>NW_006408541.1:49702-98023 GCF_000296735.1 Chrysochloris asiatica | reverse complement strand
GACCCTGCTTGTATTTAAAATACTGGTGGCATAGCTTTCAGAATCACAGCAACTCACAAGGCACCACAGTAAGACAAACTGAGAGACGAGTGGTGAGAATATGTATTAGACATTTCTTATACTGAAGTATTTCAAACTTCCTAACATGGAAAACTTCATTGTCCTAAGAACACTGACTCATCTACTTAATCAAAACTAACTCACTGGCATTAACCTGTTTAAAAAAATGAAGTTTTGAATAACTATCATTTTAAATATAGCTTCCTCCAAATTATTTTTGAAATTGTACATTTGCTTAAATTATTGAAAATTATTGAATATTCAGCTAAAGAAAAAAAAAGTTGATACCTCTCATGACTTCTATAGACAATGGGCTCCCAGATGAAGGGGAAACCTCAAGGCTGCTTCTGTTCTTTGTCGTGTCTTCCTGTATTGATGACTTCTCCCATCCTTCTGGTAGTCCCACTGGTGTTTCAGCAGGGAAAGCATTCTGTGGTTTCTTTGGCTGCTTCATGGTTTTACTTCTGGAATGAATATTTTCCTCCTAAATGTATCAGTTTCAAATTATATTTGAATATAAATAATTGTGACACATATTACAATCTCTATTACAATAAACATTTATTAAATATCTGATATGCAAATACTCTCTTACTACATACAGGCACAAAAAGGGCTGAGGAAAGACTACTATACACAACTAGTATACACAAGAAGGCATAGACAACTTCACAAGAGTGGGATTATAATAGGCATCATGAAAGATAAGGGTCCAGAGGAATCCTGGTATGTCACTGAAGCATAAGCACAGGACTGCTAAGCACGAGGTCCGCAGTTCCAACCCCCATGCTGTCACATGATATGAGGTTATACCACGGTTTGGGTCAGATGCACTTTAGTCCTCAAACTGACATCTCTGCTCTTGAACACTTCAAAGAGGTTTTGTGCAGCAGACTCGTCTAATACAATACATCATTTGATTTCTTGAGTGCTGCTTCAATGAATGTTGATTATGGATGTAAGCAAAATGAAGTCTTTGACAACTTCATTATGTTCTGTATTCATCATGATGTTATTTGTTGGTCCAGTTGTGAGAATTTTCATTTTCTTTATATTGAAATGCAATCTATACTAAAGGCTGTGATTTTTTATCTCATCAGTTAAGTATTTCAAGTCCTCTTCACTTTCAGCAAGGTCATGTCACATTGCTAGTATTATATGACTTTATTAAAAAGCCTTTTAAAAATCAGGGTCTGCGTATATGGGCATGATACTAAGAGATGTGCATAGTGAGGCAGTGTTGTAAAGGAGGAACTTCAGGTACGAATAGTTTTGTTTTCATTCAAGAGAAAGATTCAAAGCTTCCTAACAATTTTGAAAAGGTCAAATCATTCTACTAGCTACAAATATATTATACCAAAGTTATAATTTCTTTAGAGTCACACATCTGTTTTATAATAGTGATATCAACTTTAAAAATTTAACATTTATTTTGCCCAAGGACCAATTTTTAGAATTAGTCCATAAGTTTTCTCATATAGCAGAAAGTCTTAAAAAGAAGTAGCAAAGTAATTTTAACATTTGAATTAATATATTATGTATTTAGTATTTTTTAAAGTCTATTAGAAATTATTAATCTGAATTGTACCTATTTACCTTTGTCAGTAATTTCTCTTTAGATGTATGTGAAAATTCTGTTTCACTCTCCGATTCTGAATTTGAGAGATCTTTATAATTTATTTTAGTTTTTGCTGCTCTTCGTGGAAGTCTGGGTCGCCCATCTGAAACTGTCTCATCTACTTTTCTGATGATATTTTTGCTGGGTATCTTTAGGAGAAAAATTCCTGAGTATTTTTTACCAATATTTGAAATACAAGTTTTTTTTTTTTGCTATAAATATGCCTCTGTGACAAAACATACACAAAATAATCACAGCAATAAAAAATGTTCTTAATTCATACCCCCTAACCCCCAAAAACAAGACTGAATTTTACTGTCCCATTTCAAGTATCTTTTCTGCCACTTTGGATCCCTGTCATTGCATCACTAAGATAACAAATTACTAATTAAATTTTTTTTTAAAGATATAAAAATATCTTTAATCATAGACTAAAACTATTTCAAAATAAGGCCAACCTGGTTCAAAAAGACATAAAGTGTGCAGAGGCAGGAACAATTATGGAAAACATCAGATAATAAGAAAAAATTCTGAGATTATACATGAATTATTCTACATGATTTAAAAAAAATTTTTAAAGGGGTTTTGAACACAAACATCTTTCTTTACCTCTTGTTCCATTTCCAAGGATGATCCTGCAAATCAGAAAAGGTTTATCTTTTCAAATAAGAACTGGCATTAAAATTTATTAGAACATTTCTGCAAATATAAATGGAAAGGCTTAAAGAAAAACAATTGAGCTCTTTCAAAAATTTAAATTTCAAGACCACATGAGGCTAAGCCAACATTGATACCTTGTAAAGTTTGGTATGCTATCAATGACTAATTTCTGTTATCTCATATTACAAACTTTTCAAACATACAACCTAAGTTATAAAGTTAACCTCCATGAACCTACCATTTTAATAACCAGATTATGAATAACTTTAAAAACACTAACATATGGAGTCTTGGTGTGGTGCCATAGGATAAGCACTCAACTGCAAGGTTGGTCTGAACCACAAGGTTCGTGATTCAAATTCAGCAGCCACTCCTTAGAAACCCTCTAAAGGGTTGCTATGATAGGAACCGACCTGACGGCACTTAGCAACAACAACAACAACACTAATATAGAGCACCTCTAATGCCACCCTTTATACCACTCGTGAACAAGAGGTAATCACTATCCTGAAATTTCTGTTTTTTGTTCTCTTGCTCTAAAAAACGTAAGATTTCATTTCATAGGTATGTACACCTAAATAGCAGTGAACTTTATATAGTACTCTGTCCTTGGCTTTCTTGTTTACCCACCATTATGCTTCTAAGATTTATCTGTATTATACAGTATAGCTTTCGTCCCATTCCTTCTAATATTTCTGAAGCCTAAGAAACGGGATTATGCAAGCAAAGAATGCAAAGCACTGATGGAAAGGTCACTGATGTAGATGAGCAACAAAGCAGCTCACACATCCTGACTTGTATTCATTCACAGGTTCGACTTATAAGAATTTACTCCTAAAGTATTACAACCATTAATGTCTGCCCCAAAGTTCTAATGTTTTACTTTGTGATATACGCCTTTATATTTACACATCCCTGCAGGCATGTGAATCGTATCTCCGTCACCATCTCTAAATCCTCTGTGCTACTTCATATTTCTGTCCCTCTTCTGGATGACCTTGCTGTCCCTTTTATAAGTGATGTTCCATTATTTTTTTAAAATGTTTTATTGTGAATTATGTGATCATTTACATGGGAGAACATTAAGTTTACATTCATCCTATCATATATCGTTTCACTGCCATGGTCACAATACATCATCAATTTTGTTTTAAACTACCACTCTTTCTTATCACATATAGGTCACCACTTAACTACAATAAAATCTGTTTCTCTTTAAACCAACATAATTTTAATTGAAATGCTCCGAGTTTTCTAGTGCTGTGTGTTAATGCACTGGACTGCACAGTCAGTTTGAACAAGGCCGGCGATTCAAGCTCACCAGCTGCTCCTCAGAAACCCTCTACAGGGTTGCTATGGGTTGGAACTGACTCGATGGCACTTAACAACAATATATAAAATCTTTGTGCTGAAATTGGGATTAAGCAATTTAAATCATATTTATCCCTAGCAAAAAACAGATAGAGCCTCTAACTTATAGACTGCCTCAAAAGATTTACTATCACAAAGAAGCAGCAGAAAGAATGTTAAGAAAAATATTTTCTGGAAGACTTAGGGAAAAAAATTCAAAAACAAAAACGTTCTTAATCACTAGTGGACAAATACTGTGACAAATATAGAGAGACCAACAGTTGTTATTAGTACTTACCAGGGGCAGGAGGGAGGAGAAAGGGGGAGTCCTGACTTAGGGAGCAGTGAGTATGTTTATGGGGATGGGAACTGGAGGCCTGTACAACATGATGAATGTAACCAGTGTCATTGAATTGTCCATGTGAAATATTTGAATGGGCAATGATGTGCTATTTAGATTTTTTACAAAGAAAATTTTTGCTTTCCTTTAGATCTATTTTTATTATATCTATTTTGTTGTTAAGTGCCAACGAGTTGGTTTTGACCCATAGCGATCCTGTTATAGGGTTTCCAAGGAGCAGCTTGTGAGCTTGAACCACCAACCTTGGGGTTCAAACCAACTTTGCAGTCCAATGCATACACCCACAGCACCACACCAGGAGTCCATTTTGCATCTATATGAAGTCCAAAAAGTTTGTGTAAAACATATGGAGTCTTTCCCCAGAGCCAAAGCTCTGAATTGGGACTAAAAGCCTCCGAAACGGGAAGAGAATACATTTCTGGTTGTTAACTTGGGCATTTCTAGCAGCACTAGAGAACAAAGACACCCCTCGAACATGTATTTTTAAACTTGTGTTGGTCATGGCAGATACTTACATTTTGTATATAGTTAGAAGCAGCTTAATGTCAAAATCTGAACTTTGGTTTTGTTTTAAGATAATACTCCAGACATTATTCAGTTGTTGTTAAGTGCCGTCGAGTCAGTTCCAACCCATAGCGACCCTGTATAGGTTTGCCAAGGAGCAGTTGGTGAGCTTGAACCACCGACCTTGCAGTTCAAACAACTATGTAGTCCCATGCATTAACCCAGTATGCCACATTGTTCAGTATAACTAATTAAATAAATACTGAGCTATGAGTGGGCAAGGGGTTTGGTGGTACTGTGAGAAATGCATGGGATTGCTAACCACAAGGTTGGCAGTGCAAACCCACCAACTGCTCCTCAGAAACACTAAACAGGGTCAATGTGAGTCAGAACCAACCTAACAGCACTTGACAAAAACATGAGTGGACAAACCCTAAAGTATGTCATAAACCAAAGATTATGAGAAAGTATATTTTGTGTTCCTAAAAAGTCTAAATTAGAATCCTGGTGTGGCACTGTAGGATAAGCACTGGACTCCTAACCCCAATGTTGGCAGTTCAAGCCCACCAGCTGCTCCCTTGGAAATCTTCAAAAGGGTCACTATGAGTAAGGCACCAACTCAGTGGCACTTAACAACAATAACAAAGGTTTAAATTTGGGGGGGGGGGAAGTAATTAACTTTCATTATAAAAGAAAAACAACAAAATGGCATAAAAACTACACTGTTACCATGTATCTACTTTCACTCCATTGTCCTATTCAAAAAGGATGCGTTCTAAACACTGTCTATATACAAAAAGATACTTTCAACCAACAAAGCACTGTGCTGATAAGTTCCTTCAAATTGGTTCCGACTCACAGTGACCCAGTATAGGGTTTCTGAGGAGCAGCTGGTGAGCTTAAGCGGCTGACTTTGTGGTTCAAACCAATCTTGAAGTCCAGTGCATTAAAGTAATCATATGTGGCATTTCTTTAAAAAGCAGTTCCTTACTTCGTCTCCCACTTTGATGTTTCTTCACGTGTTTCTGTCTGCTGTAGTCTATTAGCTGTGGTTTTGATTTTGGTTCTCTTAACCAGCTAATATCAGTCTTGCTGTCATCAAATCTATTATCTGTTTCATTATCACTAAAAAGATGCTTCTTTTTATCTGTCATAATCTATAAAAGAAAAAAAGGACTCTTTTAGTAGATGGAAACAGTGCATCTTATGTTATGCAAGGAAAGTTACTCCAAAAATAGAAAAGACGAGTTTATTAACCTTCTAATCTACACAGTAAGGAGCTCTGGTAGCATAGGGGTTTAACCTCAGGGTCAGCAGTTTGAAACTACCAGCTCTTCTGGAGGAGAAAGATGAAGATTTCTGCTCCTGTAAAGATTTGCAGACTTAGAAATGCTGTACAGGGTCGCTATGAGTCGGCACGGACTCCATGGCACATAACCACCAACACCAATCTACAGAGCATTAAGGAGCTATCCAAGAAAGGCACTCCAAAATCCAAGTCAGAAACAAAGACTTAGATTTTGTAGCTGTTACGTTAAATCAAAACTGCTTATATTGTTAGAATAAAAGCAGCTGCTGTCTACCGGATTCTGACTCCCAGTGACCACTTATGTGTCAGAGTGAGACAGCCTCCAATTTTGTTTCCAATGGCTGAGTTTTTGGAGATAGATCACTAGGCCTTTCTTCCAAGACATCTCTAACCTTTGGTTAGTAGCTGAGTGGGGAACCACTTGTGCCATCCAGGGATTCTTTGTCTATTACTAAGAGATTACAAATAGCGCAAAAATCATAAGAAAAACCACAATGGGAACATGGGCCATCTCACAGAGTGTGAAAAATAACCACAATGCTTTCTGTTTTCCAGTTCTGTTTTCGTCTTTGGCATTAAAATATGATGAAAAGAAATGCTGTTCTTAATAGGTGTATTTGGTTATTTTGACTTACTCTTTTATCTTTTGTTTTGAGAGAAGGTTCAAGTTCATCCTGATTCCTTGAGTCTACCCTAAAACAAAAATATGTGTAATGTTAAGATACCTTTAAATTTATCTTAGGTAGCATGTACTCGACAATCTTGCACTCTTAGTAATTAACTATATGGACCACTGATGTAGTACTACAGGATAAGCACTGGACTGCAAACCATAAGGTCGGCAGTTCAAATCTACCAGCTGCTCCTTGGAAACCCTATACAGGGTCAGAACCAACTTGACAGCACTTAACAACAATAGTTAACTACATAAAAATTCTGGTCAAACCACTTGTCCTCTCTGCTATTGTTAGGTGCCATTGAGTTGATTCCCACTCATAAAGACCCTGTGTAGGGTTTTCAAGGCTGTAAATAGCTATGGGAACAGAAAACCATCTTTTTGCCACAGAGTGGCTGGTGGTCTCAAACCACCAACCTTCTGGTTTGCAGTCTAGCGCTTATCCTTCAGAGAGGTATCACGCTCCCTTTAACCTCCCTTGTTGTTGTTGTTGTTGTCAGGTGCCATTGAGTCAGAACCAACTCATAGCGACCCCATGCACAGCAGAAAGAAACAATGTCCCATCCTGGGCCAACCTCACTACCGCTAGTTAATTATAAAATATTAAGGGTGGATAAATCCTGGTATGGCGCTGTGGATTAATGCACCAGACTGCAAAGTCATTTGAACTGCACGGTCGGAGGTTCAAGCTCACCCGCTGCTTCTCAGAAACCCTATACAGGGTCGATATGGGTCAGATCCAATTCAATGGCACGTAACAATACATCTTTTCAGATATAAAAAAATATATACAATATTTAAAGTGTACAGAAATAGCATTATTAAGTAATCTTTAAAAATAAATGCTAAAGTCACAAAGGGAAGCAATCATGGCAGTAGCATTTTTCATCACTATTCTCAAAAAGACAGACTGGAATAAGGTAGCTAAGCAATGAAGGGATATAAAGAAGTAAGTGCATTATAATCTGAATTAGTGATATTAAAATCACTTACAAGTTTACTGAATTATCCATACAGGCTTTTGTACTTGTAGCCTGGAATTCCTGGATCTATATTGTGAATAAACATTTAAAAAAAAGCCAGAGCTTAGTGTCAAAATAAGGTAAATAAAAATGAAAAGTAAAATGTAGTTCTTATCAATAAATGGAGTAAAAATGTTAACAGTAAAATTAAGATTACTTAAGCTAGTACTATAGAATAAAAAGTAACTGGGAGCAATTAATTGTTTCCTATTTGTTTCATCAATAAGGACTGTGATTTTCATTATAAAGTAGTCTGAATCATGTCTCCCCCACATCATTCAATTTTCTCTTTCTTACGCTAAAGGATTTGAAAGAAAACAAAATATTCCTAGGTTGGTTATCCCAAATACATTACTATATATATATATATATATTTTTTTTTTTTTTAAGTAAAACATAGCTATAAAATGATGCAAATCTAAAAGTATCTCTTTAATATTAAGTACATAGTAAATACAAAAAAATAAAACTGCAATAACTATGGTTTCCAGCTTACTCCAAGTTTTATAGTAGGTTCGTCAGCTCCATTCAAATTAAAATTGTAAACATCGTTCCTATAATAAAAAGAAAAGCATTAACTTCACTGTATATTAAATACAGTCTCTCTAAGTATGAAGAAAACAAAAAGATTTATGAAAAAGTACTTACAATGGACATTCAGAAGTAACATTAACCAAAGTGGTCTTCAGTTGTCTAAAACTTTTTTTCTGAACCTTTTCCTGAATACAAAAGACGTTTACATAAAACCATTCAAACTTCCACATTACTATACTTGACAAATAATACATGCAATTAAGTTTTCATATATATTGCCAATGATAAAAACCTGGCTTTTTAAAATTTTCCTAAATGTAATTTCAATTAAAATATAAAGCAGTCATACTTATTTGAAAGCATGATTATTACCTAAAATAGAAAATATGATACAATGCTGATACAAAATGTAAGACCCTTTATCCTTACCATTAAGCAGCTCTGGTAGTATAGTGGTTATGAGTCGGGTTACTAACTAACCTCAAGGTCAGCAGTCTGAAACTACCAGTGGTTCCGTGGGAGAAAGATGAGGCTTTCTGCTCCCTTAAATATCTACAGTTTCAGAAATCCTATCCAGTGTTGCTGTGAGTTGGAACCGACTCCTCGGCAAATAACCACCACCACCACCATCCTTATCATCATAGGTCATTGTTGTTAGGTGTCCTCAAGTCTGACTCAAGTGACCCTGCATCAGGTCTCTGAAACTTTAAATCTTTATGGAACAAACAGCCTCATCTCTCCTATGGAGTGACCGGTGGGTTTGAACTGTTGACCTTGCAGTTAGCAGTCCAGAACTAATACAACAACAAGAATTTGCTCATCTAGGAGACCTCAAGGGAAGTGGTCGGGTCCTCTTAGGGCAAACCCCCTTCCAAGACTAAGACTCAATGAAAATATACAAGCAGACATGCACTCTGACTTGTCACTATGTTGGTCACCAATAAGAGAAGTGAGGGAAAAACAGCAATGAAGCGGCGAGCTAAGCCCTACAATGTTCAACAGACTCCTGTGAACCCAGGTGGAGACCTGGTTGGCCAGCAGTGTGGCAAGACCTGGGGACTCCTGGGCCTAGAGTCAGTGACACAGTCATAAAGGACTAGAGTGGAGAGTGTAACATCCAGCTGATAAGAAGTGTGCATATGCACAAGAACACCCACACTTGCAGCTAATACCCACTTGACATGGTTTCAATGGCTGGATGATCAGAACTCAACTAGAAGAAGAAAGAAGAGGAAAAAAAAAGTAATCTGATACAATTTGATGAACTTGACCTACACCTATGGATGCGGCAGCTCAAAAGAGGGAACAAATCATTACAGCGAGGATCATTCCCACCCCCTTGATACACAGGGTAGACAGGGATGAGCAACTTGGACATTGGCTACCTAAAATGGGGGAGCTACAAAGGCAAGAAGTGACTGGCTTACAGGCTTTCAAGAGGGAACCTAGATCCAGAGGGCATGGAGGAAGGTAGCATCTCCACTGAGTAGTATCCAATCTGCCTGGGAGGGTCTGATGAAAGGCGATGGGGATAGCACTCATGTGGCACAATAGTGAATAATTGCTATCAGGACTGACTGTGAGGGTTGGAAATGTAAAGGTAGTCATTTTGTAGCAAAAGGAAGGAAGTGGTTGACTCTGCAGTCCAGGAACGGCTGCGGTCCCTTGGACCATCAAGGGAGAAGAGTAGCCTGCAGGACCCTACCCAGAGAAGCAGTGGTGCCAGAGATGGAGGCAGAGAATATGATGTGGAGAGAGGGAGTGGCTGGGACTCTAGACCCAGAGAAGAAGAGGGGCTGTGTGCTGATGACCGGAGGGGCAGGCTTGCAGGGTATATACCCTCTTTGGTTGACTGTTGATGCATGGAGGGGACTGTAACCATGGCAATGAAATGATATATGATAGGATGAATATAAAGCTAATGTTCTCCCATGTAAACTATCACATGTTGTTGTTGTTGTTAAGTACCGTGGAGTCGGTTCAGACTCATAGTGACCCTGCACAGGGTTTCCGAGGTTGTAAATCTTTTTGGGAGCAGAACGCCTCATCTTTCTCCTGCATAACTGCTGGTAGTTCCGAACTGCCGGCCTTGAGGTTAGCAGCCCGATTCATAACCACTACGCTACCAGAGCTCCTTAAACTATCACATAATTCACAATGCAACATTTTTTAAATTACATAAAAGCTATTGCCAAACTCTAGAGATTAGAAATTAGAACTAAAGTAGGGTAGCAGGGGTTGGCATAGACAAGAAGGGTAAGATTTGAGAACTTACAAATAAAGTGGAGGAGAGGAGAAAACCAAAGACGGATGCTAGTTCAAGCCCAATGAATAGTAAATGTTTTAAACATAAGTAGAGATTTCAGAAGGATCTGACTTGTGAGAGAGATGGAGATCGGGACATATCCCAAAAAGTAAACCCACAATATTGTATAAATATTGGTATAGCACTATAGGATAAGCACTGGACTGCTAACCTTATGTGTTATTGGTTGAAACCAATCAGCTGCTCCTCAGAAACTCAAGACAGGGTTGCTACAAGTCAGAACCGACTCGACCAACACTATATAAACAGTGTGCTTAGATGTGTAAAAGAAGACTTTCTTTGAAAAGTATAACGAAGGCTAGGGAATTCTTTAGAGAACACTCTACTAAACTAGTGGATTGTTATACCTGATGATATTCTGCCTATAGCTAATCTAGTTGTTACCTACTGCTTTTCTATGAGTGTTTACAGTTTACTAGCACCGAGTTTGACTAGAGGCATAGTTAAATCAATGACACTTACCTTACTGAGGTGTACATCTGATCTGTTTGAAAAACCACGATAAAAAAAGTTGTGTCAAAATTTAAAAAGCAAATTATCAGTAGAATATTTTTCATCAAAGTAATTTTGTATAAGGTAAACATATCTGTGTCTAGATTTATATTTAATATGTTCTAATAACTACTGATGCTTCCTCTTTGTTCCCAACCTTTGCATTGAAAGGGCATGGCTCTTTGGTAAAGGTCATTTTTTTCACATCATACAGGAAGGCCAGAATTAATTTAAATCTCAATAACCTTCAGAAACATCCCCAACAAAGAATATATATTTACTACAGCCTCGGAAACCCTAGACAGGGTGGCTAAGGGCCGGAACCGACTTGACGGCACTTCACAACAACAACAACAAAACCTCGGAAACCCCAGACAGGGTCGCTATGAGTCAGAACCAACTCCACAGTGTACCGCCATCACCACCATAGCATATAAAAACAATTCAGCTCATTGAAAACCAGTTCAGCATTTAAAATATATTTAGTTTTAATCATTATATACTCAACAAATACAACTCTTAAATGTCTATATGCTAAAGATTTTTGAAATGGTAAGGTGCATCAACATGGCATTTGCTGTAAAACATGATCTAATACTAGAATGACCAATCTAGAATTTCAAATTTAATTCCCTTCATGTATAACTTAAGCTTCTACTATTTAAAAAAATAAATAACAGGTAACAGTGTACTTTCCACTGTAAAGTTAAAGTATTTTAACATATGTTAAAAACTAATTTTTTTAACTCTAAAAAATTTAGTAATAACTGACAAATTTTCATGTATAAAATTTAAGAACATACCTGTCAACCATAGGCTCTTTTAATTTTCTTACAGATTTTCTGTCATCTTTTGCTTTGTATCGCTTATTAATTGGACTTATCAAGGATTGTGCTGCATCAGTAAATCCCTTCTCTCTTGAATTTTCTCTCTGAAATAGTTTATAAGTTATTTTAAAAGTCTAAACCCTCTACCATTTAACCTTTAAAGGAAAGTACAGGCTAAAAAGATTTCAGTAAATTCTAGCTCTCTGTATATCTGTAGTATAGTGAATTATTCAATATCTCTTCCAGCCTTAGTCTTTAACGCCTACCAAGCAACCCTTTTCCTGACAGGTCTGAGTAAGAATAGGTGGGAAAAGATACTGATAGGATGGCATTATTCAGCTCTGGATATTAACAGAGCTAATTGGAACTGTTAAAACGAAGGTAGCATAGGTATAAAATAAGCCATCTCAAAAGCAGGAGGAGAATCTCACTATCATTCAAGAAGAGTCAGCAGTAGAACCCAAGATCTCTGCATATTGAAACTCCTTTACCCAGGGACAGAAAGCAATGACACCCAGAGGGGGACACAGCAGCAGAAAACCAAGCATCATAGTACAAGACAGAGTCAACGTCCTGGCCCACAGAGCAAGTACAGCTAAGGGTCTTGGGGCAGGAGGCTCACTTGTTGAGTACGGTGCCTCTAGGCACCTAATTCGGGAGTTACAGGTGCTGATCCCTGGAGCTAGAGCTGAACACCTTTGGCTGAGATTATGGGGGTGTGGTGTGTCCTGTGGGTATTTATCAGCAATCCTAAGAGCTTTGTAACACAGCCCAGACAGAGAGAGGCTTGCTTGTACACACAGCTGATGAGAAGCTGTCCTGAGGGGAAGAACTGTACATGGACCATTTCTGACCCTGCACTGTAACCTGTTAACTTTCCTAATAGAACTTGTCACTGTGAGTGTGATGTCTTAGTTCTGCGTGTCCACTGCAATGAGCAATCACACCCAGCTGAGAGTAGAGGACTATGAGAGGAATGGTTGGTGCCATACTGCAATATTCCCAAAGGGAAATAAAAAGTGTTCTTTCCCTTTGTGGGTATTGTTTTAATGATGGTTAGTGTGATGCTGGATTGGCAAAGCGGCAGCATCAATGGGCTCAAGCGTGGCAACAATTGTAAGGTTGGCCCAGGATCAGGCAGTGTTTCATTCTGTTGTGCATAGGATCACTATGAGTCGGTATCAACTCAATGGTACCTAACAACAACAAAAGTGTGGTGCTATGGTTTAATGCACAGGACTGCAAAGTCGGTTTGCACCGCAAAGTTGGCCATTCAAGCTCACCACAGCTACTCCTCAGAAACCCTATAAAACCCTATAAAATTTCAATGGGTTGGAACCGACTCAATGGCACTTAATGACAAATGAAGCCTATGTTTTCAGAACTTGAAGTGTACAAGAGGGCTTCAAAAAAATTCATGGAAAAATCGAATTAAAAGATAAGAGAATTTTTCCATGAACATTTTGAAGTCCCTCTGTAATTGGAAGCAGCTTGGGGAATCATTCCAATTGAACTACAGAGGTTCTGTTTCTCTAGGTTGATCCAGTGACTAGAAAGAGGCTGAGACATATGACTGTGTTCCTTAGAGGAGGAACATGATCCATGGAAGTAGCAAGAAACCTCGCATCATAATCTAACAATGCAGGGAGTGAGGCTGTGAAAGATGGACGAGAACTTCTGAAAACAGGACATTGATAAACAAACCAGAGCAGTGTAGATGGGATGACTACATTTCTGTGCACTCAGAGAAAAGGAACTTCTGTGAAATGATTCTAAAACTTAAAAAAAAAAAACTGTTTACAATTAAAATTAAAGGGCAGATTTGGTTTCAGCCAGAAGAGACCATACTTCCCTTGGACCCTGGGGAAGCAACCATACAGCTAAGACTTGGAAGAAGAAAGAACAACGCTCTAAGAACCATGAAACACATGATCCAAGAAGAGTAGATGGCTCAAGACAAATGAAAACAATGTAAAGTTGTACAACAATTATAAATTATTAAACTTCATTTGCACACTGAGGTGGTTCTGATGTATTACCAATCCTGTGGA
Organism: Chrysochloris asiatica; assembly: GCF_000296735.1. Taxonomy (NCBI): domain Eukaryota; kingdom Metazoa; phylum Chordata; class Mammalia; order Afrosoricida; family Chrysochloridae; genus Chrysochloris; species Chrysochloris asiatica. The sequence continues at coordinate 84,233 of NW_006408541.1, read as the reverse complement.
CGCTATAGCAAAGAAAGCCTGTAAGGGTTTTACTCACAGCAACCCTACAGAGCAGAGTAGAACAGCTCTATAGGGTTTCTGAGGCTGTAAACCTGTACAGTTGTTGCTGTTAAGTGCTGTCAAATCGATTCTGACCCATAGCGACAACAACCCTGTATAGGATTTCCAAGGAGCAGCTGGTGAGGCATTAGCCCACAGCGCCACCCCAGGACTCCTGTACAGTTGTTGTTGTTGTTGTTAAGTGCCGTTGAGTCGGTTCCGACCCATAGCGACCCTGTAACAGGGTTTCCGAGGGTGTAAATCTTTACGGGAGTAGAAAGCCTCATCTTTCTCCCGCGGAGCGGCTGGTAGTTTTGAACCGCTGACCTTAAGGTTCACAGCCCGATTCGTAACCACTACGCTACCAGAGCTGTACAGTAGTCGGCCTCATTTTCTTGTTTTTCCCACTGGTAGGTTTGAACTGACCTTTCCGTTAGCAACACTTAATCACTGTACCCCCAAGGCTTCACTCTTCTCTTGGGAAGTGTAAAAAGCTAAGTTATTGCCAGGGGAAAGATAAATGCAGTTACTTTCTTAAAAATCTGCATCTTGATAGCAATCACAATAATGTATGGTCACTGCTAAAAAATGTTAAATTTTTATATCAAATATGGTGCTAACAACGAAGTGACTGGTTTACAAGCTTTCAAGAGGGAGTCTAGTTTCAGAGGGCATGGGGAAAGGTAGAATTCTCCACTGAGTGGTTTCCAACCTGTCCAGACAGCGCTGGCGAAAGGAGATGGGGATAAGACTCTTGTGGTTCAATACTGCAAGTGTTGCAAATGTCAAGGTAGACGTTTTGTAACAAAAGGAGGGGAGCAGTTGATCTGGCAGTCCAGGAGTGGAGGACCCTGGGACCATCAAGGGACAAGAGTGGAGTGTGGGATCCTATCCAGAGAAACAGAGACACCAGAGAGATGGAGGCAGAGATGATGATGGCTGGGGACTCTGGACTCAGGGAGGGCGAAGGGCTTGTGGGGTATGCCCTTTGGTTGTTTGAATGGTTGTAGATTCCTGCGTGCTTCAGTGTACATCCAGAAAAAAAAAACAACAAAAAAAAAAACAGAGGGAATGGAAGCAAATGGTGTTGAATGATGATGTACGGAGGGGATTGTAATCATTGCAATGAAACGAAATACAATAGGATTACTGCAAAGCTGAAGTTCTCCCATGTAAACTCTCCCCCAGTTCACAATAAAAACTTTATATATATATATAGTCTACAAAGATGCTTGAAAAGTCGTCTTTTCTACCCTACCTGTATCCTTTCTTGAAAATGTCACTGTGGCTTATTACGTGTATCCTATAAATGCTTGTGGTGCCACTCTGTGTAAAGCTGTGCTAAGCAACACAGGAAAACCAATGCTAAATGTGATTCTGTATGGTAAGCACTGGACTTCAAAACTGGAGGAAGAGGAGTATTTCTGCTCCCACAAAGAAGTGCAGACTTGGAAACCCTATCTAAGAGTCACTGACTTGGAAATGATAGCACATAACTCTTTAATGCAAAGCGATCTCTAATAGAAAGTACTGTAAGAGATGTACACAAACAATTCAGTATTATTATTGTTGTTAAGTCCCGTCAAGTCGGTTCCAACTCCTAGCAGCCTTGTGTAGGTTTCCTAGGAGCAGCTGGTGGGTCTGAAACCACTGACCTTGTAGTTAGCAGTTCAGTGGTTAGTCCACAGCACCAGACAAGGTCAGATAAGCAGCAGGACAGAGTGGGAGGAACCGAAAAGGAGACAAGGAGATTCAGGTTCATTCTATCCACTCTCCAGTGCCCATTTGCCAAATCCCCTTCTATTAGGACTGGGCAGTAATGAGGTGCACTAAGCCCAGCTACTGAATTAAAGAATGAGGTGTTACAAAGTGAAATCTGTAGCAATCAATCAATCCTCTTTCACTTCCTTATGTTATTAAGTAGGCATATTATGGGTATGTAGAAACCCTAACACTGACAACTCACCAGGTTTTTTTGTTTCAAGTCACAGGAATTAACGTCAGAAGTCAGTTTTGTCTCTGGTTTTCTATGACTTTCCACAGTTTTTCCAGGAGAAGAATTTTTATCACAAACAGCAGTCTTCACGTCTTTTGACACTATATATTTTTTCCTATAGATCAGAGATTCTTCAACTGTCTTATTTAGGAGCACCGATTTAAAAGTCGTTTCAGATTCCACACGCCAATCACTCTGTTTGGTATGTTCAGTACTTGTCTCCTCCAAATGTTTAGGATGACTTAGTTCTTGCTGATGGCTTCTTTCACAAATGTCTGCTTCCACATTGTCTGCTTTGTTATTCAGCACTATTTCTTGTGTAGTTTGTACCTTTCCTGTTTCTTCAGAATTATTGCCAGATAGTGAAGAGGACAGTTTTTCTTTAGTACACTCTTTGTGGGCAACAAGATCTAGTGTGAAAACAAGAAATAAATTCTTATTAAATTTACAAACTGATAAAATGTAAAATTTGATTTGAGGAAATTAACTATTATGTAAAGAGAAAACAGCTCGGTAGCGCAGCGGTTACGAATCGGGCTGCTAACCCCAAGGTTGGCAGTTTGAAACTACCAGCTGTTCTACGGGAGAAAGATGTACAGCCTCGGGAACCCTGTGCAGGGTCGCTATGAGTCAGAACCGACTCCACGGTACTTAACAATAAACAGAGTAACGAAGTTTCACCTGGATTCAATGTGGTTTTTGATGAATAATTTACTCTTCGGTTATTACAAAGTTGAATATTGGTTACAGGTGTCCAACATGCCCACTTGGACTGTGTTTTATTTTCACAGATGTTTTGTAAAACACCAGGTAATCTAGAAAATAATTTCATTTGCTTAATATATGACACCAAATATTAGCTTCTGACTCTGACTTATGGCCTTAATTTTTATCCAGTAAATGTTTACTGAAAGCAATTTGTTAACAGTCAAGTATGGAAAAATGACGAAAATTAGAATTTATCACCTAATTAATCAGATTAAAGATTAGAAAAAGGTACCATTGCTACTACTACCTTAATATCTACCTAAATATATCTTATATAGCCTGCATATTATATTATACATTTGAATTACATTTGTTCTCATTCACATTTTATTTTAAAAATCTCATTCACTTTAAGAGTCCTTTTGAAAGAATTATGTTGGCTGCTATGTAAAACCCACTGGACAACTCCCCATTGCACTATTGTAAATAGTCCTTGAGAGATGGTTCATGCTATAGCCAATGCTCTATAAAAAAAATATATAAAGGTCTTTTCATTTAAATCAACTGCCATCTAAAAATAGCAACATATGTTAAATGATCTGATGGGTTTTGGGAAACTTACACAGGTTTATCTTTTTTTACCACTGCTTGTGAATCAGGAGCAGTATCCTGGAACTCAGCTAAATAAAACAAAAATAATATAGTTTTCATTTGGGAAGGGCAGTTGGGAAGGGCAAATATGGATAGTTGTAGTAGAATTTTATTAAGGTAAATGTATTGGGAGTTCTGTGGCGCTGTAAAATAAGCACTGGACTATTAGCCTCAAGGTAGGTGATTTAAGCCCATGAGATGCTCCTTGGAAACCCTATACGGGTCACTGAGTGGGAACCAACTTGATGGCACTTAACACACGTAGTGGGATGAATGGACCGATTGCTTCTGACTCTTCCAGTAAGGCCCAAACTTTTTAGGACAGAGACTGTGTGTGTTACATTATCCTTGTAATCCCAATTACCTTACGTAGTACTGAATACATTATAAAACCTTTATATCAACAGAAACTGGTGAAGCGTGGAGAGAAATACATATATTTTAAAGTTCTTGTTGTTAAGTGCTGTCGAATCAGTTCCGACCCATAGCAACCCTGTAGAGGGTTTCCAAGGAGCAGCTGATGAGCTTCAAGTGTCAACCTTGCAGTTCAAAGCACCTTTGCAGTCGCGCGCATTAACCCACAGTGTCACACCAGGACTCATTTTTAAAGTACTTGTTGTTAAGTGCCGTAGAGTTGATTCCGACCCATAGCGACCCTGTATAGGGTTTCTGAGGAGCATCTGGGAGCTTGAACCACTGACCTTGCAGTTCAAACAGCTTTGCAGTCGGGCGCATTAACTCATAGTGTCACACCAGGATTCCTAACCGACATTAAATTAAAAAGTACTTACTAAAATTTTGGTTTGGGAATTCGTTGTCCTCGCTTTCGGTTCTTTCCACATCATTAGCTGTTTTCATATGCTAGAAACACAGAAGACATATTAATGTAAACCTGGGGTGAGCCACCATAGGCAACTTTATAAAGTCACAGAGTATTAAGGCTGAAACTTTTCTAAAATAAATCTGCCTTGCTGTTTAAGACGGGGAGTATTTCTGCCTATTTCATGAATGTTATATCTATTTTAGAATACTGCCTATCATAAACATATACACATAAAAATAATAGTTATTGCAGATAAGGAAGCAGAAAATTCTGAGCTAATTTTCTGACCTTATCCATCACTTATATAATAATTTCATTTTTGTCTGGTACTGGTAATTTCTGGAACCTCCCAGGCACATCTGTAGCTGCTGACCTCAGAGCCTGCATCTATTCTGACCACCTTTTCAACAAAGAATGTTGAAGATTCAGAAATTAAGAAGCATTGAATTATTTTTAATGTTTGGTTATTGCCTAAGTTAACTTCTTGTCTGAAATTTCCCACTTGTCACAAATACCCATTTAATTCCGCAAAATAAACTTGTCACTACTATCAGAAAGATGTATGTTCTTGTCTAGGACAAGTGCCCCATCCGTACTCAGGCTAGTTCTCCTTGATTTCACCACTGACTGTCCACTGGGAAAGAAGCAGTGCAGGAATGGACTTTACTTGTTACAAGGGCTACAAGGTTCTCCTGATCCTAATTAAGCACACATCTAGGATGCTTATCTTCCTGCAATAATTCAGAACATGCCACACAACGAAATTTTATGATCCTCTTGAGAGACAAATACCTAGACTCTTTCAACCATTACTTTGGCTAATTTTACCTGTATCTTCAAACCCTACCACCACTCATCCTGTCAGTTCATTATACTGTGGTGGCTTCCGTGTTACTGTGATTCTGGAAGCTATGGCACTGGTATTTTAAATGCCAGCAGGGTCAACGATGGTGGACAATTGTCATCTGAGCTTCCAGACGAAGACAGACTACCTTATGAATAACACTGGGACATGGTTAAGATAGCACCAAATACTGAAGCACTATGAATAGCACCAGAACACTGTCAGATAGAGTGCCAGAAAAGGAGACCCTCAGGTTGGAAGGCACTCAAAAGATACTGGGAAAGAGCTGCCTCCTCAAAGGAGAGTTGATCATGATGAGGCAAATGGAGTAAAGCTTTTAGAACCTTCATTTGCTGATGGGGCAAAACTCAAAATTAGGATAAAGTGCTGTAAACGTCCATTAATAATTGTAACATGGCACATATGAAGTATGAATCTACAAAAATTGGAAGTTGTCAAAAATGAAATGAAATGCATAAACATTGATATCTTAGGCATTCATGAGCTGAGATGGACTGCTATTGTCCATTCTGCATCTGACACTCACATGGTTTACTATGCCGGGAATGACAAATCAAAGAGGAATGGCGCCCCATTCATCATCAAAAAGAATATTTCAAGATCTTACAGTACACAATACTGTCTGTGATAGGATAATATCCATACAACAAGGAAAATCAGTTAATACAATGATTATTCATATTTACACACCAACCACTAAAACCAGTGATGATGAAATACAAGAAATCTACCAACTTCTTCAATCTGAAATCACTCAAACATGCATTGAAGATGTATTGGTAATTACTGGTGATTGGAATGCAAAGATTGGAAACAAAGAAGTACCAGTAGCTGGAAAATTTGGCCTTGGTGATAGAAATGATGCTGAGACTCCCATGATAGAACTTTGCAAGACCAATGACTTCTTCATTGCAATACCTTTTTCTCAGCAACATAGAAGATGACTATGCACATGGACCTCACCAGATGGAATACACAGAAATCAAATTGACTACATCTGTGGAAAGAAATGGTGGAAATGTTCCATATCATCAGCCAAAATAAGGCCAGGGGCAGTCTGTAAAAGAGACTATCAGTTGCTTATATACAAGTTCAGGCTGAAAATGGAAAAAATTAAAACATGTCTGCATGTGCTAAAATATGACCTTGAACACATCCCACCTGAATTTAGAGATCATCTCAAGAACAGATTTGACCCATTAGACACTATAGACTGATGACCAGAAGAGCTTTGGGATGACATCAAGAACATCATACAGGAAGAATGCAAAAGGTCATTAAGAAAAAAGAAGGAAAAGACCAAAATGGATGTCAGAAAAGATTCTGAAACTTATTTTCCAGCAGAGTTGGTAAAGCAAATGGAAGTAATCAATAGGTAAAAGAGCTGAACAGGAAATTTCAAAGGACAGCATGAGAATACAAAGTCAAATATTATAATAAAATGTGCAAAGACTTGGCGTTAGAAAACCAAAAGGGAAGAACACACTCATCATTTCTCAAATTGAAAGAACTGAAGCAAAAAATTCAACTCTTCGACTCGCAACACTGAAGGATTCTATGGGAAAATCGTTGGATGATGCAGAAAGTATCAAAAGAAGATGGTAGTTATACACAGAGTCACTATACCAAAAAAAAAGGTAGAATTTCAACCATTTCAAGAGATAGCATATGATCAAGAGCCAATGATACTGAAGGAAGAAGTCCAAAGTACACTGAAGGCATTGGCAAAGAACAAGTTGGCTCTGGTAAGTGATGGACTACGAATTGAAACCTTTCAACAAAGAAGCACTGAAGGCACTCACTCATCTATGCCAAGAAATCTGGAAGACAGCTACCTTGCCAACTGACTAGAAGAGATCCATGTTTGTACCCATTCCAAAGAGAGGTGGCCCAGTGGAATGTGGAAATCATCGGACATTATCATTAATGCTGTATTCAAGTAAAATTTGCTAAAGATCATTCAAAAACCAACAGAAAACATTGCATCGGGAGGGAACTGCTACAGATTCAAGCTGGATTCAGATGCAGATGTGGAACGAGGGATATCATTGTTGCTTGGCCGAAAGCAGAGAATACTAGAAAGATGTTCCCTGTGCTTTATTTACTATGCAAAGGCTTTCAATTACATGGATCATAACAAGCTATGGAAAACATTGCGGAGAATGAGTATTCCGGAACACTTAATTATGCTCATGAGGAACCTGTACCGAAATCATGAGGCAGTCATTCAAACTGAACAGTTTAAAATTACGAAATGTGTACACCAGGGTTGTATTCTTTCACCATATTTATTCAATTTGTATGCTGAGCAAATAATCCAGGAAACTGAACTATATCAAGAAAAACATGGCCATCAGGATTCAAGGAAGACTTATTAACAACCTGTGTTATGCAGATGATACAACCTTGCTTGCTGAGAGCAAAGAGAACTTAAAATACTTACTGATGAGGATCTAATATCACAGCTTAAGGTATGGATTGTACCTCAATGTAAAGAGGACACAAATCTTCACCACTGGACCAGTAAAACAATAGCCATATGAATGGGGAAACGATTGAAGTTATTAAAGGCTTCATTTTGCTCAGATCAACCATCAACACTCATGGAAGCAGCAGTCAAGATATCAAACGATGTATTGCATTAGGCAAACCTACTGCACAAGACCTCTTTAAAGTGTTGCAGAGCAAAGATGTCAGTTTGAGGACAAAGCCATGGTATTTTCAATCACCTCATATGCGTGTGAAAGTTAGACACTGAATAAGAAAGACCATAGAAAAACTGATGTGCGTTAAGTTGTTGGAGAAGAATATTAAAAGTACCATGGACTGATAAAAGAACAAACAAATCTGTTTGAAAAAGTACAGCCAGAATGCTCCTTGGAATCCAGGACTGCCAAGCTTTGTCTCTCATACTTTGCACATATCGTCATGAGGGATATGTCATGCTTGGCAAAGTGGAGGGCCGGTGAAAAAGAGGAAGATCCCCAATGAGATGAACTGGCACCGTGGCAGCAGCAATGGGCTCAAGCATAGGAACAGCAGTGAGGTTGGTGCAGGACCAGGGATGTTTAGTTCTGTCGTACACAAGGTCATTATAAAATTGGTACAGACTCAGTGGCACCTAACAATAACAACCCCACCTTTAATCTTTCTGTCGTTAAATAAAATCTAGTGGCCAACAAACATAGGTAGAAATATTCTTGATAGCCATTGCTGTTGCGTGCCATCGAGTCAGTTCCAACTCATTGCAACCCTGTATAGGGTTTCCAAAGAGCAGCTGGAGAGCTTGAACCACCAACCTTGCAGTTTAAACCTACCTTGCAGTCCAACACATTAACCCACAGTGCCACACCAGTGTTTGTTGTTTTCTTACTGTCTGAACTTTGCTGTTAATTTTGTTGTTTGGATTTGCATCTCTCTAATGTGCTGGGGACAGCATACACAGACCCTTGGTTGATCAGTGGCAGCCCCATTAAACCACCTCTGAATATAATCAGTTTAACCCAGATGCTCTCCTTCCTCCTGAAAGTATACAGGAATATTAAGAACAATGTAGCATTTTAGGTATGGATAAATGAAGCCCGGTGCCTGAGATCTTGCTCACAAACAAAAGTTTGCAAAGTGTACAGAGATAGCTTGGCTCTTTTCAGGAACCTTGCTTTATGTTATGTATCCTTAAAAACCGCACGTTGCTACTCTAGATCATTTAAGCCTAAAAGTTAATATATAACAGCTTGATTGAACCGTTTTTTTCTGTAAAAATAAAAATGTTATATTGTTAAGAAAAACTATGAAAATATCTTAAAGGTTGTTCCTGTCAATCATTATGTCCTGTTTTGAATGATTAATCCCATTTCAGTTCCATATCCTGTCTTAATCACATCCTCCCTTTGTGACATCCTCCCTGAGTGAATTACATCCTTCCTTTGTAACAAATCCCTCCCTAAAAAAGAGAATAAAAGGCTGAGGTAGAGTGAGTTCTGCATGCAATGCTGTGCAATGCTAGGCAAAATGTTTGCAGATCTGTCTACCTGCCAGCTTGCATCATAAAGAAAAAAAAATCTACCATGTGTACTTTTTTTTATTGTAATACCAAGTTTCCTTCCTTAGCTTTCAGAACACTTGTACACATTTATGAACTAATGCAATAAGAAAATTTAGTCTTCAACTTAGACCAGACCCTCAACATTGCCTAACATTTGCACTTATCCTTAGCCGTCTCCATGACTTCTTTCTGAGAAGCAATTTCATGTTTTCACTAGCCCTCCAACACATCCTCACCATTCCATACTCCTGAGAAATAGATGTTAGATGTTCCTCATCTACAAATGTATCTGTTTCTGATCCCTTCCTGTTGCCCCAAGAAATCTTTTCTCTCTTATGTGATCCCTGCCTCATCCTTTCAATGACCAGAAATGAATGCCCTTCCCACTATCCAGTTTGACTAACCAGTAACACTCACTATCACCCTCAGGAGTGTTTACTGACCTTCATCCAGCTATGGGATTAAGGCAGCTGCCCTTCCACTGGGGTTCCTTTGCATTCTCTAGTTATCTTAGGAATTTGTTTAACTCTCCAGCTAGGCTTTGAGACACCTGAGGACATTCATTATATCTAACATTTCTGTATCAGAGCCTTCCCCATACAGGCATTACTTTGTATAATCAAGAATGATGGCAAATTCATTTAGTCTACCAAATGTGTGAGTTATATTTAATGGACATTCATGTTTTATTGTCAATACAGTAAATGAGCTGTGTGTGAGTTGTGTGTACCTAGGATATAAAAGCAACAACAACAAAAAACATTTTCATGACCAAATTATTTTCTGCTTTTAATTTTTTGTTGATGTGGCACTGTAGGATAAGCACTGCACTGCTAACCACAATGTCTGTGGTTCAAACCCCAACTTGCTACTCAGAAACCCTATACAGGGTCACTGAGTCGGAAATGACTCAATGGCCCTTAACAACATTAACAACGTAAATCTGCTCTCAGTTTCAGTGTACATTGTTGTCGTTGTTATGTACTGTGGAGTCGGTTCCGACTCATAGCAACACTGTACAACAGGGTTTCCGAAGCTGTAAATCTTTATGGGAGCAGAAAGCCTCATCTTTCTCCCACGAAACAGCTGGTAGTTTCTAACTGCTGACCCTGAGGTTAACAGCCCAATTCATAACCACTACACATACTGAAATCTAGGGAAAAAATTGAGGTAATGTGGATTTTGATACAATGATGTGGGACACATATGTCGGAAGAGGACTCTGATGGTAGGATCGGTAGGATGAGGCCTGTTTCTTCAGATTCATACAGTTATACAGGTTCCAACCAAGTAGAAGCACTTTCCCAAGAAAGGCTAAAAATGTTGGTGGGTGATATATGTTTCATAGGTCACAAAAAGACTAGATACATTCACTATAAAAGACGGTAGTTCAATATATATTTCTAGAACAGCTATTATTTTTAAAATGCCTTTAAAGTAAAGTTACTTGGTGTGTATTGTTGCCTCCATCTCTTTCTTCAGATGGTTTAGATTTCTGTGGTACAGCATTATTCACACCATTTTCAGATGGTTTAGAAACACCAGGTGTCTCCGCAGAACTCCTCATTTGCAGCGGTGGTTTAATTCTCCCTCTTCGTTGCGTTGCTAAAAAAGGAAGACAACTAGATTTATGTTTTGTTTTTCATTTAAATTACTAATTGATATTATTGAGGCCCACCAGCCTCCTGGCCTTGCGCTATAGGGTATGCACTGGACTGTTTAAACCCACCAGATGCTCCTTGGAAACCCTGCATATGGTCACTATGAGTCAGAATTGACTCGATGACACTTAATAACTACCCTTTTGTCAGTGTGTTATGTCGTGGTAGCTTGAGTGTTGCTATGCTGCTCAAAGCAATGCCAAAGATATTTCAAATGCCAGCAGGAAGGGTCACCTATGGGGAATAGCTTTCAGCAGAGCTTCAAAATTAAGACAGACTAGGAAGAAAGGCCTCACAATGCACTTTCTAAACCTCATTGAGGAAAACCTTACAGATCACAATGGACTGCTACGTGTTATGGACTGGAAGACGAACCTTCTAGGTTGGAAGACACTACACAGTATCTGCAACAACTGCACTCAGGAACACCAATGCTCATGGCACAGGACTGCACAAGGCTCGGTTCTATTATACACACAATTGCCATGGTTGGAACTGATTCAATGGCAACTAACATTATTGAGGTACTTCTCAGGTAAGAAGACGAAGAAAGAAGGACCTTAGGATGAGTCTCAAGTGTTTACCTTAAGTAAAGTAAGTATGTATGTATGTAGGTATGGGTGCCATTTACCAAAACAGGAACTGAAGGGCAAAAAAAGACTAATTCATTTTTGGACTTAAATCTGAGGGGCCTGTTGGGACATTAGGAAAGTGTCACGTAGGTAGGCAACTGGATTTTTGTACGGAAAGTCAGTATTATATTTTTATAACCATTTTAAAAAGCTTATTTAAAGCCACTAGTAAACAGTACTGGGTCCTGGTGTGGCACCAAAGTATAAGCACTGGACTGCTAACAGGTTGGCAATTCAAACCCACCAGCTGCTCCTCAGAAGTCCTATACAAGGTTGCTATGAGTCGTAACCTACTCAACAACATTTACCAACAACATGTGATAAGGGGACTCCCTGGTGTGGAGCTGTAAGGTAAGTACTGGACTACTAATCACAAAGTCAGCAGTTCAAACCCACCCGCTGTACCTTGGAAGCCCTATACAAGGTCACTATGACTCAGAACTGATTCGATGGCACTCAAACATGTGATAAGGAGTCCTGATGTGGCACTGTAGGATAAGCACTGGACTGCTAACTGCCAGGTCAGTGGTTCAAACCCATCAGCTGTTCCTCAGAAACCCTATACAGGGTCACTGTGAGTCAGAACCAACTCAAAGGCATTCAACAACAAAAATAGAATGTGAGAAACTGATTAAATGCTTCACAAAGACTTCTTGTTGAATGAATAAATCTTATTTCTCTAGTAAACTTTGTTTTTGAGACTTTTTAGTTTGGGTGCAAGTTTCAGTCAACGATATATGCACCTTTTGTTTTGTGACACTGACTGCAATGCCCTCAATATATCAGCATTCTTCCTACTTCCTCCCTGTGTTCCTGATTCTATCCATCCTTCTTTCTTGCCCCTTCCTGCCTTCTGAGCTTTCTTTTTTGGCAAATGCTGTGTATTGTGGTTGGCTGTACTGAGAAGTACTTTTCTCACTGGTGTTACTGTTCACTACTTTATAGGTTTGTCTATTGTTTGATTGGAAACGGATTCCTAGGATGGATTCAGTTCCAAGTTTGAAGAATGTCCAAGGGCCACAGTTTCAGGAATGCCACCAAGTCTCTATCACACCAATGAGTGTGGTCTTTTTTATACTACGCCTCTTACAAATTTGAAGAAGTACACAAGTTAGTCCCATATTATAGAAAAAACAGCAGTTCGCAATTTAGCTAGAGGATCGCCTTTAAAGTCCACAAGGGAGTGAGAATCCAAGTCCAGTATTCTCACCATGATGTTAAACTGCCACACACTTCAATGACTATTATTATTAATGCTGGATATTAATGTTCTGAACCCTGTTTATATGTTGTTATGGTTAAGCGCCATCAAGTCCATTTGAACTCATAGCAACACTGCATAGGGTTTCCAAGAAGCAGCTGGTGAGCCTGAACCTCTTCTGACTATGCAGTTCAAACCGACTTTGCAGTCCAGCACATTAACCCACAGTGCCCCACCAGGACTTCTGTTTGTATGTGGACATCCATTATACTTTAACTTGAATTAGGACACATTTGGTGCATATTTTATTAAGTTTTACATCCCTGACTTGTTCTATAAGTAAATTATGTCCAGAATTTCTCTTGAATTAAAAATTTCAACTTTGAAAGATCTCTAACAAGTATTATCATATTTTAAACTATAAAACTCACAAGTATTGGTTAACAGTACTGGACTTCTCGAAGTATATCTATCTGCACCAGGAACTACCATAGATGCTTCAGATATTTTTCTTTTGCGTGGAGTAATTACCTTAAACCATGAGAAACAAGCAAATTAAACACACATTCCTTAGAAATTAAATATCCTTATCATTTTACTTAAACACTGTCTTGACAACATATAAAAGATAACATGGTTCTGTATATACAACCTGATATGCAGTAATGTCTATTTTAGGCTGCCTTGAAGGGCTTTCTCTTGTGTTTGGTATCGAATGTTGTTGTTGTTATGTGCCATCGAGTCGGTTCCGACCCATAGCGACCCTGTATAGGGTTTCCGAGGGTGTAAATCTTTACGGGAGTAGAAAGCCTCATCTTTCTCCCGCGGAGAAGCAGGTAGTTTCGAACCGCTGACCTTAAGGTTCACAGCCTGATTCGTAACCACTATGCTACCAGAGCTCCTTGTGTATGTATCGAATAGAAAGTCAAAACAAAGACTATTTCTAGAATATCCAGACTTAAGAATTACAGTACTTTGCTAATAAGCATTTGTTAATGAAAATACATGTCAAGTTTAGTTAACAATGACTCGCAATTTCCTATGTTATTTCATGAGGTATCTATTTTACAGTATTTGAGTATATTTTTATGTAAAATTATTTTTCAATCTCCACATATTATTTTTTTTAAACTGCACTAATTCTGTGGAGACTAAACTGCTTTTGGTGTAAAAAGTCGCTACAGGAATTCAGAGCGCTATAGTCACAGAGTTATAGGAGGACTGTATAGAATCCTGGTATGGCTCTGTGGCACAATGCAGTAGATCGCAAGATCCATTTGAACCACAAGATCGGCAGTTAAAATTGACCAGTCACGCTCAGAAACACTATAGAGTCACTATGAATTGGAATTGACTCAACGGAACTTAACAACAACACAGAACTCTGTATAAAGCTATAGAAGGGCTGCTTTAAGTAAAACATCTGGCCCTAAGACAGAGAATATGATAAACTTATGAACAGGGTTTAGGGAAAGAGTTGGGAAGATACAGAACAGAAAATTCTAAAATTATCCATAAAACAAACTGTTCAATCAGAGATGAGATGAGCTATTGGTAGATGGAATGAGGAGGAAAGGGTCTGAGAGAGACTGTGAAAAGAATCACCACCAGTTCCTCAGTTCTACATATGGCGGAGAGTAATCAAAAATATCACCAGATAATTGAACGACTGCATTTTTAAAATACAGCAGCAAATTCAGATTTGTGGTGAGCCTTTAGTAAAGGCTTTGAAAAGACCTAGCAGACAGAGTATCCAGGAGGCCTCTCACACTTGTACCCGGGCAAGTAGTAGATCTACGGGAGAAGGCTGCGGAGCAAGTTTTTAGGGAAAACCTCCATTTGGTACCTGGGGAGAGAAATACATACTGATGTAGGATTTGTAGGAAGACCATCTAGATGCTAAGAAAAGTGAAGGAAGGAAAGGGGCTCAAGAAAACAAGGGCTGTCAGTACTGTTATAAGCAGGGGTAGAGAAGGCAGCTGAAGAATAGCTCTTTTGGATGTGGCCTACAGGATGTCTTCAACTGAGGAAGAGGAGAAGGGGGCTTAATACTGTGCTTTCTTTTCTCAGGCAAATAAACCTTACCTTACCTCACCTATAATATAGAGAAATGCAAAAACAGTAGCCAGTCTCCTATGTATCTTTCATTTGGAATTTACAAGTGTGTAGTACTTGCTACTTCCCCACAACTACCTGCATGTAAACACATACATGGACCTTGCTAACACAGTTTTTTGTTTCATTTATAGAAATCATAAAAAACTAAAATGCCATTGAATGAAGCTTAATTTACTGTGATTAATATATAAATACTAGGTGCTTTATTCTGAATTTATATATAACAATCATTTGATTTATGGTAGTTTTTAAAAGGCCATTTTGATACCATTACTTACATGGACATGATTATTTTTTCTTGCCTCGTGATTGTTTTCGACGTAGTTTGGAGGGTTAGCAAATTCCCTTTGAGGACTAGGTTTTTCACTGAAATTAACTAGCTCTTCTGTGACTGATGAGAGTTGACTTTCTGGCACTAGAATCTGTTGGAGGATGTGAAAAAGCATGAAAACTGTAAACTGTATAAATTTGAAAACTGCAAACTGTAAAAAGTTCTTAGAATCACTGGTGTCTCAGTAAACCTTCTTTTGACCTCCCATTTACTAACATCAACTCTCCTTCTTTCCATGTACTGTCACAATTTGTAGCACTAGGATTGTCTGACTGGAAGCTGATTTAGGCCTGTCTATCGTGAGTCTTACTCATATTTACACACCAACCATTAAAGCCAGTAAGAATGAAATTGAAAAATTATACCAACTTCTTCAGTCTCAAATTGATCAAACATGCAGTCAAGATGTATTGAAAATTACTGGCAATTGGGATGCAGAGGTTGGAACAAAGAGGAAGGACTTATCCTTATCCTATATGGCCTTATCCTATATGGCCTTGGTGACAGAAACTAAGCTGGGGATACCATGACAGAATTTTGAATGACCAATGACTTCTTTTACAATGAACAACCTAGAATACAACTATACACTTGGACCTCACCAGATGGAATAAACAGAAAGCAACTTGACTTTGGAAAGTGGAAAAGCTCCATATCATCAGCCAAAACAAGGCCAGAGGCAGACTGTGGAACCGATTCATATGCAAGTTCAGGCTGAAACTGAAGAAAATTCAAACAAGTCCACGAGAGCCAAAATATGACCTTCAACACATTCCACCTGAATTTATAGATCATCCTAAGAACAGATTTGACTCATTAGACACTAAATATCAAAGACGAGAAGAGTTTTGGGATAACATCAAGAATATCATACAAGAATAAAGTAAAAGGTTATTAAGAAGACAAGAAAGACGGAAAAGACAAAAATGGATGTGAGAGACTCTGAAACTTGTTCTCTAGCATAGAGATGCCAAAGCAAATGAAAGAAATGAGGAAGTAAAAGAGCTGAACAGAATATTTCAAAGGGTATTTCGGGAAGACAGAGTCAAGTATTATAATGAAATGTGCAAAGACTTGGAGTTAGAAAACCCAAAGGGAAGAACATGCTCAGCATTTCTCAAGCTGAAAGAACTGAAGTAAAAATGTAAGCCTCGATTTGCAATACTAAAGGATTCTATGAGCAAAATGTTGAATGATGAAGAAAGCATCAAAGAAGATGGAAATAATACAATCAGTCACTGTACCAAAAAGAAAGGATAATGTTCAGCCATTTCAAGAGGCAGCATATGATCAAAACCAACAATACTGAAGAAGTACAAGGTGCACCGAAGGCACTGGCATAGAGTAAGACTCTGGGAATTGATGGAATACAAATTGAAATCTTTCAACAAACTGATGCATCACTGGAGGCACTCAACTCATGTATGCCAAGAAATCTGGAAGATAGCTACCTGGCCAAGTGACTAGAAGAGATGCATGTTTGTGCCCATTCCAAAAAGAGGTGACCCAATGCAATGTGGAAATCATAGGCCAATGCCATTAATGCCGTATTCAAGTAAAATTTGCTAAAGATAATTCAAAAACGACTCCAAAAGTACATTCATAGGGAACTGCTTGAGGTTCAAGCTGGATTCAGATGAGGACATGGAACAAGGGATTATCATTGCTGAAGTCAGGTGGATCTTGGCTGAAAGCAGAGAAACACCAGAAAGATGTTTACTTGTGCTTCATTGACAACGCAACATCTTTCGATTGTGTGGATCATGACAAGCTAAGGACAACACTGCAAAGAATAAGTACTCTGAACACTTCATTGTACTTATGAGGAATCTATATGTAGACTGAAAGGCAGTTGTTTGAACAGAACAAAGGAACACTGAATGGTTTAAAACTAGGAAAGGTGTGCACCAGGGTTGTATTATTTCACCATGCTTAATCAATCTTGTATGCTAAACAAATAATCTGAGAAGCTAGATTATATGAAGAAAAATATGGAATCAGGATTGGAGGAAGACTCATTAACAACTTGTGATATGAGGATGATACAACCTTGCTTGCTGAAAGCAAAGAGAAATTAAAATCCTTATCAATGAAGATCAAAGACCACAGTCTATGATATGGATTGTGCCTCAATGTAAAGAGTTCACAAATCTTCACCACTGGACCAATAAACAATATTCATATAAATCAAGAAAAGACTAAGTTGCCAAACACATCAATGTGGTTGCATCAACTATCAACATTCATGGAAGCAGCAGTTAAGAAATCAGACTACATATCACACTAGACAAATCTGCTATATAAGACCTTTTCAAAGTATTTAAAAGCAAATATGTCAATGTGAGGACTAAGGTGTGCCTGATTCAAGCCACAGTATTTTCAATAATATCATGTGCATGTGAAAGTTAGACACTGAATAAGGAAGACCATGGAAAAATTGATTCAATTGAGTTATGGTTTTGGAAGAGAATATTCCAAGTCCCACAGACGGCCAACAGAAGAGACAACTCTGCATGGGTAGAAGCACAGCCAGAATGTTCCCTGGAGGTCAGGATGGCCAGACTTCGGCTTTCAGACTTTAAACCTATTGTCAGGAGGGACCAGTCCCCGGAAAAGGTATCACGTTTGGTAAGGTGCAGGGTGGGAGAAAAAGAGGAAGACAACCAACAGGAAGACCCCCCCACTGAGGTGGACTGGCACAGTGGCAGCAGCAATGGGCTCAAATGTAGCAATGATGGTTAAGGTTGGCAAAGACCGGGTAGTGTTTCATTCTATTGTATACAGGGTCACTCTGAGTCGGTATCAACTTGATGGCACCTAGCAACAACAATTGTGAATTCCAGTGTGACGCTGTGTGATAATGCATTGGGCTGCAAGGTCGCATTGAACCACAAGGTCCATGATTCAAATTCACCAGCCACTCCTCGGCAACACTATACAGGGTTGCTATGAGTTGGAACCAACTCGGCAGCACTTATCAACAACAAAATGTTTGGCATGCTTATAAAGTGACAATAAAAATGATTCATTTTGTTAAATGTTAAATAACAGATCAAAAGCTATGCTTTGGGGTAAGTAGTAGGAAATGCGTTAATTTCTAAGGTTACCAAAACGTAATATTGTTTATTAGCTGTACACTTGCTGTACTAAAACTGCCATTAAACAACACCAACTCATGGCAACCTCAGGTGTGTCAGAATAGAACTGTGCTCCATAGGCTTTCCAATGGCTGATTTCTCAGAAGTACATGGCCAGACCTTCCTTCACAGGTGCCTTTGGGTGGATTAGAAATAACATGTTAAAATTTCCATTTATTTTATTGTACTGATTCCTTTTTAAAAAAATGTTTGCATTTACTCTGCGACATCAACCTTATTACTGCACTGCTATCTAGGATTAAACTTAGTTCACTGATAAAAATGGAGTCCTAGTGTGGTGCTGCAGGATAGTGCACTGGACCACAAGGTTTGTTTGAACTGCAAGGTTGGCAGTTCAAACCCACCAGCCACTCCTCAGAAACCCTAGACAGGGTCCTTATGAATTGGAACTAATTCAATGGCACTTAGCAACAACATTGATAAAAATATAATTAAATCCAGGAACAGAGGCCCCTAGGGCCATCAAGGGAGAAGAGCACCAGTGGAATGTGGAATCCTATCCAGAGAAGCAGCGACACTAGAGATGGAGGGAATGATGAGGACTCTAGACTCTTGGAAAGAGAAAGGCTATGTGCCTTTAGAAATACTATTTCTGAGTATTTTTGTGTGCATTAAAAAACAACAACAACAACAAAAAAAACCCCACACACATAGAGGGAATAGAAGCAAATACTGTTAAATAATGATGCATGAAGGGGATTGTAATCATTGCAATAAAATGAAACAGGATGAGTGCAAAACTGATGTTCTTCCATGTAAACTATCACTCAATTCACAATAAAATCTTTAAAAAAATAGAATTAAAGACATACCTGTGATCCACTTTCATCAAAGAGTACATGCACAGATGTTTTTGCAATAGAAAGAGTTTGTTTTGGGGTAAATTCCTAAAATTGAACAAATTAAAGTGGTGTCACTTTCTCTCAATTCTTTCTACTTTAAAGCAATTATTTCCTATTTCCTTAAAGTTGCCAAATTACTTTAAAATTATTGCTTTGCATATAATAATACCATTCCAGGAAATGTCAATGACTCAACCTTAACCAGTCTCCTTAGCTTGTTATTTTGGCCTGATGTGGCACTGTAGGATCAGCACTGGACTGCTAACTACAAGGTTGGTGGCTCAAACCCATCAGCTGCTCCTTGGAAGCTCTATACAGGGGTTGCTATCAGTCAGAATCCACTCATGGCACTTAACAACTAAAGGTTCTTGGAGCCCTGATGGGGTACTGTAAGATAAGCACTAAAATGTTAATCACAAGGCCCGCTGTTCAAACCTACCAACCAGTCCTTGAAAAGCCTATACAGGGTCTCTCTGTGTCAGAATCAACTTGAGGGCACTTATCAACAAGGTTCTTAAAGTAGATCTAGTGGTGCGGTGGTTTAAACTTTGGGGTGCTAACCACAGGATCCACAATTCAAATCCACCAGCTGCCACAGTGTGGGCGAAAGATAAGACAGTTTACTCCTGTAAAGATTTACAGTCTCCTAAATCCTAAGGAGCAATTCCGCTCCGTCCTCTAGGGTTGTTTGTTGTCACGTGTCCTTGAGTCAGTTCCATCTCACAGTAACTCCACATAGAGTTTCCAAGGCTGTAAGTCTTAGAGGTATCAGAAAGCCTCATCTTCCTATCACTGAGTAACTGGTGGTCTTGAACTGCTGAGCTCGTGATTCACAGTCCAATGCTTAGCCTACAGAGCCACGTACTCTCTCTAGGGTTACTATATGTTGGAATTGACTCAGTGGCAATGGGACAAGGATTCTTCATTCAACTCACCTCCTATTTATTCTGTAACATAATTTTTTCTCACTAACCAGACTTGCCAACAGAGTATCTCCCTAAAACATCATGTGAAGTGCCACCTCGGATTTCCAATTCAACAATTTCTACTTTATAATGTCTTTCACATTCTGGAAAGCATCTACTCTAAATTCTTGCCTCCTTCCTTTCACAAGTTCATGTCGAGCTCCACTGCCACATGTTCAATCTGTCTTTAAATGTAATTCTTATGAACAGTCTCTTTCTGGAACTCCCCTAATTTATTTTCTCTATACTAATGACTTAGTTCTTCTCAGGTATCATTTCAGTAATTCTCATTTGTTGTTGTTAAATGTCATCGAGTCAGGTTTGACTCAGTGATGCTGGCTAAGGTTTCTGAGGAGCAGCTGATGAGTTTGAACCACCAACCTTGGGGCTCAAACAAGCCTTTAAGACCAAGTGCTTTATCTTACAGAACCCACACCAGGACTCCATAAGCAATGTTTCCTATCTCTAGAACATGACTCTGCCTCACAATCACTTTTTAAATAACTAACAGGATTCATTCAATGCTTTCCAAAAGCTGATGCTAATTTTGTCATCTGGGATACTTTCCAATAAGCATCTCAAATGGCACGGCTAACAAGTCGCTGGCTGTTCCATAAACCATTGTAAAATTTAAACTTTACATGCAGTTTAAAGAATTCTAGAAAGAAAGGAAATTAAATAAATAAATGTAACAATGAAGCTGCTAACATAAACTGAGTTTCCAGAATTGTGGGTTATTGAAGAGTTAAAACACTTACCCTATACTTATTTACACCAAACATTTTTTGAGTCACAGCAGTGATTTCTAATGATGCATCAAAATACAAAAGCAATTCTTTCCCATCTCTTTTACTAATTTTTATTATATTTTTCAGAATAATGGTCAGTAGCTTCTTTGACTCTCTCACTGTATGCAAACAAATCATACCAATTAGTTTACATTTAGTCTTATGACCGCATTCTAAAAGTAGACTATAAATAAGACAAGTATACATGAAATTAATTTTAAATTGAATCAAAATTAAACATTTGTAACTTAGAAATTTTTTAATTAATCACTGTCATACTAACTAGCTATTTAAATAAATTGAGTCAGTTTACCTTTCAGACTCTTATTTCCTGGTCTCTAAATTAAGGATAATGCAATAACTTAGGCAATAAAGCTCCAAATATATTTTGGAATCTAACAGATTCTTAGTTTAATATTTCTTGAACACATCTGATGTAATGATTTTGTTAGTTTTTAAGAAGGGATAGAAAATAACTTACACATATAATAGCTCTATTTCTAGGCATTAGTATCTATTTAAAGATTTCACTGAATTCACAGTTGCTATACACCTGCTCACAGAAAACAAAAATAACATTTGATAGTTACTGAGGGTCAAGAAATTGTGAGGTGAGGATAGAGAATTTTTATCCTCAATGAATGTATCAAAGTCAGTAAAAGAAAACAATGAAAGTTCCAGTTTACAAGAAGTATTCCACTCCCTTGCCTCACATACACACAAAAAAAGTCACCAAAAATCTATGTAGCACTTGACTAATTTGCCTGTAGCAGAGACCAAGGGCCCAGCATCAGGCATGGCCAGGGCTTGCTTGCTTCTGGTGGAGCTCCTGCCACTGGCTGAGTAATCTGCCCATTGACTTGGCCTCCAGTGTGTCTGAGCATTTGTAGGGAGGGGGAAAGCATCCTAAGGGAAAGAACCACACTAAAAAGGAAAAGAATTCTCTACAGCTGTAAAAACTCTGCGGGCAGCTCCCTGACCAAACTTCCCTTGTTGTTGCTAAGTGCCATCGAGTCAGTTCTGAGTCATAGTGACCCTGTAGAGAGTTTCCAAAGTGCAACGGATTGGTTTGAACCACCAACCTTATGGTTATCAGTCCAGAGCTTATCCTACAGCACCAAATCAAGATACAATTCTCACATTCTTATCAATCTTACCCAAGAAAATTTTGGTCTTGTTTTTGCGGGTATGGTCAGGGCCCTTCCATAGTTTTATGAAGTAACAACTTCAAGTAACAAATTACAGGGGTCAGAGATGAAGATTTAGATGGTTTTAAAAATAATGTTTCAGATTTCCATGATGAAAATGAAAACATTTATAATCCTTCCTCATGGACATTTTTGCTGGCTGCTATATCCCTCTGCTATTATATTTTTTTCTGCAGTCTGTTGTGACCTTAAATTAATTGCAACATTTACATTTGTTGTGTGCATGAACATAGTATTAGAATTCCTTCAAAGTTATTATTTTGCTGAATGTTGAAAGACTTGTTCACATATATTGTTATTATATGGGAATTAAAAAAAATACTTGTTATATTTTATTGCTTCCTTTGTGGAAATGTCTGATCGTTTGTTCTGGCTCTCTATTGCTAATTAGTCAGCATGGTTACTGTGGGTTAATGTGCTGAACTGAAGAATTGATTTGAACCACAAGGTCCGCAGTTCAAACTCACCAACTGCTGCTCCTCAGAAACCCTATAAAGTATTATTATGGGTCAGAACTGACTCAATGGCACTTAACAGCAAAAGTATTACTTAAACATCAGAAATTATCCTGTTTTGTAACTTGCTATAAAATCGAAGTATTTATGTATATCAATGTCTAGGTATTTACATAGGATTCTTCTAGCTTACTGTACTTACATGAATATAAGAATATGCTGTGCTCTGCAAAGCCATGTGTGCTTGTAAAATTAGTATGAGTTGGACACTGGCACAAACAAAAACAAAAACCCAAATATCAACCCTTAAAAATTAAGCTAATTTATGTCATTAAAAACCGTAAGTAATGGTTTTACCTAATTAAGTGCAACCAGATTTGCAAAGAAGCTAAGGGCAGGGAACTTTATTGAGAAGTAATGGCAGCGAGCTACTTGAGGGATTATATGAAAAGGGTAGAAGAGACTCAAAAGAGGTTAAGGAGACAGAAATGAACAAACACAGGACACAATGCCGAGGAGAAGCAAAGACATTAAGGAGCCCAGGTGGTGCTGTCACATAGGCTTTTTAAGGTCAGCAGTTTAAACCCACCTCCAGCTCCATGGGAGAAAGATGAGGCTGTCTGCTCCTATGAAGATGTGTAGCTTTAGAAATGCTATGCAGGGTCACTAGGAGGCAGAACTGACCCAATGGGTGGGTGGTAGGTGGCAGCTTATTATATAGCAAGATAGGAAATGAATAATGAAGATGAGTTTAGTTTTAGACAAGGGCTTCAGAGATTTGTGAAAATACCCAAGTGTTGGGCTTTATTTCACATGCATCTAGGGCTCAGGTGAATAACTGAAAAGGAAAAAAAAAAAAAAAAAAAAAGATTTAAACTGTGAAAGTACAGTCAACAATGCTGATTGTTGGCAGAGGGTCCATATAAGGGCCGCCACAGTGTGCCCACTGAGTTGAACTGCAGGAAGGGCAGTCTGGGGCCACTCCTGTGACTCTCACCACCTGGATTTCTTTTCAGAAGCCACAGGCCTAGAGCATTCCCTAATACCAGAGGCTGGGGACTGAGCCACTCCTCTCTCCCAGTTCTTTTCCTTAGTGGGAAATCACTAAGTTTACTGTTGGGAGAGCACAGTAAGTTCTCTCTCTCTGAACAGCTTTTGCCTGCCCCATCAATGGCCACAGTTGAAGCTTGCCTTGCTTTATCTCTTCTTTCTGTAAGCCAAGAGTTGTTCCATCCAATGCCTGTCTGTTGTTAATTCATTCCTGCCACAGGATTAGCTGACAAGACTGTTGCTTTGTGGGATCTGAGCAATCTGAAACTCAACTTGCATTCATTTGAATCATATAGGATGAAATATTCCAGGTTCATGGGTCACTTCACAATGAAACTATTTTGGCTTCCAGTGGTACTGATCATAGGCTCAATATCTGGGATTTAAGTAAAGTTGGTGAAGAGCAATCGCAGAAGATGGGGCAGCAGTGTTATTCTTTATTCATGGTGGTTATCACACTCTCAAGATATCTGACTTCTCCTGAAATTCCAAGGGACTTTGGGTGATTTGTTCTGGATCAGACAATAGTATATGCAAGTATGGCAGATGGCAAAGGACATTCATAATGATTACCCTGAAGGCAGTGTGGTCCAGAAGGACAAGGGTCCTAGATATGTCTGTGCTTATGATTTTGTTGTTAAATGTCATCCAGTTGGTTCTGACTCAGCGACCCTATACAGGGTTTCCAAAGAGCTGCTGTTGAGTTTGAACCGTTGACCTTGTGGTTCAAATCGACCATCCAGTTCAGTGCTTTATCCCACAGCACCCCAGCAGGAATCCCTTTTTTTCTCTTAACCAAGAGACTGATTTTAACAGTGGTTCTGAGACAAAACTATGTTTGGCTATCCCTCTGTAAGTATGATACACAATGCTATTAGGCCAAACTGTAGGTGTTTTCTAAATGTTAACTGTGAAACTTGACTTAGCAAAGCCACCAACTTAGAATTTTCTAGAAACAAACCCAGGTCTACAGTAGCCACAGAAAGGGGAATACATGTGTGTGGTTCTTTTTCTTCCTAAACTGTAATCCCAAGGCTTTTCAGATGCATTTAAGTATAGTCTAGAGTGGGTAAAAGGAGCTCTGATAGCATAGTGGTTACAAATCGGGCTGCAAACCTTAAGGTCCGCAGTTTGAAACTACCAGCTGTTTCACAGGAGAAAGATGAGGCTTACCGCTCCCGTAAAATTTCCAGCCTCAGAAACCCTGTACAGGGTTGCTACAAGTTGGTTCCAACTCCAGGGCACATAACCACCACCAGAGTGAGTAAGGAATAGAGCCAAGAGAGGTTAAGTGTCTGAGCCATGAAGTTTACTACTATAGGATGTTACTTGTATTCAGGAAACAGGGGAAGAGTCAAGTCATATAGATTCCTACTCTAAAATCTTCACACCTGACTTGCCACAATGCACATTTCCTATGTAGACCAGTCTCTTTTCTGATCCTCAGCTAAATCAAAATTTTATTCTACATATTCCTCTTTTCCAATTATTTTTGATTAGTATATTTCTTATACTGATTTCATACTATTTCTTTCCTTTCTGTGCAACAGTTGGGTTTTTCTTTGTTGTTTTTTTTTAACTTGGGATCATCAAGTTGCAAAGATAAATGTTCTTACCTGATATTATACTACAGGTAGACTGTTCAGTAGAAAAAAAAAAAGGAAGAAAGAAAATCACACTTAAAAGAGTCATTTTCAGCAAAAGGATCAAAGAAATACATAGGGAATGGATTTTCATCAAGAAGCTTGAGTAACTAACTGCATATCCATATGTTGCTGTTAGGTGCCATCAAGTCGGTACTGACCCATAGCGACCTTATGCACAGCAGAAGGAAACACTGCCCGATCCTGGGCCAACCTCACTACTGTTGCCACGCTTCAGTCCATTGATGCTGCCACTTGGCCAATCCATCTTGTTGGGGGTCTTCCTCTTTTTCTCGGACCCTCCACCTTACCAAACATGATATCCTTCTCCAGCGATTGGTCCCTCTTGACAGTAGGTCTGAAGTATGAGAGTCGAAGTTTGGCCATCTTGGCCGCCAAGGAGCACTCTGGCTGCACTTCTTCCAAAATGGATTTCTATAGTCTTTAAAAAAAAAATGATCTCAGTCCCAGATAACAGGGGAGAGGAAACATGCCCTGGTTAAAAACCAAGGGATCCCTCACCCCACCCACAGGAATCCAGAGACAGATGCGACTCCCCGCTGTAGAGCGCCTTTTCAGAAACCCACTTTCGTTTTCTTAGCCAGTGTTAGAACAGATATTTCCCACTGCAGCCCGGCCACATCCAGCCAGAACCTCTGTGGGGACCTGGAGTAAAAGGAGATGAAGGCCTGGCTCCTTGTAAATGGCTGTACTGCAAGTTAGCTGGGGCGCATGAATGAGGAGCTGTCCCCAAACTGTGCCAAGGTGGATGTTCGCAGCTGCTTTGTAACCCCATCTCCCTCACTTGCTTCCCTCATACTGCAGATGCAAAGAATTATCACTTCCATTCATGCAACTGAACTGAGGCTCTGGACAAAGGGCAGATGGACCAATGCACCCTCATTCCTCTGCACAAGAGCCACTTGGAGGAGAGGGAGGCTGGGTGTCCTCTTGGGTCTGTGATATGCTTGGAGGTTGGCATTTGCTGCTCAGAATCCGGGTCCTCAGCTGCTCCCGAATTGGCTTTGCCTCGTTTGTCTCCAACAGAGTCTGTCATCTCTGTGGTTGAAGTTGGTAGAAGGTCCTACAACCTTTCCTAAACCACACTGCCCCGGCCTTCCTTCCCTGTCCTCAAAACTGGACCAAGGAGCGAGACTTTATAGGCCCTCTAGGGACTTGGGGGTCGGGAAGGGTGTTTCTTTGAAAGTTGCCAAATGCGTTCCGTTGTTGTATCCAAAATGTGTTGTTATTCCATGGTGGTCCCTTGAATATGCCTTTACTGAATGTGCAGGACCCGCACTGCCTACTAACCCCTCCTTGGTATCAGAGACTCATACCACTCCCAACCGTCTGCGTATCCACCTGAGGTCTGTGGGGTGCTGTGGCTCTGACCCACTCCCAACCTTGACGTCCTTGTCAGTCAGCCCGCCTTGGAGCCTTACCATAGAATTTCTCTCCGGACTTCCTCTTTGAACTGCCACGTCTCGATGAGCAATCGTGGACTATGGACAGAGGCCGAGAATCCGTAGTGTTTCCCTGGAGCATTCAGTAGTGTGGCACCTGTCTCCTCTATGGGAGGTGCCTTCACAGTGGTGCTCCTCTGTCTGCACAGTGCCCCTGCTGGCTAGGTGGGCCTAGAGGAGGGATTTCTGGAATGGACTGAAGACTATGAATTGTCTTTGAGCTGGTGACTCAAACAAGCCCAGATGATGTCATTCTCCCCTAGCCCTTTCGTGACTGGATGGCTTTGTTAGATTTGGACAAGTCATGGAATGCATTTGAGTCATTGAGTCATATTACCATTTCCTTGGAGAAGATGGATTTGATAAACGCTCTTTGGGACACATATGTCCCACTGGACACTAAAGGTCAGAGATGTGGGATAAGGCATAAGAAAAAATTGTTCTTAATAAACTTATTTTACTGTGTGACACTTTGGGCCACATTGGGGTAACACATAAAAGCCCCTGTAATTGCTGTTCATATTAAAAAAAAACAAAAACCCTCAGATCCTATCTCATAACATAAGCAAACACTCATTTGTGATACATCACAGACATAAAAGTTGAAGTTCTAAAGTTTTTATAGAAAAACAAAATAACAGCTTTGTAACTTGTTGTTGCATTGAGTCGATTCTGACCCATGATGACCCAGTATAGGATTTCCAAGGAGCAGCTGGTGAGCTTTAACTAACGACCTAGTGGTTCCAACGACTTTACAGTGTGACACATTAGCCCACAGCGCCACACCAAAACTCCCTTTGTAACTTACCAGTAGACAAATGTAACTTAGATCTTAGAAACCAATAGCCATAAAAGAAAAAAAATGGATAAATTGGACTTCAAATTTTAAAAACTTCTGCTCAAAGACACTATTAAAAAATGACCAGGTCAGGCACAACTGGGAGGAGAGACACCGGATGCATGTATTTCACAGGATTCTTATCCAGGGTACACAAGAGATGTTAAAATTTCATAAAACGCAGTAAAATAAAAGACAGTCCAAAAAAATGGAAAAACTTTAAACAGGCACTTGACAAAAAATGCTATGTGAACGGTGACTATAAGCACGTGAAAAGGTGCTCAACATTCCTGGTTACTTTGTTGTTGTTGTTATGTGCCGTGGAGTCGGTTCCCACTCATAGCGACCCTGGACAGGGTTTCCAAGGCTGTAAATCTTTATGGGAGCAGGGAAAGGTAAATAAAAAGCATAATTGTATCATTATGTAACTATCTCAGTAATTAAAGTAAGTTTTGATATCTGAATCTAGAAAGTTGCATGATTTAGGAATTGCAACTTAAGTAATTCCAGTTATAGTGATAGACAAAGGAATGTTTGAATTTAATCAAAGAAATGGGGTAGAAGGTAAGAAGCATGAACATACTGACAACTGAGGTCATAGTGATTGAGCAGGGCTTCTGACTAGACAGAGAAAGGAGTAAGTACAGGAGGCGGGCCACAGGGGAAACGTGGGGTCAGTGAAAATATGAGAAAACGGTTTCGACTCCATGTAAATCACAGAAACATGTCTAGTACCTTCAATGCTGTATAACTGCACAGTTTCCTCAGGCACAGAGACTGCTTCCCAGCGACGATCCTTAAATTTGAAAACAGGATTGACAATAAGTAGGTAGAAAAATAAATAGATCATGATTTATTTCTGAAATAAAGCATCTTTAAACACCAGGCTTTAACTTATATAAACTAGAAGGGCAATTTTTTTTGACAAAGTAACATTAATATCCAGTGTATATTAACACATTTCTTGCTCTGAAAGTTAATGTATCAATTTACTCTATAATGTGTACATCATACTTAAGCTACATAGTCACTTTTTTAAAAATAAAATAATGTTCATCAGTTTTAGGGTTTTCTATTCATGATCAAAATCAGAATGACTCTCTGTTGATATTTACAGAGAGCAGCCTTTTTTTAAAGTCACAATCCTGTCGTTTCTTCCTTTGAAATGTTTTCAGAAGTGATACTCAATTACTAAGACCTGTCACCACTACCTTTGTTAACTAATTGTTCTTAATTCAATCACTCGATGCAGATGAAAAATAACCTCAAGTGGTTTTTCCCATTATTTTTATTGAAGAACTGTATATATAGCAGTAAAACATTACTGAGTCACAAGGAAAATCCTAGTAAAAAATTAAACAACATTGCTAAAAATGGGACCCTAAGCCCTTTCGGGAAACTTGTAAGGAAAACAGATAGAGTTCTTCTGTTATTTAAGGACAACTTACTTTACAGAAACTACCCCATGTGGGTCAGAACTGTGCTCCACAAGCTTTTCTTACTATCTCCTTCCACATCTTGGTTTTCATTGTAACTTGTGTTTGGCCCTAGGGCTTCACCATCATTCTAACTCTCTCCAATTAAGGTTAAGATTTAAACAAACCTCAAGCCCTCAGCATCAGGACAGGTTTTATATCTTCTTTTCTCCCCAAAGCTTTCAGCTGCATCATGTTATTCTTCAAGGTAGCATAATATTCCATTGTGTGTATGTACCAAAGTTTATCCATTCTTCCAATGATGGGCACACTTAAGCTGTCTCCACCTTTCTGCTATTGCAAATAGTGCTAAGAACATTGGTGTTCACATTATCTACCCACGATATGGCTTGTATTTCATGTGGATACATACCAAGTAGAGGAATTGCTGGATCAGACTGTATTTCTATTTCCAACTTTCTGAGGAAATGCCATACTGTTATCCAAAGTGTTTGGGCCATTTTGCAATCTCAGCAGCAATGTAGGGGGCGCCCAGTCTCTCTGCATGCTCGCCAACATTTATTGTCCTCTTTTTTTTTTAACTTCTCTGTTAATTGCTGGTGTGAAATGGTATCTCATTGTTGTTTTGATTTGCATCTTTCTAATGGCTAATGCCACCACTCCTCTGTTAGTTTGCCCTACAGTGGTGGCTTGTGAGTTGCTGTGATTCTGAAAGCTTTGCCACCAGTATCACAAATACCAGCAGGGTCACCCATGGTGCACAGGTTTCAGATGAGCTTCCAGATGAAGAAAGTCTAGGAAGAAGGAGTGACGAACTACTTCCAAATATTTAGTCACTGAAAAGTTTATGAACAGCAGAGAAACAGTCAGATATAGTGCCAGAAAAATGAGGCCCTCTTGTAGTGGTTATGAATCGGGCTGCGAACCGCAAGGTCAGCAGTTCGAAACTACCAGCTGTTCCATGGGAGAAAGATGAGGCTTTCTGCTCCCGTAAAGATTTACAGCCTCAGAAACCATGTACAGGGAGGGTCTCTATAAGAGTCGGAAGCGACTCCATGGCACATAACAACAACAACAGGTTGGAAGGCACTCAAAATGCGACTGGGAAGCACTGCCTCCCCTCAAGGTAGAGTTGACCATGATGGTGCAAACGGAATAAAGCCCGTGGGAGCAAAGCCCGCAGGAACTTCATTTGCTGATGGGGCACAAATCAAAATGAAGAGAAATAGCTGCAAACACCCACTGAAAATCAGAACATGGACTGTACAAAGTATGAATCTGGGAAAATTGGAACTTGTCAAAAATGAAACGGATCGCATAAACATCGATATCTTCTCAGACATTAGTGAGCTGAAATGGGTTGGTATTGGCCGTGGAACCAGGGCTATCATAGCTGATGTCCGATGTTAACCTGTGCTTTATTGACTACAAAAAGGCTTTTGAGGAATCTGTACCCAGACCAAGAGGCAGTTGTTCGAACAGAACATAGGAACAATGAAAACGTATGCAACAAGGCTGTATTCTTTCCCCCACTTATTCAACCTGTATGCTAAGCAAATAATCTGAGTAGCTGGGTTCAAGAAAAACGTGGCATCAGGATTGGAGGAAGACTCACTGACGAACTGCAATATGCAGATGATACAACCTTGCTTGCTGAAAGTGAAGAGGACTTAAAACATTTACTGATGAAGATCAAAGAGCACAGCCTTCGGTATGGATTACATATCAATGTCAAGAAAACAAAAATCCTCACCACTGGACCAATAAACAACATTCTTATCAACAGAGAAAAGATTGAAGTTGTAAAGGATTTCATTCTTCTCGCATCAACTATCAACACTCACGAAAGTAGCAGTCAAGAAATCTAAGGATATACTGCATTAGGCAAATCTGCTGCACAAAACCCTTTTAAAGTGTTGAAGAGCAAAGATGTCAGCTTGAGGATTAAGGTGCACCTGACCCAAGCCATGGTATTTTCAATAACCTTATATGCATGAGAAAGCTGGACAGTGAATAATGAAGACCGTAGAAGAATTGATGCTTTTGAGTTATGGTGTTGGAGGAGAATATTGAAAGTGCCATGGGCTGCCAAAAGAACCAACAGATCCATTTTTGGAAGAAGTGCAGCCAGAGTGCTCTTTGGAGGCCAAGATGGCCAAACTTCGTCTCTCAAACTTTGGACATACTGTCAGGAGGGACCAGTCGCAGGAGAAGGATATCATATTCGGTAAGGTGGAGGGCCAGAGAAAAAGAGGAAGACCCCCAACGAGATGGATTGGCCAAGTGGCAGCATCAATGGACTCAAGCGTGAAACAGTAGTGAGTTCTCCCCAAAGCTTTCAGCTGCATCATGTTATTCTTCAAGCGTGAAACAGTAGTGAGGTTGGCCCAGGACTGGGCAGTGTGTCATTCTGCTGTGCCTTATGGTCACTATGGGTCGGTACCAACTCAACGGCACCTAACAACAATGGCTAATGATTGTGAACATTTCTTCAAGTTTGTTGGCTGCCCAGCTCTCTTCCTTGGTGAAGTGTCCCTTGTCTGATGCGTCTTTGAAAAAGATTTTTTCCCATTCTGTGGACTCCCTTTTCACTCTTTTGATGAGTCTTTTGGTGCACGTATGTTTTTAACTTTTAGTATGTCCCAATCATCTATTTTGTCTTCTTTCGTTTGCACAGTTTTCACAATGTTTGGTAGTCTGTGTGTGCCCTTTATTAGAGCCCTAACATTTGTCCCTACTTTTCCATTGATGGCCTTTATAATTCTGGGATTCACATTTAGATCTTTAGTCCATGCTGAGTTGGTGTATAAGGCATAAAGTAAAGGTCTTGTTTCAACCTTTTGCATATCACTTTCCAGTTCTGAAGAGACTATCTCCTTCATAATGCAATATACTTAGGCCCTTTGTCAAAAATCAGTTGGCTCTATGTGGATGGGTTAATTTCTGAATTGTTTCTGTTCCATTGATATATGTATGATTCATTGTACCAAGTACCGAGCTGTTTTGACCACTGAAGCCGTGTAATAAACTTAGAAATCAGGGATTGAGAGGCTTCCAACTTTATTCTTCTTAAAGCAGTGCTTTGCTTATCCTCAGTCTTTTTCCTTTCCATATAAAGTTTGTAATTGTTTATTCCATCTCTTTGAAGAATGTCGTTGGACTCTGGATTGGGATTGCATTATACGTGCAGGTTGCTTTGGGCAGTACTGACATTTTCACAATGTTAAGTCTTCCTATTCAGGAACATGTACATTCTTCCGTTTTTGTAAGTCTCTTTTGATTTCTTGTAGTAGTGTTTTTGTTGTTTTCTTAGTATAAATCCTTTGCTTCTCTGGTTACATTTATTCCTAGATATGTCATCCTTTGGGCGGCTATTGTAAATGGTATTGCTTTCCTAATGTCCTTTTCAGTGCAGTCGTTATTACTATAAAAATCCAACTGATTTTTATGTTGATCTTATACCCTGCCACTTTGCTGAATCTTCCAATGAGGTCTAGTAGCTTTTTTTACTGTCTTTAGGGCCAAATAATTTTTTTACATATATAAAAATCATACTATAATGAACCCAAAATATGCCCTTGCTCAGGTTCAACACTGTGCCCATCTTGTTTCCGTTTCCTCCCTACCTCTGTCTTCACTCTCCCTCTCTATTGGCTCCTCATCACCAAGTTCAATGCTCTCGCCCTCACAAGAGTATCTAACACCATACCCTCTTCTAGCAGCTAAGGTGTTATTTCCTTTAGCTTAATGTTTATACTTCCAGCAAAGCCGAGGACTCATCATTTAAGTTAAACTGCTTTCAGGGGTAATTTTACAAAATTCTCAAATGTATTTGGATAGTGCTGACTATTTCCTCTTGTAAAAACTATACCCTTTTAATTTCTTCTCATAAGGCTGATTCTTTAAGAGTTCTTCTGTTTCTTGTACAGTCTCTCTCCTACAGAAACTGTGTTCCTAGTTACTCATTAAATTCTATGGTTTTACTATCATCTCTACACAGATGGCTTCTAAATCCCTACCTGTGACCAACAAACCCAACAATTCACCAGGTCTCTTCAGATGAATATCTTATTGTCATCTCCAAATACAAAGCTGAACTCATAACTCTTTTTCCCAAAACACTTGTCCTGTGATGAACAGCATCCTCATCTATCTAGTGACTCTAGTTTTATGAATCCTTTCTCTTTTAACTAAGACATATTACACCAAGTCCTGGTTCTACATGTGTTCCTCTTCTCAAGTTTTTCTGAAATCCAATTATTTTCATTCATCCCTATTATCACCTCCAAGAACCAAGGCATATGACTTCTCACCTGGATTATTACAGAAGCCTCTTTACTGCCCATGGTCTTGTCCCTTTCAAAGCATTCTACCAACTAAATACAGGAGAATCTTGTATATAAATGTCATCACTGTATCCCCAGTGCCGAGAATAGTATCTAATAAGTTCTTCATAAGTGTCTGTTGAGTTGATATGATCCCCCAATTTAAAATTATTTTATTCACACTGGTTTTACTTCTCATCAATCCCCTTTGAGTTCTCTGCAGCATACTAAAGTAAAGCTACAATGTTTCTTTTTTTAGATATTTCATTTCTTCTTCAAATACTAGTCCCTGAATAACTATTAAGGAACAGACCCTTAATCTTACATTATTAGGAAAGGTGAAGGAGAGACAATGAATAACAAATAAATAAAATGGTGTTGTGTAGCAATGACTTCTATAAAGGCAGTAAATACAGGACTCTGTGAGCTGTTTTATTGCCTAAAATGCAGTTCCTAAAAGAAAGCCCATTAAAGACATGCCTACAAAACCCTGTGGTATAGTACATGCTAATGAAAACTGTCATTAACCTTGAGAAGCAGTACCTGTCAGTAAAACTAGATTTTAAGTATGCATTCTAAGAAGGTACCCAAAAATAAAACATAATTTAGGTATTTGGAAATACTAAGAGTTAACGTTCATTTATAATGAGCTGATCTACAACAAAAAAAAAAATCAAGATTCCACAAGGATAGGCCTCAGTATCAAATAACCAATCACAATCAGATCAGCAAACTCTGATTACTTTTTACACCAATTCTGGCTAACTGACTGTGCTGTTTGAGCTAGAAGTATGCCACTAATAACAGAGGGTAGCTATGAAGAAACAAATGCCTCGAGAATTTTCCTAAGGTTAAAACATAGTCAGAAGAAAATAGGCCACTTGGTGGAGTTTAAACATAGTATCTGGTAACTGGCGCGCTCACTGTTTGCCCACCTCCGTTCTGGGGAATAGAGGGAGAGCCTGAGCCGAGTTGCCACCCCCCATCATCACCGCTGGTGGGTTCTTCTGCTACAAATGCGCACATTCAGCTCAAGCTGAGGCGCTTATCTGTTCTCTTTTTGTTCTGTTTTATATCACGGGAAAGAGGAGGGGGCTAAAGGGACGGAAAGAGAGTTTAAAGGCAAAATCTCTCGGGCAGCTTTTAAGGCAGGAACTTAGGACATTAAAGACATACACATATTAAACTATAGATTTTTCCCCCCACTTTTTTTCTGTCCCTCCCCTCCCTTTTCTGTGATTGTTATTGTTGTTGTTAAGTGTCGTCGGGTCGATTCCGACCCATAGCGAC
>NW_006408541.1:33891-37062 GCF_000296735.1 Chrysochloris asiatica | reverse complement strand
AACGGCAGTCTGATTGACTACTACAAGAACAAGTAAGCTGTTCACCTGGGAGGCATTAAGGCAAGTGGTCGGGTCCCCTCAGAGCAAACCCCCTTCCAAGACTAAGTCTCAAGGGGAATACACGACCGGGCATGTGGTCTTGCTGGTGACCACGTTAGTCACTGATAAGAGGAAGTGGGGGAAAACAGCAGTGAAGTTTGGAGCTAAGTCCGATCACATTTAAAAGGCTCCTGTGAACCTAGACGGAGACCTGGTTGGCCAGCAGTATGGCAATACCCGGGGACTCCTAGGCCCAGAGGCAGTGACATGGCCTCAGAGGACTACAGTGGAGAGTGAAGCATCCAGCTGATCTGAAGTGAGGGGGAGATTCACAAGAACACCTACACTTGCAGATAGTACTCACTTGACCTGGCTTCAATAGCTAGATGATCAGAACTCGACTAGAGGAAGAAAGAAGAGGAAAAGAAGAGTAACCCTATACTTATGTATGTAGTAGCTCAAAAAAGGAAACAAATCTTTACAGTAAGGATCATTCCCACCCCCTCGGTAGACAGGGTTGACAGGGATGGGCAACTTAGACATTGGCTCCA
Source organism: Chrysochloris asiatica (assembly GCF_000296735.1). Taxonomy (NCBI): domain Eukaryota; kingdom Metazoa; phylum Chordata; class Mammalia; order Afrosoricida; family Chrysochloridae; genus Chrysochloris; species Chrysochloris asiatica. The sequence continues at coordinate 36,472 of NW_006408541.1, read as the reverse complement.
CAAAACGGAGGGTCTAACAAAGGCACTAAGTGACTCGCTTACAAACTTTCAAGAGGGAGCCTAGTTCCAGAGGGTGTAGGGGAAGGCAGAATCTACACTGAGTGGTTTCCAACCTGTCTGGACGGGGCTGATGAAAGGAGATGGGGATAAGACTCTTGTGCTTTAATAGTGAACAGTTGCTATCAGGACTGACTGTGAGAGTTGCAAATGTAAGGTAGAAGTTTCGTAACAAAAAGAGAGGAGTTATTGATTTTGCAGTCCAGGAACGGAAGTCCCTGGGGCCATCAAGTGAGCAGAGCGGAGTGTGGGACCCTGCCCAGAAAAGCAGTGATACCAGAAATGGAGGCAGATGGAGCAGCTGGGGACACTAGACTCAGGGAGGGAGAGGGGCTGTGTGCTGACCGCCAGGGGGCAAGCCTGTGGGGTGTACAGATGATGCATGGAGGGGATTGTAATCATAGCAATGAAAATAAATATGATAGGATGAATGTAAAACTGATGTTGTCCCATGTAAATCTACATAATTCACAATAAAAACTTAAAAAAAATGGGCACAGGACATAACAGACACTTCACTAAAGAAGAGATCTGGGCAGCCAACAAACATATCACTAGCCATCAGAGATGCAAATTAAAACAACAATCAGATATCACCTCACACCAGCAATTAACAGCGAAGTTCAAAAAAGAAGAGGACAATAAATGCTGGCAAGGATGCAGAGAGACTGGGACCCTCCTACATTGTTGGTGGGATTGCAAAATGGTCCGATCACTCTGGAAAACAAGATGGCGTTTCCACAAAAAGTTGGAAATAGAAATACCATATGATCCAGCAATTCCTCTACTTGGCATTTCCCCACAAGAAATATGGGCCATAACACGAGTGTATATATGCACAGCAACGTTTACAGCAGCAGTATTTACAACAGCAAAAAGATAGAGACAGCCTAAGTGTCCATCCATGGAAGAATGGATAAACTGTGGTACATAAGCACAGTGAAATATTATGCTACCTTGAAGAATAACAAGGAAGCTGCAAGCCACCACATTAACATGGATGAACCTTGAGGATTTGTTGTTAGGTGCCATCGAGTCAGTACTGACTCAGCAACTTTATGCACAGTAAAAAGGGCCAAGTGAAATAAGTCACAACAAGAGAAATACTGCATAGAACCATTATTGTAAAAGCTTAAGTAAAAGTACCCACACTCAAAGGAAAAAAATTTTTTTGCTGGTTACCGGGGTGTATGGATCAGGTGGAGAGAGGGGAGGAAGAAGAAGGTGGAGCACAAGATAGGGAACAGACACAGGATAGTTTGAGTGCTGGGGAGTGGAGGGAGGCAATACACACGAAGGGGGAGGGGAATGGAAGAACAAGGTGGATGGGAGAAAGTTTAGGCAGGTTTGCAAGGGCTAAGTGGGACAGAGGTAAATAATCATGTATGCTCAACCTTGGAACAACAGGGCTCTGGGACACGGTATGAGGCATGGTTTGAATGAGTAAAAGAGTAGAAATAATGTTAAGATGCTTGGCTATCTTTTGATCTTGGTTTCCCTTGCCTACTATCGTAAAATAGACACTTGAGGGGGAGAGATAGGAACAGCCAGAAATATCACCATAGAAAGTTTGTAAGTCTGTCTTCTGCCAATAACTGATTGTTGCTGTTGTTGTTGTTAAGTACCGTGGAGTCGGTTCCGACTCTTAGTGACCCTGCACAGAGTTTCCAAGGCTGCAAAGTTTTACGGGAGAAGAAAAGCCTCATCTTTCTCCCGTGGAACAGCTGGTAATTTCGAACTGACGACCTTGAGGTTAGTAGCCCAATTCGTATCCACTATGAATCAAGAGCTCCTTATCGGAATACCTAAAATGGGGCTAGAACTTGCTCAGTAAAGGAGGCTTCCGGTGGAGCCTATGCACTGCATAAGACCATAGGTGGAATCCTGATACCCATCCAGAATCTTCTGAGGTGGCAAATTTCCAATTGAAAGGACAAACAGAACAGCCTGAAGTAGCTAGAAGAACAGAAAATACTTCTTGAAAGAAAGACCAGCAGGAAAAATCAATAAAAGTAGCAGCAGTCTGATTGACTACTACAAGAACAAGCAATCTGTTTGCCCGGGAGCCATCAAGGTAAGCAGTTGGTTCCCCTCAGGGCAAACACACTTCCAAGACTGAGACTCAAGGAGAATACATGAGTAGACATGTGGTCTTTCTGGTGACCACACTGATCTACTTATAAGGGGAAGTGGGGGAAAAACAGCAACGAAGTTGTGAGCTAAGGCGGACCACGTTCAAGACTCCTGTCAACCTGGATTGAGACCTTTTTGGTCAGCAGTATGGCGAGACCTGGGGACTCCTGGGCCCAGGGACAGGGACATGGCCTCAGAGGACTAAAGCAGAGAGTGAAGCATCCAGCTGATATGAAGTGAGGGGGAGATTCACACAACACCCATACTTGCAGATAGTACCCACTTGACCTGGCTTCAATGGCTAGATGATCAGAACTCGACTAGAGGAAGAAAGAAGAGGAAAAGAAGAGTAACCCTATACTTATGTATGTAGTAGCTCAAAAAAGGAAAC
>NW_006408541.1:18305-32658 GCF_000296735.1 Chrysochloris asiatica | reverse complement strand
CAGGAATAAAGCTTACATTATTATCTCCAGCAATGTAGAACGACAGAGTCTCGCTACCCAGATTAAAATCAATCCAAAATTCTTCAAGTTTTTCATCTGATGGCATTTGTAACTAATAAAAATAAGACATAAAACTAGTATTTACTCTGTTTTTTAAAATGAGAAATTTATGAGCAATCAATAGTCATGGCTGAGTTTTGTTGATGTTTTTAAGTGTAACTTGAAGAGTAGAAAAGGAGTAGACAAGTAAAACCTTTGAATCAATTTAGAGACAATAGAAAGAAATGATGTTTTCATATTTTACAGAGCAATTAACTAGCCCCAAAACATGACAAATATTCCAAATGCTAAGAGCGGCTTCTCAGCCTCAAGTCTGAGTACATGCATATGGGCTTAGATGAAACAGAAGGTAAACCTTGATATTTTAATGTTATCCTGGACTATGGATATTGTGTTTCATGAAATGTCTCTTGGTGTCACTATCTGACACAAAACCCTAACTCAGCGGTATTTCTGATCTAGTTTTGACTATTTTTAATATTCTTACCAACTTGTAAATCATTAACTTTACTAAGCCCTTGAATTAAAATCATCCCGTAATTTTTTTTAAAAAAGGTATACATTTAAAACTTACTTCGTATTTATCAAGAAATGCTGATAAACAAGGGAATGTAAAGACCCTGAAATAAAAAGTAGCTTCAGTTAAAGAAAAGGTAATGGATTTTTAACAGCATTATCTCGTCTAGCCACAGGAATAATTTCTAGGATCCACAGAGTCTGGCAGGTTTTGTTTTTAAACAGTCTAAATAAGAGCACATTTCCTCCATATTACTTCTTAAAATTATATTTTAATGGAAATTTATTTCTGTAGAGAAAAACATTGTTTTGAGGATACTTTTCAACCTATCATTTTGACTAGCGTGATTATAACAATTTTGTATGTGAATGTATATGTGTGCTATAAATTGTAAACAGAGATTCTTTAGATTATACTAATTATACAATGGTGTAGACACTATAGGAAAAGCACTGGACTGCTAACTACAAGATTGGCTGTTCAAACCCATCTGTGCCTCAGAAACCCTATATAGAATTACCATGTGTCAGAACTGACTTGAAGGCACTTAACAAATTATAGAATGGAAATTCCCATGAAACACTGATAGAAAAGAAATAATGACCCTAATAAAAATGGCTGAATTTATTAGCTGCTTCTTACGTTGATACTATTTGAGCACTTAACATACAACCGTCTCATTTAGGTTTCAGCTGTTACTATTTAAGTATTTGTACTCTTATTTTACAGCTGAGGAAACTGAGCCAATGTTTAAAAAAATTTTTTTTAAAAGAACTTCTCCAATGTTTAGCAATTCATGATTTCAATCCAGTCATTATGACCCCTTGCATTTAGCCCTTACCAGATCTTTAATTTCCTTATAAAGTAAACACAATCTCAGTCATCCAATAAATGTGTCCTGAGAATTTATAAGATGACAAGCACAAATATTCTGTCCTTCAGTTATTACCAAAAATGATAAAAATTTATATTATTCATCTTCCATGTTCATTTCAAATGTTGACTAGTCTTAGAAAGGAGCCCTTGAAGTATTATTGATAAAGGCAGATTCTGTATGCTGTATATTTATTTCAACTCCTGTATGTGGGTAACTTGGAGTGTGGTGGCTCTGCAAAATACCAATTGGACTGCAAACTGCAAGGTCAGTGGTTTGAGTCCACCAACTGTTCTTTGGGAGAAAGATGAGGCTTTCTGCTCCTGCAAAGATTCACAGCCTCAGAAACCCTATACAGGGTTGCTATGTGTTGGAATGGACTTGATGGTATTTAACAAGAACAAAACGTTAATCTTAACATTTACTATAAAAAATATATAGGTTTTTATTATATCTGAAATAGTAAATAATACAGTCGGAACCGACTCGACGGCACTTAACAACATCAACAACAGTATATACAATTATGATATAACAGAAACCCGATTTTGGATATCCAAAGCTTAATATTAAATAAAAATGATTTCTCCCCTGAAAAAAACAAAGCAAAACGGGAGCCAACAGAGGATTATCTCAGCCTACCAGTGTAAGAATTTACTACATATTAAGGTAAGATATTGTTTTAAATGTTCACACTTCTAACTTAACAGAGCGAGATGGATTGGCAAAGTGGTAGCATCAATGTGCTCAAGTGTGGCAACAATTGTGAGGCTGCCCCAGGATCGGGCAGTGTTTCATTCTGTTGTGCACAGGGTCGCTATGAGTTGGTACTGACTTGATGGCATCTAACAACAACAATAATGTAACAGAACGATTAAAGTTAAACTTATAAAGGTCCGATATTGTGCACTTTCTCTTAACCCCTAGTTCATCATCGTAAGTGCATATTTACCTTCTCTTGTCTCCAAGCATGCCATTTACAAAGTTGAGAAATTTCCTGCAATCCTAATTTTAAGAAGAAAGACATCTTAAAAACATTAACTAGAAGCACTTTAAAATCATTTGGATTATTTAATATTACTTACTGTTTCAAACTGATAATCTTTAATTCTTTTAAATGCATGAACAATAAAATCCATTGAAAACCACTGAGACGCCAGCACATGCCTTTCCTTATTTGTGGTTATTCTACATAAAGCTTCTACAATGGCACACTGTAAGTCATAATCTATCAAAAAAGATGATGAATCATTATCCAATTAAAAATAACAAAAAGTAAGCATTGTTAAAGGTCATATCGTTTATAGAATACTAGAACCAGCAAGAAAAAGAAAACTATTAGTAGAATTTACTCATTTTTTTGCTATCTTGTTTCTATGGATTAGAAATGTGTCATCATTATAGGAATGAATACAAGCCAAATAACAAAACTAGTTTCCTAACAGAGGAAAGGATTGAAGTTAATATGTTGTTATTGCTGTTAAAAGTGTCATCCAATTGATTCTGACTCAAAGCAATGCTGTATAGGGCTTCCAAGGAGTGACTAGTGACTGCTGGGTTAGCAGTCCAGTGCTTACCCTACAGGACTACACACATATTCACACACACACACACACACACACACACACACACACACACATATATATATAAACTCCTAGTCAGTGACTCAAAATAGCTAAAAGGATAGTCTATAAATCACTGCATTCTTGCTTTCTTTTTATAATATGATGCTTACAGTTATCTCAGAGTTTACTTTAAGCCAAAAGGTTTATTCTGTGTGTACATCACTACATCAGAATTTTCTCATATGAAATTTAGAAAAGAAACTTTATAGTTCTTTTAGTAAACACATTGTTTAAAAACAAGTCTATGATCCCAAGAACATTAGACCTCTTGGTAGCATAGTGGTTACAAATCAGACTGCTAACCTAAAGGCCAGCAGTTCAAAACTACCAGCTGTTCCTCAGGAGAAAGAAGTGGATTTATGCTTCCATAAAGATTTCCTGCTCCCATAAGATTTTATAAGCCTTGGAAACACCTGTACAGGGTCACTATGAGATGGAACCAACTCCATAGCACACAACCATACCACCACTGATTTCACAAAATATCATTTGAAGAACATCTTGGCACAAGTTATTTAAAAAGCATTGCAAAATTATTATTCATAAATCTATCATCAAGGCATTCATATTTATTCATGCAAATTATTTTAACCTCAAATTTAGTCATTTACAAGTAATATCATTTCAAACATGAGTATTTTGAAAAGACATACCTCCAACATCTAAAATCCTTTCTCCCATACTACTCCTGTAAATAAAAATAACATATTACATGCAGAACTTATATTAGAGACTGTAAATCTTCATGGAAGAAGACAGCTTCATCTTTCTGCTTAAGGACCACTGGTGCATCTGGACCACTGACCTTGTGGTTAGCAGTCCAGTGCTTATCCTATACCACCGGGGCTCCTTTTTTCATTGTTGTTGCTTTGATTTACTGGCTTTTGTAGAAAATATACACATATGTTAATCTCAATTTTTGTTGTTTTTAAGTGCCACTGAGTCAATTCCTACTCATAGAGACCCTTATAGGGTTTCCAAAGAGCAGCTGGTGGGTTTGAACTGCCGACCTTATGGTTCGAAGTCCAATGCTGATCTTACAGTGCCACACCAGAGTCCTAAATCTTATTTGAAACCTTTATTAATGCAAAGTCATGGTTGCCTTACTGCCTGCCTTATAAACTATTTCTTAAACTAATAAACTTGACTCGCTAACAAAACCAACATAGTAGAAATTATTACATGAGAATTAACATTTCTTGACTAAAGAACATTTTCCTGGAATCTTCAGTCATTTTGTCAAGCATAGTATTCATTTTTCTTAGAGCCTAGGAAAAAAAAAAAAGATAATCCATTAACTTTACATACTCAGTGAAACATTAATTATTTAGAAAAATATTCCAGGCACATCAATTTAAAAGCTTATTTTTTAAAAACACTATATTATATGCAGGGAATTGGGTAAGATAAAGGAAATGATATCAAATATGAAATACTGAGTATAAAAAAGCTAAAACACAGCAGAACCAAAGTGAACTATAGCATGACTCTTGTAATTAAAGCATGTATACTTAAAAAAATATGACATGTTTATGACTATTACAAGAAATAGGGACATTTAAGAAATATGATTTGATTATGATTATTTGATTATGAATATTAACCTTGTTCTCAGGGTTATATACATGCACATACTTTACACACACATAAAGGTTAGTTTTAGTATTAAATACTTAAGAATTCTAATTGCTTGAAGCTACCATTTATTTTCATATGAGCTCCATTCATACACAAATCCATATAGTTATGAATTTTAGTAAGTATTTAAGAAATATGTTGGTTCTAAAGGCAATGAATTGTTCATTGTAACCATACAAGGTAATTTAGTGCAAAGAGACAATATTCATTCAATTGATGAATTACTATGACATTTTATCTTATCAAGTTTTTAAAAATCCAAAAAATATCTTTACCTCCCGCTGAATATAGATATTCACTCTTGAGTCAATAACCAGGGCACAAAATCGAGGTGCAAAGCTTTCCAATGTTTGCCTTTGACCTGAATGAAAGTATTAAATTACCAACAGATGTGCATTAAATCCTTTTAAATGACAATCTTTTCTCATATGAGTTTCTGAAGAATGTGTACTGGTGCAGTTCAGACAAAGGGCCTCTGGACTGCATTACCAAGAAGCCTTGCTAATCACTAATTTGCTCTGAGACAAGCACCACTCAGTGGGTGCGCCACCAACATTAATGCTAGCTGAGAAGGCCTGGTCCAGCTTTTCATCTCTGCCACATAAGGAAGTGTTCATTTTTTAGATAAAGTAAAAGCAGTAAAAGAACTGAAATGTCCATTGAGGTTTTTAAGAAAACTGGCCTCACTGAATGACAGTGACCCCTCACATACCCTCGTACATTCTTGATGACCATCACCATGTCTTCATACCATGAGGCTCTCAATGACTCGTGCCATATCTAAAAGTTCAGTCCATTCCCAAAAGATGACATCTTATCAGCACTAAAATATTCAGGGTAATGCTATTTCATAAAGTGAATTTGAAATACAACTTTAAACTATGCCAACACTGTGCCAGCATATGTACAACCTTCCAAAGTGACTACAGTGAGCAGGGGAGGGGGACTCACTTAGGTGAAAAGGTACGATATACTTTAAAAAACAACAACAACAATAGTTGAATCACTTTATGATTCCTAGGACTGTTTTCTCCCCTAAAAATACAGAAAATGAAATCTAACTATTCTATTTTAAGAAATCAATCAATCAATAATAACCAATCTTTCTAAACTTGATGGTGTTGAAGGCAGCAAATAGCTGTCACCACCCTTTTATTTATAAGCAATTTAACTAGCCTTAGAGGAAAAAACAAAACATTTACTTTCCCTAATCCTAGGTCCACGAATCCACAGCATCCACGGTTCAAGCTCACCAGTCACTCCTTGGAAACCCTATACAAAAGTCACCATGGGTCAGAATCGACTCGACAGCACTTAACAACAATACTAGGTAATCTTCCAAAACTAACACAAAGATAAAATCACCTGATCACTAGGAACACGACTGGCTAGCCACAAGTGAACGTTATAAAGTGTTCTACTTTCCCAAACTAATTTATCATAGAAAATTGTGTTCCATTAGATTGAGGGTTGGCAGACTATGTCTACAGACCAACTCTGACCAGCTGCCTGATTTTGTTTGGCTGTATTTATTCACCAAATGCCTGGGTGGTGCCAAAGGTTAAAAAGACAGTAAGTTAGACCCAAAGGTTTGAGTGCTCCCAGCATCTCAAAAGAAAGACCTAGCAACGTACTTCTGAAAAATTAACCACTGAAAACTCTATGGCACACAATTCTACTCTGACACACATGGGGTCATCATGAGCTCGGGTTGACTTGACAGCAGTTTTTGTTGTTATTTTTAAATGATTCATAAGCAGATACTCTGTAGAAAACATCTAAATCTATCATGCTTTATTGAACCATTAATGCACAGGGGTAAACTTTATTCTCTCTCTCATGAATTTAGCCATGGTCAGTGAGTTTTTGTCAGAAGTAGAAACTCTTGAGTTGCCCAATCACAGAGCAGTCTGAGGACTTAGAAGTGGAACACTGCGATACTTTGAACTCTGGGCCAAGACTGAAATTTTTCTGAACAAGAACAGTATTCAGCCACTACTATCAAACACTGAATGGCTTCAGAGATTACCACTTGATACAGACTTCATCAGGTTTTTAAAAATAAACTCAACCCAAATTGTCAAGGCAAAATAGAACTTATATGAGTAACTGATACTATAGTCAAGTCCTTCTGATAATAACTAAGTCCTGGAGTGGCACTGCAGGATTAGTACCAGGTTGCTTATCACATGATTGGTGGTTCAAACCCACCAGCCACTCTTGGAAACCCTATGCAAGGCCACGATGAGTCAGAACCAACTCAACAGCACTTAACCACAACAACACTATTTGAATCGCAAGTAGTCCCAAGCCACTTGCTATACTTCTCAGGCTATAAATGCTGAACAAGAAGTGCTATCTCCATTCCCACACAGGTTTGCAGGGAATCTAGTTCCCTAGCCCCAACTACAGTCCAGCAGCATTCTCTGGTGTAAATGCAAAGAAAAAATGCACAGTTCAAAATTCATTTAACTGTGCAGTTGAGGGGCGTCCATATAACCTTCAATGGAAACTGATCTGCAATGTGATGACATTCTAAAAGGGAAAATATTAATAAAATTCTATAAATGCTTTCCAATTGATGAGTATGCTGTTAAGATTCATATTCTTGTGAACTGATATTAGTATTTGTCAGTATCTGCATGAAAAGACATTTTCTAATGTGCATTACACTTGTAAGCAGTTTTGCTATGAGACAACATAAACTTTGAACCCCAATAAATGAAATGTTATGCCCCCAAAAGAAAAGTTATTTCTGGTAGTGTAGTGTTTACGAATCGGGCTGTGAACCTCAGGGTCAGCAGTTCGAAACTACCAGCTGTTCCACAGGAGAAAGATGAGGCTTTCTGCTCCTGTAAAGATTTACAGCCTCGGAAACCCTGTACAGGGTCGCTATGAGTCGGAATCGACTCCACGGCACATTACAACAACAACAACAAGACATTTTTAATTGTTTCAGTAGAACATTTGCGGACATTTGCTTTTCTTATTATGTAAGTACCTTCAATTTTTTTCTCTTGGCCCCTAAAGCTGATAATATTTACTCCCTATCCCTGTGCAGAAAAATTTTGCAAATCTCTGCATTAATTCCAAATATCAGGTTAATAATGAAGTTACAAAATTATGTTAAAACTCTAAAAAACAAATTATTGTTCCAATAAATTTGAAATTACAAAATTATGTTAAAACTCTAACAAATTATTGTTCCAATAAAATTACTCTACCTTCATCATTGACATTATGTATGACCTGAAAAAAAGCAAATAGTTTCATTTACAACTTACTATATTATAAACCATCACATATGCCAAAGTAACATATCAGAATTTACGATGTTTAATTTTTATTTAATTAATCAGAACTGTTAAGGGTTGAACGATGTCCCTCAAAAATATGCGCTGTAATCCAAACCTCTATGCTAGTGATTATAATCCCATTTGGGACTGGGTTGTCTTTGTTATGCTAATGTGACACTATTTGTGAAGAATGTTCCCTATCTCTTATGAGATAAAGTGCAAAAATAAATTATCAAGCCGAGATGGGGAAGGGAGATGCCAAGGCACAAGAAAATCACCCAGGGACAGAAACTCAAGAGACAACAACCTTCCTTATGAGCTGACAGAAAAAGAAAGCCTTCCCCTAACGCTGGCACCCTGAATCTGGACTTCTTGCCTCTCAACTGGGAGAAAGTCCATTTCTACTTGTTAAAGCCACTCACTTGTGATACTTGTTATAGCAGCACTAGAAAACTAAGACAAGAATAAACAGTACAGTCTGAATCATCTATCTAAATCACTGAAAATCTTTAGTGACTTTTATGGTCAGGGCATACAGAATACCAATATTTAATAAATAAATACATGCTTTGTAACATGAATTAATGTTATTTTACCATCAAAACATCAAAGAAGTCGTCTATCATATTTATAGCAGTGTCATCTTCTGCATTTCCTCTATTTAGAATAATCTCGTTAAATTTTTCAAACCAGGCAGCCATGTAAAAGAAAGGAATGTACATATTAGTTACTTTGAATTTTAATAATTTCAAGAATCTACTCATCTAACCTTGTATAAACAGTACACCTCTGAATAAAAGGATATCAAAAATGAAAATCACATTATTTTATCAAGATAAGATTATTTTCTTAAACATATTGCTTATTGTTTTTGCTAATTTTTTGTAACTCACTATATATTCCCATATATATCAGGCTGTCCTCTTCTTGGAATGCCATATTATATGGCTTTAGGCCAGAGCTGGCTCCAGGCCACCTCCTATGATTTACCAGCCCCTCCACCCATCCTTTTTGTCCGAGTAACACAATCAACACCTTCCTATTCTGTAGCAGTTTTCTGTCTCCATGAAGGACCACTTACCAAGCAAGTCCTCCTTCTGGTCTTCCAGCCCAAATCTAATGTCCAGGGCAGAGATAAGGGTAGGCATCTCACGAGTACAGAGGATCTGCCAGCACCATTTCATTGTGCTCCTGCTCTGTTCCCCACACTGACCATGCCCTTATGCAACTCAATCAAGATCAGGAACAACAGGTCTTAATGACTGCTCTACTTAGGATATAGTCCAGAGAGCACAGGATGTTTGCAAACTTTTGACCCCAAACTAATCTCCACATATTTTGTATGCAATTTATTCTTTACACACCCTTATATACTAAATCTTGTTACATTATTTAACCATTTCAATAATAATAAATACTGTTAGGTGCCTTTGAGAAAAAAACCCTTAACCCCAGTGCCCAGTACAGAGTAAGCACCAGTTATTGGTGAGCACAGCAGCTCACTGGGATACTAAAGCATAAGGTTGGCAGTTGAAACTCACCAGCCTCTCTTTGGGAAAAAACAAAAAAGACTTTCTTTCTGCTCCCATAATGGTTACAGCCTCATAAACCCTCCGCAGGGTTCACAATGAGTCAGAACTTATTTGGGGGAACATCAACAACAAAATATTCCCCCATTGTTTAGATGGAAGTGGGCAAATTTTAGAAGGAGCCCTGGTGGTGCAAACAGTTAAGCACTCAACTGCTAAACAAAAGGTTGGCAGTTGGAACTCACTCAGAGGCTCCATGGGAGAGAGACTTGGCCCTAGATTCCCATGAAGATGAGAGCCAAGAAAACCCTATGAGGCAGTTCTACTCTGTCACACGAGGCCACTACAAGTCAAAATCTACTGGATGATACAGAACATAAGAGACCCTGTTACCTACTTCATCTTCCTAGTTCAAGTACACTTATTATAATAGAGGAAAGAAAATGATCATCACAATGTAAACCATTCTGGCATCTTTTTAAAAAGTTCTGGTATCATGCTTATTCATTCTGATGCAGTGCAGTGGTTAAGTGCTCAGCTGCTATCCCCCCAGCTACTCCCATGAATCTGACGGCCTTGGAAACCCTAAGGGGCAGTTCTAGCCTGTCCTACAGGGTCTCCATGAGTCAGGCTTGACTCAATAGTAGCGGGTTTTGGTATATGTCCTATTTACTGTTCTAGGCACTGCAGATACACCAGCAAACAAAATAAACAAAAATCAATGCTGTAGATTTTAGTATAAGAATATAAAAAAAGAAATATGTTACATAGTGAAGAGCTAGAGAGAAAATACAGGCATTAAGAGAGTTTCTTTGTAACATAAATCACAGGATATAAGAATAGTTTATTCTAAGTTTTGGGTCATCACACAATTTATTGGTAATGTTCTACTTGGAACACAAAGTATACTTTGATTATATGTAAAACTTTGAAATGTATTTCAATGGGAGAAATTTTATATGATTTTCTCATTCATAGAACAAATTGGGACTCTCCTGCCTCTGTAACACCAAGTGTATTTTTTAAAAAACATTTTACTGTGGTATGGGTGAAGGCTGTTTACAGAACAAATTAGTTTCCCATTACCCTGAAAATTTGTGTAAAGCTATGAAATGTCTTTTCAACAACTTAAACTATTACTTAATCGTTGTTGTTGTTAAGTGCCGTTGAGTCAGTTCCGACCCATAGCGACCCTGTACAGGATTTCCAAGGGTGTAAATCTTTATGGGAGTAGAAAGCCTCATCTTTCTCCCGCAGAGCGGCTGGTAGTTTCGAACCGCTGACCTCAAGGTTCACAGCCCGATTCGTAACCATTACGCCACCAGAGATCCTTATATTTTATCATAATACATACTATTAATTTTATTTCCTTCTCATTAATGTTATATATTTTATACTTATCTTTTGGACTAGTCCTTGTTTTATCATAACTGGAAGTCCAGCTTGTCCCAATATACTGATATTTTTACTACATCTTCCAACAGAAATCAAAATGGTTGAAACAGTTTGGATATCCTTTTTCACAAGTTCCTAAATCAAAAAGTATACATTTCAACTTTTGCAAACACAAAACAGTATGGAATAGAAAGACAGTACACATCAGTTTATTGGTAGGTAGTCATTGTGCTATGTGTTGTACACTATAATCCTCCCAGATCCTTGAAGGGTAGCCATTTTGCAAAGGGAGGAAACTGGGTTTCTAAAAAAGCAAATTAACCAAAGCTACCCAGGCAGTGAAAGACAAACTCAGGAAAAACATAGAATTGTGGAAATACAATTAACTTTAGACTATTATACAAGGGATCCATTCTCTTACATTCTTAAAAAGTTCCATGTATTTAACTAAAAGATACAAGAAATTTTTACTCAGTTCTTTAGGATAACAAATCACAGGCACTAGAAGAGGTTGTCAGTGACAATTTTTCCTCATGTATAAAAATGCCTTAGATATGACGAATCAAATCCCAGGTTTTGGGTGATTTGTGTTTAGTTGTTTTTGTAAACATAAGCATTGTCTATGTAATATCAATAATCTGTTGAAAGGGTTTTAAAAATTGATCAAGATGTTTAAACTTCAAAGACACAAATCATTTTTCCCCATTATAAGTAAGAGTTAATAACAGTAAACCAACACAACTACAAAGTCCTGTGTAGCATTTGGATACAATGCATTGGACTGCAAGGTCAGCTTAAACCACAAAGTCTGCAGTTCAAGCTCACCAGCTGCTCCTCAGAAACCCTATACGGAGTCACTATGAGCTGGAATTGACTCGACAGTACTTAATTTAACAACAATGCAAACACAGCTTTCTGTATAGATTATTTGGGAAACACTATGTTGAGACCCTTTTCTAATTATTTCTTCCAACTGAGTACTTTTTCCTAAGAGTGTTGTCTAATGATTTAACTAACTGCTCAGGAAAAATGAATATTTACCCTGCATATCAGGCCATCCAACTTGTGGAAAAACCGTTTGCTGCATTTAATCACCACATCTTCACAAACATCAATTTCTGAAAGGGTCTGTAAAGGTCTGAAATCATTTTTTCTTAGTGCATCATCAATGCATTTTTCCAACTGCTAAAGAAAGACAGTTAATGGCATATGCATTTTATTCAAATCCAAAATTAGTTTCCTTATACAACCTAGTAATCTGAGAGCTGCTTTCACATAAAAACTTCCATGTCAATTTAATTAATCTAAAAAATCTGCCCACGCTTAAATTTATAATTACTGTACTACAAATCACAATTTTGGCAGTAAAATACTCTAAATGGTAAAAAATATTCTCTTAATGGTAAAAAAATATTTTTCAATTCCTATTTTTTTATTGCTAAAGTCATCTTAAGCTTACCAAAAATGTGTTGATGAGTGAAGTAACAACAAATTTATAGCTACTTGTACCCGATATTATTAAAAGCCTAACATATTTTACTATCAACTTCTTCATGATCTGACTGCCAACCTTTCCAGGGGTTTAAATAATACAATAAAATGCATAAAGGCAGGTAAATGCATTTTAGAAAAGATACCAACAAATATAACTTCAGTACTAGCCTGACATAATACTTAGAACTTTTACAAAGTCTGGCATCTCTACTATTAAAGCACAACTTCATTAATAAGTAATTTTTATACTATAATCTGATGTTTAAACAGACTCTGGCAAATTGTACATGTATTAAACAGATATTCTATAAAACTTAAACTCCCTATCTAAATTCAAATATCTTAACATTTTAAAGTTTAGTATATAAATATGTGGATATAACTTACAAATGAATTGGTGCATAGTTCTTTGCAATGTAAAAGGAGTAAAGAACCAGCATCTTTAATTGTTTATATATATTCTTAATACATCTCTCTAAAACTATATACTGAATAAAAGAAAAGACAATACTATTGTATTACACTGCTCTACTCTTGACCCTTAGACAAAATCATGTAATCTTTGTCACTGTTTGAAATATAACGCTAAATACCTCTAAATCATAATAAAAATAAAGTGATTTTAGACTTTAAAATAACAAATTTCCTCTTAGCCTAGGACGACCTACCTGGAGACCTGGTCTTATTGGCATTTTAGCTTCATGTGAGAACAGCAGAATAAAACAAACACCTACAAAAGGAAACATACACTTTTTATTTCTTAAAACCTATTATTTTTATAGCTTAAAAATCTTATAATGCTAAGTATTACAATGTTGCTGAAGCCGAAGACAATAAATATTGTTTAAGGTCTTCACTAGATAGTCTTCATGCCTGCTTATCAAAGTATACATTTTAATCTGATCAAAGATGTTTCTAAAAGAAACCTTGAAGAATGTTCATTCAAGCCTTCTCTTTTCTAGTTACTGAAACTAATGCTGAAAGTCCCTTTTTATAATATCTTTTAATAATATCTGATTTAATAATACCTGATATTAGTAATAACTTTTAATAATATCAGGTACAAGTTGCTGTAAATTTGTTGTTACTTCACTCATCAACACATTTTTGTTGAATTTAAGATGACTTCAGCAATAAAAAATATGAATTGAAAAATATTTTTTACAAATATTTGTACAAAGAATACATAATTTGACCAACATCCCTCCCTCACCAATGAGTCCTGCTACATGTGTTCCAACTTTGAGAAAAGTAAAAATAATCTTGAATAAATTCATAGATAAAATTCAGGCTCTTAGTAAAACTAAGAAAGGAAGATAGCAAATACCGTATTATCAAAGAGTCAAGTTAGTAAGAGAATACAAGCAGACAGTGAAAGGCGAAAACATAACCAAAGCACATTTCTCACTCCAGAGAAGAACAGAAGCAAGAAGCAATAGGGCTACCATCTTACCACCATCTAACATTTCCAAATACAATATGGAGGTTAACTCTACAAAGGAGAAGAAATTATAACACCATTTTCAATCTCCCAGCTAGAAAAAAAATAAAATAATCTATACGCAGCTGTTACGTACGGCCCTGGAACATTATATTAGGATATCATCATGATGTTGAAATAAACAAGGTTTTCTTAAAAGGATTACAAAATACACTAACTTTAAAGGAAAGCACTGGTCATTTGGACATTAAAATTAGAGAACTCTTATTCAAAATACATCATTAAGAAAGTGACGTGGCAAACCACAGAGCAAGAAACATGCACCATTCTTGTAGACAACAAAAATATTGTATCCAGACTTCATGAAGAATCCTATAAAACAATTTTTGAAGTGAAACAAGATACAACAAATGGTATAATAATAAAATGAGACAAGGAATTTAAATTGACGCTTTTATTTGTTGTTGTTGTTGTCAGGTGCCAT
>NW_006408541.1:13659-15540 GCF_000296735.1 Chrysochloris asiatica | reverse complement strand
TGTATCTGACAGTGTTTCTCTGCTATTCATAGAGTTTTCAGTGACTAGCAATTCGGAAGTAGTTTGTCACTCTTTCTGCCTAGTCTGTCTTTGTTTGGAAGCTCATCTGAAACCTGTCCACCATGGGTGAACCTGCTGGTTATTTAAAATATTGGTGGCATAGCCCTCAGAATCACAGAAATTCAAACCACCACAGCACAACAGACGAGCGGCGGTTGTGTGGTCGCTGTTAAACACGAATCTCCTTGCGTTACGGCCCTTAAGTCCAGCTCAAAGGTGGGATTTCTGTCCTCGGATGTCGCGTCAGTCAAGAGGCAGAAGTGCAGCAGGGGCGACAGGGTTGTAATGAGACACTTTGGGCTGCGCTTGTGGGTCTCTAAGTTGGTTGAGCCTGCCTCAAAGCCACGATCCAATGGCTAGGCTGGGACGCACCCTCTCGCGTCCAGGGTAAATAGGACAGCCTGGCTGGCCGCTGCAGTCTCTTCAGTAGTCTTCAGTAATTAGAGTTCTATAAACATAATGAGTCCTGGTGTGGCACTGTGGATTAATGCATCAGACTGCAAAGTCTTTGAACAGCAACGTTGGTGGTTCAAGCTCACCAACTGCTCCTCAGAAACCCTTACAGGGTTGCTATGGGTCAGAATCAACTCGACGGCACTTTATAACAACAACAAAAGTAACCTAAAGAAAATTTATACCATATTAAGGAAAAATCAAGGTGAATTGCATTTTCTAAAGAACAGAAGAAAATCTATAGCAGTGTCAAATTTAGGAATAAGATACCTTTCAAAGAAATAGTGGAAGCTCTAAAAGCAAAGAGAAATACTTGTCCCGATGAAAATCAACAAAGACATAAACAAAATATGTGGGAAAAAATATGTGCAAAAGTAGATGGCAAAAGTAGTTCAAATACCCTGATTTGATGAAGTGCCAAATTGAATTCACAAAATTGTCATTTTTTTTCCTTTACTCATTATTCACTTGCATGAATATTGATGTCTATTAATTAATTTATATAAGTCAAAAAGTATCGCTATTAGGATCTGAAGTCATACATGCATAGGTCTATTCCAAACAAAATGTGTCTAAATGTGACCTGCAATTACTGGATGACTGCAGACAAGTCTTGTTAAAGAATATTCACAGAAAAGGAGATTTCTTTTTACCATGGAATAAAGCTATTTAGAGGTCAAGGCTAATATCAAATTTTTATCACATTTCAAGTGAACATTTTCCCAAGTCATTAAACTTTGCAACATGTTTACATGTTATATGGAACGGAAGACCATATAAAAAACAACAGTTTTCAGCTGAATCAAGTGTTTTAAGGTAGGGCAGGAAGGCCCTAAAGATGAGCCTAGAGCGTGAAGACCGAGAACCTCAACAAATGAAGCGACCAGTTTAAATTCAGAAACTCATGGAAGATGATCACAGAATTATCACTGAAGTAATAGCTATTAAGTTGGATCTCGCATGGTTTGAAATTTTCAATTCTAAGCCAACATTTTGGCTTCAGTAAGATGTCAGTTGAACAAAAGCATTGAACAAAGATCAGGTAGTCCAAAGAGCTAATCTTTAAATCAGTCATTTAAAGCAAGACCGAAAATACTGAAAACAATTTTACATAATGAATCAAAAACCAGGGACCAGGCCACAGCCAGGCCGATACAGTGCAAAAGCCACAGAGCAAGTTGTGGAAAAAGAGGTGTGAGGGTTTTCTTTACTTTTCTTTCCTCCTTTCCCCTGTTGTACCCTCTCTGTCCAGCCAGGGCATCTTCAGGTGGGCGGGAGTGCACCCTCAAAAGAATCCAGAGTTATACCCACAGGATACAGTTTTCTCACAGCACAAACAGGAAATCACTGAAAGTCTCTGTGGTTCCA
>NW_006408541.1:11083-12374 GCF_000296735.1 Chrysochloris asiatica | reverse complement strand
AGGACAGGCTCCATGGGGGAGGGGCTGAAAACCAAGAGATGCAGCTCTCACAAAACTGCACCAGAGATCCGGATCTACCATAAAGGTCAGGCGTCAGTTTCCCACAACCACCAGTGGAAAAATCATGGTATAAAGGAAAACACTGTGATTTGGAAATCGGTCAAGACATGGGACTCCCTCTGTGGCCATCCAACCCAGGCGGATGTCAGAGGGCAGAGCTACAGCCAGACCAGCACAGGGAACCAGAGCTAAAAGCAACACAATGACATTTGCAAAAGGAGATGTGGGGGGATTCTACATGTTTTTTCCTCCTCTTCCTTGTCATGCCTTCTTTGTCCTGTCCGACACCTTCAGGCAGGTGGGTGGGCACCCCCCAAAAGTCCAGCATTGAGACCACAGCTTTCCGACGCCACAAAGATAAAGAGTCCAAGGGCAAATTATTTGGCTGCTGCTTGTGACTTCTGCCTGTGGGTCCCAGTACTAAAGTTAAATGTGCGGGACGATTAACGCCTGCCTACCCAGCAAGAAAAAAAGTAGGTTTGGCCTAACAGACAAACCATATGAACAATCTATAAAACCCTAACATAAAAAGATGCAACTATTTCAAGAATTATGCTGTGCACACACAGATACTTAACTGACCTTCAGAGACAAAAATAGTAAACAATATTTCTCCCATTAACTACTCAATATCTAACTGTGCACCTCTATGGTGGTGACTAGAGGAGGGGCTTGAACGAGTGGACACCCCCATCCATTACTGGAAGCTTCTTCTATGGTGCACACAACACTGCCTGTTTAACAATGCGACTAGAGAGTCGGCCACAGTTTTATTTTTGTTTCAAAGTGGAGGTTCTTGTCTCTGCTTTGGGGCCTTTTGATCACACATTTTTCCTGGAGGTGGAAGCTTTTTCTCCCTACGTTACCCAAGAAGAGTCAGTAATCATGGCCATATAGCCAAGCTACAAGTATACCCCCCAAATATTCCACCACTGAGACAAGAGCCAACAACAGCTGCTAAACATTCCATGCAAAAAGGGAAGCCTATCTCCTGATCATATTCACCAGGAGACACCAAGTAAGCTTAATAACACAACAACAAACATCCATTTAAGCATTTAAAAAAACACTTAACAACTGCAAATTAAAAAAAAAAAAATCTGAAACACAACAAATTCTCTCAAAACATGTCCAAAACCAGAAAAGAGTAACTGAGACAAATGCACTGGAGACAGGCAAAGGATCCCCAGAAGAGGAAGAGTAGGTTTTGGATTTGCCTGAGAAGGAAATC
>NW_006408541.1:8136-8625 GCF_000296735.1 Chrysochloris asiatica | reverse complement strand
GAGACCAAATGACAAGACAAACGGGAGCAGAAACACCATGGAAAAACGCCGCGGGAACCTTGGAGCAAAGGTGGACTTTGTCAGTTTTGCTTTGTTCTGATGTTCTTCTCTTTCTTTTCTTTTTTGGCGTCTTGTCATTAGAGCACCCACTGTTTGCCCACCTCCATTCTGGTGACTAGAGGGGGAGCCTGAGCGAGTGGACATCCCCCACCCTCACCACTGGTGGGTTCTTCTGCCATGCATATGCACAGATACTCAGCCCAAGAGCAGACCCTGAAGGCTTTTTGCTTGTCTGTCTTTTGTTTTTTTAAAACGGGAAAGGGCAGGACAGGGCTATAGAGAGGGAAAGAGAATTTAAAATTAAATTAAAGCTTGAGGTATAGCATAACAACATACACTGGCATCCTGAAATCTCTCAGGCAGCTTTGAAAGCAAGAAGCTGAAGAGAGGACCTTAAAGTCATACTCATATTAGGCTACAGATTTTTCT
>NW_006408541.1:5862-7076 GCF_000296735.1 Chrysochloris asiatica | reverse complement strand
CAGGATAAACAGAAACTAAGGGATTTTGCCAAAGCCAACCCTGCAATACAAAACATCCTAAAGGGAGTTCTTTGGACTGAGAACCAACAAGAATAGACAATAACCAGAAATTGACATACGTGGCAGCACCTCCCAGAATTAAATCAACAGAAAGAAGAGTTGAGAACAGAACAAAACTGTAAGAACAAACTCAGAGGGGCTTCTGGTTTGCCACAGCGGCCAGACAGCTCGGGTGAGAGACACTCCAGGTTCGGGAGAGGGAACTCACAAAAGAAACCTTCCTGTGGAGAACCCACACCCTTAAAGCCACTCTAAGTCTTAGTACTTCAAAATCTTAAACTCGCTTTTTTTTTTTTTTTTTTTTAAATCACCGTACTGAGGAACTACTGGCTTTTTAAACTTGTACACACCACTGGAGACAAGGGGAAGAGAAAGTGAGGGTCATCTGCCCCACCATGTTATTTCAGTGATTGCAGTGGGCATAGTCAACAAAGAGAGGAGAGAAAAAAAAAAAAAAAAAAAACGGGAAAAAACGGCGATTGTCTGACATCATCAGGCAAGGACTGTGTCCGCCCGGCTGAGTGGCTTCTACCCCGCCCAACTAAACCGCGCTCACCTGTCCCATTACCCCCACGATCCCTACACCCCCGCCTTCCTGGACCCCGACCAGACCTCCAGCACCCACCGGAGTGTGCCCTAACCTTTGGAGCGCACACACACTAGAGCCGCCCACGGGCCGCCCAAACCCCCCCTCCCCCACGTCCCCACCCCTGCAGCCCCCGCACTGCTTGCAGGACCTTGCATGAGCACCGCCCTGCCCACAGGACCCTCCGCTAGCCCCGCACTGCCTGACTGATCGCACGCGACCCAACCCCACCAACCAGGCTCCCCCATAGGATTGTTCCCTCTGCCTCAGATAAGTGCGCCCCCACACCCTGCTGACCCCACCCACACACCATAACAAGCTAGAGCCCAGCCCAGCTTCCCAGAACCCCCATGGGACCCACCCTGCTGCAAAGCTTTATGAACTGCAGGGTCGGTGGTTCACACCCACCAGCCAATCCTTAGGAAACCTTGTGCTCAGCCCAGGCTGAGACACGGATGTGCGTCTATCTGGGTCTGCCTTTTTGCACTGGTCTAGCAGGAGCCCTGGTATGGCTCTGAAGGTTGAGGTGGCACACTACAGAGCCTTTTGAACTGCAAGGTCAACATTA
>NW_006408541.1:2178-3316 GCF_000296735.1 Chrysochloris asiatica | reverse complement strand
CATAAATTTACAAATATCAAAATACTACAAAGCATCTTCTCAGATCACAATGCTATCAAATTAGAAATCAACAATAGGAAGACCAAGGAAATCAAGTCAAAATACATGGGAACTGAATAACACCTTGCTGAAAAGCAACTGGGTAGTAGAAGAAAATAAACGTGAATTCACAGAGTTCCTAGAAATAAATAAGAACGAAAACACAACATACCAAAATCTTTGGAACATGGCGAAAGTGGTACTGAGATGAAAATTTATTGTAATAAACGCACACAAAAGGAGGAAAGAAGCAAAATCAACACATTAACACAGCATCTTCAACAATTAGAAACAGACCAGCAGAGGGAACCTACAGTCACCAAAAGAAAGGAAATAATAAAGAGCAGAAATGAACGAGATGGAAAACTGAAAGACTATAGAAAGAATCAACAGGACAAGAAGCTGGTTCTTTGAAAGGATTTATAAAATTGACAAACCATTGGCAAAACTAACAAAAGAAAAGAGGTAGAGAACAAAAATAATTCACATTAGAAACCACATGGGTGAAGTCACAAAGGAACCAAACAAAATCAAAAGGATAATAACAATACTATGAAGAGCTATACTCCAACAAATTCGAAAACTTAGATGAGACACATATATTTCTAGAAAAACATGACCTACCTAAACCTACTCAGAATGAAGAAGAAAACATGAACAAACCCATAACAAAAGAAGAAATTGATCAGGTGATTAAAAAAAAACAACAACTCTAAACCAACAAAAGTGCAGGCCCAGATGGTTTCACAGGTGAGTTCTACCAAGCATTCATGGAAGAACTGTCACCAATTCTACTCAAATTTTCATATGATGTTCCTGGATAGGAAAACTCAATATCGTGAAAATGTCAGTACTGCCCAAAGAAAATTACACATACAATGCAATCCCAATCTAGATTCTAACAACATTCTTCAAAGAGATGAAAATGACAATTACTAACTTTATATGGAAAGAAAAGAAACCCAGAATATAAACGAGGATGGAAAATGCTTAATACTTTTTATGAATCAAGCATTACCTTCATACCAAAACCAGGGAAGGACATCATTAAAAAAGAAAAATTATAGACCAATATCCCTCATGAACATAGATGCAAAAA
>NW_006408541.1:0-1891 GCF_000296735.1 Chrysochloris asiatica | reverse complement strand
ATTTCTCTATAGCAACAACGAAAGAGCTGAAAAGGACATTAGGGATGCATTACCATTTAGAATAGTCACACAAAGGATGAAAAATATTTAAGAATAAATGTAACCAGAGAAACAAAGGCCATATACAAAGAAAATTACAAAACGCTACTACAAGAAACCAGAAGAGACCTACAAAAGTGGAAGAACATACCATGTTCCTGGACAGGAAGACTCAACATCGTGAAAATGTCAGTACTACACAAAGCAATCCCAATCCTGATTCCAACAACATTCTTCAAAGACATGGAAATGACAATTACTAACTTTATATGGAAAGGAAAGAGGCCCAGGATAAGCAAAGCACTGCTTAAAAAGAAGAACACGGTTGGAGGTCTCGAACTCCCCAATTTCAAATTTTACTACATGGCTACAGTGGCCAAAACAGCCTGGTACTGGAACAATGAAAGATACATTGATCAATGGAACAGAATCAAGAATCCAGAAATTAACTCATCCACATACTAATGATTTTCGACAAAGTGCCTAGGCATATTGCATGGGGAAGAGACAGTCCCTTTACAAATGGTGCTGGCAGAACTGGAAAGCGATATGTAAAAGACTGAAACAAGACCTTTGCCTTATGCCCTATACAAAAGCCAACTCAGCATGGATTAAAGATCTAAATGCGAATCCCAAAATTATGAAGGTCATAAATGAAAAAACAGGGACAAATGTGAAGGCGCTAATTCAGGGCATATACACTCTACCAGACATTTTGAAAAGTACATCAATAAAAATAGACAAAATAGATGAGAGAAACATACTAAAGGGCAAATACGTAGAATACAAGAGATGGAAGGCAGAACCAGTGAGCTGGGAGACAAATCCCTCAATACCACTAAGATAGAAGAGCAAACAGAAAAAAAGGATAAAAAAGTCTGAAGAAGATCTAAGATTCATGTTGGACAACATGAAGAGGAATAAACTTAAGAATTATCAGCATTACAGAACAAGAAAAATCACAAAAGTCAACAGAGGAAATAGTTGAAGAACTGCTGGAAAAAAATTTCTCTAACATCCTGAAAAGTGAAAAGATAAACATTCAAGAAGCTCAACGAACCCCAGAAGAATAGACCCCAAAAGAAAATCACCAAGACATATCATAATTAAGCGCTCCAAAATCAAAGATAGAGAGACACACCTGAAAGCAGCTAGGGAAAACAGAAGTGTTACATACAAAGGCAAGCAAGTCAGATTAAGCACAGATCTCTCAGCAGAAACCATGCAAGCAAGAAGGCAATGGGGAGACATATATAAAATCCTGAAAGAAAAAAGTTGCCAACCAAGAATCCTTTATCCAGCAAAGCTATCAATCAAATATGATGGTGTAATCAAAACATTCCAGGATAAACAGAAGCTATGGGATTTCACCAAAGCCAACCCTGCACTACAAAACATCCTAAAGGGAGTTCTGTGGACTGAGAACCAACAAGAACAGACAACAACCAGAGATTGACCTAAGTGGCAACACCTCCAAGGGTTAAATCAACAGAAAGAAGAATCGAGACACAACATAACTATAAGAACAAACTCAGAGACTATGAGAGGTCAGTCTATGATCAAAACAATTACAATGTAAACGAAGGTAAACCCATAGCTACAGAGATCCATATGGTGAGAAATTCCGGCAGATTACAGGATAAATGGAAAGACTGCACTAAATGGAAAGAAAAGTTAATGGACTATATATAAGGCAACCTCAAAAAAATTTAACACTTCACAACATACCAAGAGAATGAAAATCCAAGAAGAACATGGAAACATTAAAACTATGAGGACACTCACAAGAAAGATCACACACAAAAAACCCATGAATTCAGCAAAGGAAGACACACAGAACAAAGAAAGCAGC
>NW_006408540.1:29358192-29365756 GCF_000296735.1 Chrysochloris asiatica | reverse complement strand
GGATATCATCAGTAATGTCAGATGGTTCTTGGCTGAATGTAAAGAATACCAGAAAGATGTTTACCTGTGACTTACTGGCTTTGCAAAGTCATTTAACTGTGTTGATCATGACAAGCTATGGATGATACAGCAAAGAATGAGTACTCCAGAATACTTAATTGAGCTCATGAACCTATACATAGACCAAGAGGCAGTCACTCAAACAGAACAGAGACACAGACTGGTTTAATATTAGGAAAGGTTTGCTCCAGGATTATAATCTTTCACCATATTTATTCAGTGTGTATGCTGAACAAATAATCTGATAAACTGGATTATATGGAGAGGAACATAGCATTAGGATTGGAGGAAGACTCATTAACAACCTGTAATATGCAGATGATACAAGCTTGCTTGCTGAAAAGTTGTTACATGCCATCGAATGTATTTTGAAGCATAGCAACCCTACACAGAGTTTCTGAAGAGCAACTGTTGGGTTTGAACTACCAACCTGTGGTTCACAGTCCAGTGTTTATCCTTCTGCGCTACACCTGAAGTCCTGCTGAAAACTTTGTTGTTGTTATTGCTAGCTGTCATCGAGTCTGTTCTAAGAGGACTTAAAATAATTATTGATAAATATAAAAGACCACAGACTACAATATGGGTTGCATCTCAATATAAAGAAAACAAAAATCCTCACACTGGATGAATAAAGAATATCATGATAAATGGAGAACAGATTAAAGTTGTCAAAGACTTACTTTTGCTTGGATCCACTATCAGCACAACGTATTGTATTAGGCAAATTTGCTGAACAAAGCCTCTTTAAAGTGTTAAGAGCAAAGATGTCAGTGTGAGAACTAAGGTGCACCTGACCCAAACCATGGTATTTTCAATAGCCTCATATACATGTGAAAGTTGGGCAATGAATAAGGAAGATCATATAAGAATTGTTGCATTTGAGTTATGATGTTGGAGAAGAATATTAAAAGTGCCGTGGATTGCCAGAAGAACAGACAAATCTACATTGGAAGAAATACAGTTGAATGTTCCTTAGAAACCAGGATTGTGAGATTCTGTCTCTCATGCTTCAGATATATTATCAGAAGTGACGAGTCCATGGAGAAATACATCATGCTTTGAACAGTGGAGGATTAGCAAAAAAGAGAAACGCCCCCAATGAGATATATTGACACAGTCAGTATAACAGCTCAACTATCGCAATGAGTGTGAGTATGGCACAGGACCAGGCAATTTTTTCATTGCATTGTGCCTAGGGTCACTATGAGTTGGAATGGTTTCCATGGCACCTAACAATAACAACAACAACATAGTAAAGATGTCAAGACTTTGTCTCTTATACTTTGAGTATGTTGTCCACTAGGACCAGTCCCTGGAAAAGAACATCGTGGTTAGTAAAATGGAGGAGCAGCCAAAAATGAAGAAGAGCCTCAAGAGGTGGATATATACAGTGGTAGCAACAATGGACTCAAACAAAATAACTCCTGTGAGGATGGCTCAGGACAGGGCAACGTTATGTTTTGTTGAGCCCAGGGTTGTTATGAGCTGACTTGATGGCACCTAACAACCACAACAATTTTTGTAGTATATCACCAGGCCTTTCTTTATAGTCTATCTTAGTTTAGAAGCATTGCTGAATCTTGTCCACCATGAGTGATCCTGCTGGTATTTGAAATGCAATGGCATAGCTTTTAGCATCATAGCAACATGCAAGCCAACATGGTAGATGAACTAGGATATAGACAGTGCACAACTATAGTGCTGAGTGCCAAACGGGAGGAAATGAAAAGTGTTTCAAAAATGAGTATTTCCAATATTATATCAGGAAACAAAATGTTAAGGCTATGAACAAGTCATAAATTATAGTCTATCTTCCTAGCCCAAAATAGGAGTTCTTTTAGGATTCTAAACTGAAGAGAAATCTTATCTACATTTTGGGAAAAGATAATGTGGAATTGCAATTATATCTATATTCAGATAGACAGAATATCAAAAAGTTCAATTTTGTGATATTGAGGAAAAATAAGAGTTGAAGACATACAAGAAAGAAAGTGATAGAAGGCAAATCAACAAATATCTCGGAAGTCAGAGAATTTTAATAGTTTTAGTTTACAATCTTACCTCAGACTGCTAGATTACACTTCCATAGCACCTAGAACATAAAATCAATTAAAATTAATTCAGTGTCATAATGTATTCAGTCTAAGCTATATTATCTAGCCAAATGCTTAAGTCTATTTACTTTCCTGTACACACACACACACACACAAAAAAAAATTGCAAAATATTTTAATCCATTTGCTACCAATATCTAGTCAAGAAATACTCAATAGTCCAGCAAATTCCAATTTTAGAAATTATTCTCTGTTAAAAACCTTCAAATTCTTATCTGGAAAGTATCCCAATAATGAAACACATGGACTGTTTCCTTGTTCTTAGGTACAGGCAAAATCTAAAATTATAAAAATGATCATTACTCAAACTTTAACAAGTAAATAAATATACAGATAATCCCTAGGTTATGAATGTTAGATGCATATCAAAATATGACTATTATTCAAATAGAACAAGGGGACACTGAATAGTTTAAAGTTCCTTCACCATATTTATTCAATCTGTATGCTGAGCAAATAATCCGAGAAACTGGATTATATGAAAAAGAATGTGGCATCAGGATTGGAGGAAGATTTATCAACAACCTGGGCTATGCAGATGATAAAATCTTTCTTGCCGAAAAAAAGAGGACTTAAAATATTTACTGATGAAGACTGAAGACCATAGCCTTCATTTTGAGAAAACAAAAATCCTCAAAACTGGACCTATAAATAACATCATGATAAATGTAGAAAAGATTGAAGTTGTCAAATATTTCACTTTGCTTGGATCCACAATCAACACTCATGCAAGCAGCAGTCAAGAAATTAAAAGATGCATTGCATTTGGCAAATCTGCTGGGCAATAATTCTTCAAGTATTCAGGAGTGAAGAGATCATTTTGAGGATTGAGGTACACCTGACCTGAGCTGTAGTATTTTCAGTAGGCTCATATGCATGTAAAAATTGAACATGAATAAGGAAGACCTTAGAAGAATTGATGCATTTGAGTTGCGGAGTCAGAGAGAAATACTGAAGGTATCATGGACTGCCAGAAGAACAAACGGGTTTGTGTTGCAAGAAATACGATGGGAGTTGTCCTTTGAAGCCAGGATAGTAATACTTCATCTCCCATACTTTGGATATATTATCAGGAGGGACTAGTCCTTGGTTATATCAAGCATTATGCTTGGTAAAGTAGATGATCAGCAAAAAAGAGGAAGATCCTCAAAAAAATGGATTGGCACAGTGGTGACACCAATGGGCACAAGTGTAACAATTGTTAAATACTTTCAAGTCAGTTCTGATTACAAACTAGGCTGCTAATCCCATATTCAGTAGTTCGATTCTATCAGTCAATCCTTGAGAGATGAGGATTTCTGCTACCACAGAGATTTACAGCTTCAGAAACCCTCTACAGGGTTGCTATGGGTCAGAACCAACTCAGTGACAAACAACTCCCACCACCAATCTTTACTTGAGTTAGTTACTCAAGTCCTGGTGTGACACTGCAGGATAAGCACCAACGGCTACTCCTCAGAAACCCTATACAGGGTCACTATGAGTAGGAATTCATGTGATAGAATCAATGTGACAGAACTGATGTGACAACAACAATCAATTACTTGAAGGAGCTCTAACAGTGTAATGAATTATAAAATGGGTTGCTAACCGCAAGGTCAGTAGTTAGAATCTATCAGTTGCTCCTTGGGAGAAAGAAGAGGCTTTTGCTCTTGTAAACATTTACACCATCAGAAAGATTATACAGAGTTGTTATGAGTTAGAACCATTTCCATGGCACCTATCAGCAATAACAAAAATCAATTACTCTATCACCAATGCCTGAACTTTAATCTAGTTTTGCTTATTATACTTTTCAGCTCTGAAATATCCTTCCCAATTTTCCTTGAAAAGTAGGGCACTGGTGGGCACATTGGAAGCTTTGGATTCTTCCATTAATCTGATTTTTCTTCCTTTCATAAAAAAACTACTCAGTCTGAATGTGATTTTGTGGACAACAGGATGGTGTCTCACATACCTATCATTATATCTTAAAATGGAATAATTGCATAAGCATGGATGTATATATACACATAGGTGTATTGTTTTATAGATATGCATTAGGAAAGGAAGACCTCAGAATATACCCAATATAACACCTGGACCCTGTCTCTCAATAATAATTTTCTTTCAAAAGCCATCCTAATTACTTGGGAAACTTTTTTGGGTGATGGGAAACACTTTCTTCAGTGTGAGTTCTCCTACTTACAGATTATCCTCCTGTGTTTGGGCAGGACAGATTTTTTGTTTACATGTTTATTTTTATTTTCCTGTATTTTTTTTCTTCCCCGCCCTAAGAATTTAGCTAGGCTCCTATGCTCTCTTGGCTGAGGTGAGATTTTTACTGCTACTGCTATGGTGCCATAATGTCAATTCTAACTCATAGCAACCATGTACAATGTTTCCAAGGTCTTAGTTATTACGGGAGCAGAAACTCTTGCCTTTCTCCTGGTGGTTTGTACTAGAGGGCTGAAAACACAATTCGCCTGAAAATAATCTTCCTTGTTGTTATCATTGTTTCTAGGTGCCCTTGAGTCGAAACCGCATCATACCATCTTTTGATGTCCTTCTTCAGAGACTGGTCCCTCCTGATAATGTGTCCAAAGTATTAGAGACAAAGTCTGGCTATCCCTGCTTCTAAAGATCATTCTGACTGAACTTCTTCCAACACAGATTAGTTTGTTCTTTTGGCTGCCCATGGTACTTTCAATAAACTCTTCCAGCGCCATAATTCAAATGCATCAATTCTTCTACAGCCTTCCTTACTCAATGTCCAACTTTCATGTGCATTTGAATGTATTGAAAGTATCACAGCTTGGGTCAGGTGCACCTTAGTCCTCAAATTGACATCTTAGCTCTTCAACACTTTAAAACGGTCTTTTGCAGCATTTACCTAATATGTCATTTGATTTCTTGATTGCTGCTTCTATAAGTGTTGATGGTTGGTCCAAGCAAATTGAAATCTTTGACAACATCAATTTTTTTCTCCATTTATCTTGATATTATTTATGGGTTCATTGGTGAGGATTTTTTGTTCTCTTTACGTTGGGGTGTAAATCATTGTCTTGGATCTTCATCAGTAAGTATTTTAAGTCCTCTTCACTTTAAACAAGCAAAGTTGTATCATCTGCATATTTTAGGTTCTTAATGAGTCTTTCTCTAACCAGATGTCACAATCTTCTCAGATTATTTGCTCAGCATACAGATAGAATAAGTATGGTGAAAGTATACAGTCCTCACAAACACCTTTCCTAATTTTAAACCATTCAATATTCCCTTGTTCTGTTCAAACAACTGCCTCTTGGTTTATGTACAGGTTCCTCATGAGCACAACTAAGTATTCTGGAATATTCATTCTCTGCAGTGTTGTCCATAGCATGTCATGATCCAAGCAGTCAAAAGGCTTTGCATAGTCAACAAAGCACAGGTAAACATATTCCTAGTATGCTCTGCTTTCAGCCAAGACACATCTCAGATCAGCAATTATATTCCTCGTTCCACGTCCTCATCTCAATCCAGATTGAACATCTGGCAGTCCTGTCATTATACTGTTTCAGTCATTTTTAAATTACCTTTAGCAAAATTTTATGTGCATATAATACTAAAGTTGGCCATTAGTTCTTGCCAAATTTCTTGGCATAGATGAGTGAGTTCCTCCAGTGTATTTTAGGTGGTATTTCATCCATTCCCAGAGCCTTTTACTTTGCCTTCGGTGCACCTTGGGCTTCTTCCTTCAGTATCACAAGCTCTTGATCATATGCTATCTCCTGAAATGGTTGAACATCGAGCATTTCTTTTTGGTACAGTGACTCTGCATCATTTGGTACAGTGACATTTCTTCATCATTCAATGTTTTGACCATAGAATCCTTCAATATTTTAACTCATGATTTGATTTTTTTCTTCAGACATTTCAGCTTGAGAAATGCTAAGCATGCTCTTCCCTTTTAGTTTTCTAACTCCAGATCTTTGTACATTTCACTATAATATTTGAGTTTGTCTTCTGGAGCTGCCCTATTTCGCTCTTTTACCTCCTCATTTCTTCCATTTACTTTAGCATCTCAACAGTGGAGAAATACTTTCAGAGTCTCTTCTGACTTCCATTTTGGTCTTTTCTTTCTTCTTTTTTAAAGTTTTTATTGTGAATTGAGTTATAGTTTATAAAAGGGAACATCGGTTTTACAATCAGTTTCAGTGCAATGATTACAATCTCCTCTGTGCATCATCATTCAATAGTATTTTTTTCTATTCCCTCTTTTTCGGTTTTTTTTTTTTTTTTTTTTTTGGATGTACACAAGAACACTCAGAGATATATAAACATTTAAGCAACTGAAAAGCACGTTCTGCAAGCCTGCCTACTGGCCACCAGCATACAGCCTTTCTCTTTCCATGAGTCCTTAATTGCTCTATCTCTCCATGTCATCATCTCTGCCTCCATCTCTGGTGTTGCTGCTTCTCTAAATAGGGTCCCACATTACACTAGTGTTCTTCCCCCTTGATAATCCTAGGGGCCACTGTTCCTGGTCTGTAAGATTAACTACTTCCCCCCTTTATCTTTAGAGTTGTGACCATTGCAATTCATCATGATAATGATTACCCTTTATTGAATCATAAGAATCTTATCCCCATCTCTTTTTACCAGACCCATCTAGACAAGATGAAACCTATTCAGTGGGGATTCTACCTTCCCCGTATACTCTAAAGCTAAACTCCCTCTTGAAAACTTGTAAGCCAGTCTCTTCGTGCCTTTATAGATGCCATCACCACCACCATTTTAGGTAGTCAATGTTTAAGTTGTCCATTTCTATCAACCCTATATACAGTGTGGATAGGATTTATACTTGATGTGAAGAAACCTTCCCTCTAGTCAAGTTCTGATTCTTTCTTCTGTTTTTAGAGAACCTTTGCTTTCCTCCTGTATGATGTTTTTGATGTCATCACACAACCTTTCTGGTTTTCAGTCATTGGTGTCTAATATATCAAATATGTTTTTGAGATGATCTCTAAATTCACATGGGATGTGTTCAAGATCGTATTTTGTCTCTTGTGGAATTGTTTTAATTTTCTTCAGCTTCAGCCTGAACTTGCATATAAGCAATTGATGGTCTGTTCAACAGTCTTTCCCTGTTTTGTCTGATGATATGGAGTTTTCTATCGTCTCTTTCCAGAGATGTAGTCAATTAGATTTCTGAGTATTCCATCAGTGAAGATCCATCTGTATAGTCATCTTTTATGTTGTTTAAAAAAGGTATTTGCAATGAAGAAGTCATTGCTGTGGCAAAAATGTGATCTCCAGCATCATTTCTATCAGCAAGACCATATTTTCTGACCACTTATTCTTCCTCTTTGTTTCCAACCTTTGCATTCCAATCACCAGTAATTATCAATACATCTTTTTTTTTTTAGTTTTTA
>NW_006408540.1:29355461-29357082 GCF_000296735.1 Chrysochloris asiatica | reverse complement strand
TTTCCCCCTCTTCCAATCACCAGTAGACCAATGTGTTCACTAGCAAGTTTGCATGACTGCTAATGTGTTCTCTTTGAGTTTCAGTCTTAGAGGCGGTTTGTACTTAAGGGACTTGATTGCTTGCCTTGATGGCTTTCCAGTGAACAACTTGCTTATTCTTGTAATAGCCATAATTTTGCCATTTTTATTTTGTTTTTTTTTCCTGATGATCTCCCTTTCTGTCACTCTACCTGTTCCAGGTGTGTTTGCTTGTCCTTTCTAGTGGGAATGTCCACCTCAGAAGGTTCTGGATGGCATTCAGAATTCCACCTAAGGCCCTATACACTACAAAGTCTCCACAGAGGCCTATTTCACTGAGCAAGTTCTAGAACCCATTTTAGGTATTCCAATCAGTTATAGGCTGAAGATGGGCTTACATGCTTTCTACAATCATGTTTCGCAACATTC
Source organism: Chrysochloris asiatica (assembly GCF_000296735.1). Classification (NCBI taxonomy): domain Eukaryota; kingdom Metazoa; phylum Chordata; class Mammalia; order Afrosoricida; family Chrysochloridae; genus Chrysochloris; species Chrysochloris asiatica. The sequence goes on along the minus strand of NW_006408540.1, from coordinate 29,356,635 downwards.
CTTTCTATTCCACTCAAGTGTCTATTTTACAAAAGTAGGTAAGGGAAACCAATATTCATAAGACAGTCAGGTATCTTAGCATTATTTCCCTTCTTCAGACTATGCCTTGATCTCTGTATCACAGAGCCCTGTTGTACCAAAGTTGAGCATGCATCACTATTTACCTCTGTCCCATTTAGCCCATGCAAACATGTCTCAGTGTTTCCCTGTCTACATTGTTTTCCACCCTCCCCCATCTTGTGCATTGCCCCACCACCACCCGAACTATGATGTGTCTACCCCTATCCTGTGCTCTACCATCGCCTCCCTCAATCACCCCCAAACTCCCCTGCCCCACCCCCACCGGTAACCAAAAAAAAAATTTTTTTTCCCTTTTACAATAATGGTCTTATGCAATATTTGTCCCTTTGTGACTGACTAATTTCACTCAGCATAATGTCTTCAAGGTTCATTGATGTTATATGGTGGCTTACAGATTCCTTGTTATTCTTCAAGGTAGTATAATATTCCATTGTGTGTATGTACCAAAGATTGTTTATCCATTATTCCATTGATGGGCACATATACTGTGTCGATCTCTTTGCTATTGTGATTAATGCTGCTATGAACACTGGTGTGCATATATCTACGCATGTTATGGCTTGTATTTCTTATAGATAAATACCAAGTAGAGGAATTCTTGGATCTTATGGTATTTCTATTTCCAACTTTCTAAGCAAGTGCCATACTGTTTTGCATTCCCACTAGCAATGTAGGAGGGTCCCAGTCTCTCCACATCCTTGCCAGCATTTACTGTCCTCTGCATTTTTGAACTTTGCTGTTATTGAGTGAGGTAAAGGTCTTTTTTCAATATTTTACATATTAATTTCCAGTTCAGTCAGCACCACCTATTGAAGAGACTACATCTTCCCAACTCAATGTACTTTGGCCCTTTATCAAAGATCAGTTGGCTGTATTTGGATGGGTTAGTTTCTGGATTTTCAATTTGTTCCATTGATCTATGTATCTTTCATTGTAGCAGTAGCAGGCTGTTTTTACCATTGTAGCCATGTAGTAAATTTAGAAATTAGGGAGTGAGAGGCTTCCAACTTTGTTCTTCTTCTTAAGCAGTGCTTTGTTTATTCTAGGTCTAGTTCCTTTCCATATAAAGTTTGTAATTGCGTTTTCCATCTCT
>NW_006408540.1:29328980-29330542 GCF_000296735.1 Chrysochloris asiatica | reverse complement strand
CTGGATTATATGAAGAATAACATGGCATCAGGATTGGAGGAAGACTCATTAACAACCTGTGATATGCAGACGATACAACCTTGCTTGCTGAAAATGAAGAGGATTTAAAAAACTTACTGATGAATATCAAAGACCACAGCCTTTGGTACAGGTTGCACTGCAGTGTAAAGGAAACAAAAGTCCACACCATTGGACCAATAAACAACATTCATGTAAATGAAAAAAGACTGAAGTTGTCAGATTTTTTGCTCGGATCAACCATTAACATTCATGGAAGTCAAGAAATTAAACAACATATTGCATTAGGCAAATCAGCTGTACAAAACCCCTTTAATGTCTTGAGATGTCAGTTTAAGGACTAAGGTGTGCCTGATCCAAACCATGGCATTTTCAATAATTCATATGCATGCAAAAGCTGGACACTGAATAAGAAAGACAGACAAAGAATTGATGCATTTGAGTTATGGTGTAGGAGGAGAATGTTGAAAGTGCCATGGGCTGCCAAAAAAACAAACAAGTCTGTATTGGGAGAACTACAGCCAGAGTGCTCCTTAGGAAGCCATGATGGCCAAACTTTGTCTCTCATACTTCAGACATATGATCAGAATGGATCAGTCACTGGAGAAGGATATCATATTTGGTAAAGTGGATCATCAGAGATAAAGAGGAAGACCCCCAACAAGATGGATTGGCATAGTGGTGGCAGTGATGGGCTCAGGCATAGCAATGATTCTGAGGTTGGTCCAGGACCAGGCCATGTGTTGATAGGCAGTCTGTTGGGCATAGGGTCACTATGAGTTGGTACTGACACGATGGCACCTACCAACAACAACAAGACTGAAACTCACAGGGAACACATGAACAGACTTATAAGCTTGCTTGTGAGTGGTTTATTTGTGAGTTAAAGTGGGGGAAATGCAGCAATGAAGACATAGGCTGAGTTTGGCCATGTCCCATACACACACGTTAAGCTTGAGATGAGAGAGAAGAGGAAAGGTCTGAAGTTTAGGGACACATGTGAACTCCTGAGTCCATGGACACTGTGACCTATCCAATGCAGGCTAAAATTGATAGTGAAGTGGTCAGCTGGTCTGAAGTAGGAAGAGGCATGTGAGAACTCCCAAACTTGCAGATAGTACCTATTTAGCCTAGCTTGGATTACTTGTTGACCAGAACGTGACCAAATGAGGATAAACAAATTGAATATAGGAAGCAAGTGTAAATTGCTATAATTTGATGAACTGGACCTTTGATTATGGATGTAGTTGCTCAAAATTCCAACTGAAAGAGAAGAATGCTTCATATCTAGGATCAAGCTTGGCTCCTTATTACACATGGTTTATAGGGATGAGCAACTTAGATATTGGTTATCAAAAATGGGGGAATGAAGTAGCTGGCTTATAAGCTTGGTGTGCTTAGTTTCAGAATGCGGAGGGGTGGGGGTAAGGTAGTATCCCCACTAAATAGTTTTCCTCTTGTCCAGATGGGGCTGGTGGAAGGAGATGGGGGAAGATGAGAATAGGATATTATGATTCAATGGTGAGTAATTGTTATCATGACTA
>NW_006408540.1:29325577-29328400 GCF_000296735.1 Chrysochloris asiatica | reverse complement strand
AAAAAAAAAAAAAAAATCAAGACAACAAAGAAAATGAGAATATTGGAGCTCTACTTCCCTACATGCCCACTAATTTGTCAGTTTGTCATAATGTAATTGCTTGCATATTGCTCTGATGCTGGAGATCATGCTACCACTGTTACAAATACTAGAAACATTTTTGGAGTTTCAGTGGACTTTCCAGACTAAGACAGACTAGCAAGAAAAGTCTAGTGATCCACTTCCAAAGCTTGTTGCTATTATTGTTATTGTAAAGTACCCTCTAGTAGGTTCCGGATCATAGAGACCCATGTACAACAATACGATGTTCTGTCTGCTTCTGTACCATTTTCACAATTGGTAGGCTTGAGCCCATTGTTACTGCCAATGTGTTAATCATTTTGATTACTTTTTTTGCTGACCCTCCACTTTACTAAGCATGATGTCCTTCTTTAGAGATTGGTCCCTCCTAACAATGTGTCCAAAGTAGCAGAGACAAAGTCTTGCTATTTTCACTTCTAAGGAGAATTTTGGCTGTACCTTCCCCAAAAACAGATTGATTTATTTGTCTGTACTTCTGGAAGTTCATGGTATTTTCAAAATTCTTCTCCAACACAATAATGCAAATGCAATGATCCTGTCACAATCTTCCTAATTCATTGTCCCAACTTTCACATACACATATGAAGCAACTGGAAAATCATACACACCTCAGTCCTCAGTGACATCTTTGCTCTTTAACACTTTAAAGAGATCTTTTGCAGCATATTTGCCTAATGCAAAGTATCATTTTATCTCTTGACTGCTGTTTCCATGAGCTTTATTGTGAATCCAAACAAAATGAAGTTTTTGACACCTTCAATTGTTTATCTATTTATTATGTTATTTATTGGTTCAGTTGTGAGGATTTTAATTTTATTTACATTGAGTTGCAATCCATACTGAAGATTTTAGTCCTTGACCTTCATCAGTAAGTATTTCAAGTCCTCTTAAATTCTAACAAGCAAGGTTGTGTCATCTGCATACTGCAGGTTGCTAATGAGTCTTCCTCCATTCTGATGCCATGTTCTTCATATAATCCAGCTTCTTGAATTATTTGCTCATCATACAGACTAATTAGTATGGTGAAAGGACACAGCCCTGGCACACACCTTTCTTGATTTTAAAGCCTTTTTCTGTTTACAGGCCTGCCTCTTGGTCTATTTACAGATTCTTCATGAGCATAATTAGATGTTCTGGAAATCCCATTCCTCACAATTCTATCCATAATTTGTTATGATCTATACAGTTGAAAGCCTTTGGATAGTTAATAAAGCACAAGTAAATACCATTCTATTATTCTCTGCTTTCAGCCAAGATCCATTAGCCATGCTGTTCCTAGTTCCACATCCTCTTCTTAATTCAGTTTAAATTTCTGGAAGCTCCCTTCTGATGTACTGCTTCAACTGATTTTGAATTATCTTCAGTAAAATTTTATTTGCCTGTGACATTAATATTATTGTTCGATGTTTTCCTCATTCCATAGGCTCACCCTTCTTTGTAATGGGCAAAAATATGGATCTCTTCCAATTAAAATTTCATGGAAAAGACCAGTTAGCTCCTCCAGGACAGCATTAGTTTCTTCCAACATTTCCATTAGTATTCCATCAATTCCTGGAGTCTTGTTTTTTGTCAATGTCTTCAGTGCAGCTTAGCCTTCTTTGTTCAATACCATGGTGCCTCTTGAAATGGTTGAATATCAACCAGTTCTTTTTGGTACAGTAACTGTATATCCCTTTCTTCACCTTTTGACAGAGGAGTGAGTTTTATGGATCAAAATAGAATATTGTCCCCTATAGTGGAATCATGGTGTGGCACTGTCGGATAAGTGCTATATTGCTAACTCCAAATTTGCAGTTCAATTACACCAGCAGCTCCTCTGAAACATTATTCAGGGTTACTATGTGTCAGAACTGACTTGAAGGCACAAATAAAAACAACACAGTGATCAAGGTGAGCCTATTAGGTTAAAAAATACACAGTAGTCTCAACAGTAGCCATAAACATCCCAAGATTATGACCATGGTCTAGTTCAGGCAAACCTGCATTCTGTTGCATTTAGGTTGTACACCATGCTAACAGCAACTGTTTCTCGTACCAGCAGCAGGAAATCTTGGGGAGATTTTGCCATAGTAGAGCAGCCTGTTACAGAATTATGGTAAATTTGAAATAGATCTTCAGCACACCCATTGTAGTCCTTTCCCTAGTCCTCTTCTTAAGAACCTAACACATTCCCTAAAGATTAACTCAATTACCCTGTTATGTTCTGCCTATTAATATGAGGCGGCACAGGAGGCACTCACTAATCTCAGCCAAGAAATTTGGAAGACAACTATCTGGCAGACTGATTGGGAGAAATCCATATTTGTGCCCATTCCAAAGAGAGGTGACCCAACTGAATGCGGAAATCATCGGACAATCTCTTTGCTAGCCCATGCGAGTAAAGTTTTACTAAAGGTAATACAGAAACGGATACAAGCATACATTGACAGAGAACTTCCAGAGGTTCAAGCCGGATTCAGAAGAGGCCGTGGGATGATGTATATCATTGCTGATATCCAATGGATCTTGGCTGAAAGTAGAGAACATCAGAAAGATGTTTACCTGTGCTTTATCGACTATGCAAAGTCTTTCGATTGTGTGGATCATGACAAGCTAAGGACAACATTGTAAAGTGTGAGTATTTCGGAACAGTTCATTGTGCTCATGAGGCATCTGTACCTAGACCAAGAGGCAGTTGTTCGAACAGAACATGGGAACAATGAATGGTTTAAAATTAAGAAAGGTGTGCAACAAGGTTGTATT
>NW_006408540.1:29323164-29324782 GCF_000296735.1 Chrysochloris asiatica | reverse complement strand
CCGGCAATGTTTCGTTCTGCTATGCATAAGGTCGCTATGAGACTTGATGGCACCTAACAACAACAACAATTAATTCCAGAGGTCTGCAGAAGGGCACTGTAGTCACTGTGAGAAAGATGTTTCTTTTTAAAATACAGATGCTTAGATTTGGGATCGAGGACATTTGGTCAAGTCTCCTCACAAGGAAGCAGAACTTCTGGCTGTTTGATTCTAAAGGGTTGCATCTATTCTTTTTAACTCGTCTTGAGATCCTAGCATTTTTCTTAGAGCCTAGCACATAGAAATATTCCTAAGTTTGTTGCTAATTTAAATAAATGTTTTTGATAAAAAGCAACCTGGCACCCTGTGCTTAATCTTATTAGATCGTATAAAACACTTGAAATGCCCTGTTTCTGGGCTCATCTTCCCAACTAGATGTCAAATGCCTCAAGGAACAGCGCTTTGTTTAACTCACCAACCCCCATCATACATCTAATACTTGTAGTGTTCTCCCTTTTATATTACTGTGATGCTAATTCTGATATCTGTTAAAAATTAAATTGTCAGAAATAAATATTGGAGAGTATAAAGTGAAGGAAAACTATCTGAATAGTTGAACTGGCTAATTAAAAAGGCAAAATACGAATAACAAAGCGGATTAAGATGACAACTTCTAGGAAATCAATCAGCTGTCTCTTCCAATTTGGGAATTTGTCTGCTTACGACCCCGCCCCTCCCTCGCCCTCCACGCCTCCCAGTCCTCAGTCTTATTTACGCCCAAATTCACTCTTCCGCCCGCATTTGGTTTGCTTACTTCCGCCCTAACCAGCTAGCTGGGGCTTAGAGGCCTCTTGTCTGTGCTTATGCTTCCACTGCCTGATTAAATATGTTGCGGTAAATAAATATACTTGGAGAAATATTTTTTCTTATGGTCCCAACTTTTCTCTTTAAGGTATAAATATAAAATTATTAGTTAGTTGTAACTTGAATTCTCCACTTAACATAAACATCTACAGGCAATTTTCAGGCACTATCTTGAACAACAGCAACTCCGGGGGTCCTCAATTTGTTAGAAAGCCGCGTTGTCAGGGGCGGAGGAAGTGGTGGTACTCTGCGGCGTAGTTTTGCGGCCTCTAACCCGAACGTTGCACGATGTATGTGTGTTACTTGCCAGCTGCCCCATTCGGGGACCTGCTGTTCGGTCCTAACTCTGTCCCTCTCTTCCGCAGGTCGAAGGTTTCCTTCAAGATCACGCTGACGTCGGATCCGCGGCTGCCCTACAAAGTGTGAGTGGTCCTGCCACAATAGACCTTTCTGGGTTGGCTGAGTCGCCCTGTTACTCCAGACCTTCGTCTGCTCAGCTGGAGGCTGCAGGACCTTTGCTTACCCTCCACCAGTTGTGTATGTAGTAGAGAGGGAGGACGTATGACAGCCTTTCTCTGCCAGGAGTTAGAGTCCATTCACTCCTTTGACCAGCTGTTAGAGGAAGTTACTGGAGACTCCGAAATTCTGAATTGCTTTTATAGTCAGACTTCTGGTTCTTGTGTGTGAATGCATTCAAAGATTGGGCCTCACAGAGCATCAAATTATGTACACTGGTGTGGTGCTGTGGGTTAATGCGCCAGACTGCAAAGCTGTT
>NW_006408540.1:29306743-29322054 GCF_000296735.1 Chrysochloris asiatica | reverse complement strand
CACTAACAATTTTGCTGCTGGGTTTGAACTGCCAACCATGTGGCTCACAGCCCAGTGCTCCCCGTAGCAATGCTTTTTGACTCATTCTCATATACATATTATGTGTGTGTATGTGTGTGTGTGTGAGAGAGAGAGAGTGAGAGTGAAAACGAAAACAAACCTCATTGCTGTTAAGCGATTCCAACTCATAACAACTGTATAGGACAGAGTAGAATTGCTCCTTTGGGTTTATTGAGATTGTAAATCTATGGAAGTAGGCAGCCTCATCTTTCTACCGTGGAGCTTCTGGTGGGTTTGAACCACTGACCTTGCTTTTAGCAATCCAATACTTACAGTGTCACCAGAGCTCCTTGTGTGTAATAGTAAAGTAGTTAACTTGGGTAGTAGTTAGAGCAGCTAGATTTGCAAAATGTCCTTTGTACTTGCCACACAGGTAGACATGTGCATTGATAGAGAAACTTCCCTGGAGTAAAGAATTACTGATTGTTGAATTCTAGGAATTCTAGGGTTGTTTCAAGTAACTATAACTTTTTTTGTGGGAATTTCAGAATGTTTACTATTTTATTTTTTATTGTTGGTAGGGACATTTACTATTTATATCCCAACTGTTGTTGTTGTTAAGTGCTGTAGAGTTGATTCCAACTCATAGCAACCCTGTATAGAGTTTCCAAGGAGCAGCTGGTCAGCTTGGACCACTGACCTTATGGTCTAGCGCATTAACCCACAGCCCCACCCCAAAACTCCATATAGCAACTAAGTTATAGAAATGCTGAAATTGAACATTTCTCACTTTTATATTACCGGATCTTTTACTCTTTTCTAACCCCATCTTTATAATCTAATCTTATTTCCCACTCCTTTTCTCTGTTCTTTCCCTATCATCGCTTAGCTGAAACTTCCAAACCAGCAAGGTTTTTGAGTGCTCTCTGGTTTTATGAGTCTTTTCTCTGCTTGGAATACAATGTCATGACTGCATCTTCTTGACAGAGGACATCCTTTAAAATTCCAAATTTTACATTAGAAGGTTTTGGTATTTGTCTAGAGTTGTAATTTCTCCCTTGTCTGGGTTTCTATAACATTTTTTTTTTTTTCAAAAAAAAAAAACAGAAAACTTTTTATTGTGAATTGAGTTAAGGCTTATAGAGCACATCATCAAGTTTACACTCAGCAAGTCATATACTTGATTTCATTACAATGATTGCAATCCCTTCCATATCTTTACCTTTAATCACTTTAACTCTTGGATTTTTGTTCCCGTGCTCCTGGTAACTATCCTATTGTTGCTAAGTACCATATAGTTGGTTCTGATTCATAGCAACCCTGTATAGGGTTTCCGAGGAACAACTGGTAGGTTTGAACCACCGACCTTGCAGTTAGCATTCCAGTGCTTATCCTATCATAGAATGCTTCTTTTATTAAGAAAATCTTATATTAACTTTACAAAAGTGATCTCAGACAATTTTTATCCTTTTGTGATTGACTAATTTTACTAAGTATAATGTCTTCCAGGTTCATCCATGTCATGAGATGTATTGCATATAATATCCTTAGTCTTCGTTCAGTGTTGAGTAGTATTCAACTATGTGTATATACCAAAGTTTGTTTAAACATTCTGTAATGGCATTTAGCTGTCTCTATTTTGTTGCTATTGTGAATAGTGCTGTGATGAACATTGGTGTGTATGTACGTATTCATGTCATAGCTCTTCTTGAGAATGTATGGTAAGTAGAGGGATTGCTGGATCATACGGTATATCTGTTTCCAACATTTTGAGGAAGTGTCACGGTGTTGTCCACAATGGTTGTACCATTTTACAGTCCCACCAGCAGTGTAGGAGGGTCCCAATCTCTCCATACCCTCACTAGCATTTGTGGTTTTCTTTTTATGTAAGCTTTATAATTAATGGTCCTTTGTCAAAGATAAACTGACCCTAGGTGGATGGATTTACTCCTGGATTTTCAGTTCTGTTCCATTGATCTTTGTGTCTTTTGTTGTACCTGTACCAGGTTGTTTTGACTACTGTGACTGTGTGTAGGTTGTAAGATTGGCAAGTGAGAGACCTCCCACTTTGTTGTTCTTTTTTAATAATGCTTGCTTATCCAGGGTCTCTTTCTTTTTCATATAATGTTATTGATGAGTTTTTTTCCTCTTTAAAGAATGATGTTCAAGTCTGCATTGGGATTGTGTTATATATAGATTACTTAAGGTTGTGTTGACATTTTCACAATGTTAACTCTTCCTATCCATGAGTACCAAATAGTCCCCCATTTCTGCTGGTCTCTTTGGGTTTCTTGTAGTGGTGTTATGGAGTAGGTTTTGACTCATAGGGACTCTGTATAGGGTTTCCAAGGCTGCAAATCTTTATGGGAGCAGAAAGCCTCATCTTTCTCCCGCGGAGCGGCTGGTAGTTTCGAACCGCTGACCTTAAGGTTCGCAGCCCGATTCGTAACCACCCACCACTTTGCTGATCTTTCAATGAGTTTTAATAATTTTCTTGCTTAGTCTCTGGAATTTTTTAAGTACTGAATCATATCATCTGTAAATAGAGTTTTACTTTTTTTGCCAATTTGGGCGCCTTTAATTTCTCTTTCTTGTCTTACAGCTCTGGATATGATTTCCACTACATTCTGTTGTACATAGGGTCGCTATGAGTCGGTACCAACTAGATGGCACCTAACAACAACAGTTCTGAATAGGAGTTGTGGTAAAGGGTATTTTTGTCTGGTTGCTGTTCATAAGGGGAATGTTTATAATTTCTCACCATTGACAGTGATATTGGCTTTGTATATTGTTGTTGTTAAGTGCTGTTGAGTTGGTTTCTACCCATGGCGAGCCTGTATAGGTTTCCTAGAAGTGTATGGTAAGCTTGAACCGCCTTCCTTGTGGTTCAAATTGACGTTGAAGTCCAATGCATTAACCAACAGCACCACATCACATTATGTTGAAGAATTTTTCTTTCTATTCCTATTTTGTTGAGTGGTTTTTATCAGGAATGAGTGTTGGATTTTGTCAAATGCCTTTTCTCCTTCAATTGATGTGATCATGTGTTGTTGTTGTTTTTTTTAACCCTTGTTTTATTTGTGTGGCAGATTATGTTTTTTACATTTTTTTAAAATTTTGAACTGAAAACCTGATATGAATCCCAATGATCATGATGTATTATTTTTTGATATATTGTGGGATTCTATTAGCTAGGATTTTGTTGAGATTTTGCATCAGCGTTCATGAGGGATATTGGTCTATAATTTTCTTTTCTTGGTGATGTCTTTGCATGGTTTTGGTATCAGAGTTACGCTTACCTTATAATATGAGCTCAGGCATTTTCTATTCTACGTTCTGGAATAGTTTGAGTAGAATTGATGTCTGTTCCTTCCTGAATGTCTGGTATAATTCAGCAATAATGCTATTTGGGATGGATTTTTTTTAATTGGGAGTTTGTAAGTGATTGATTTTTTTTCTTCTCTTGTTACAGGCCTGATCCAGTTTTCTACTTAAGTCTGTGTTAGTTTAGGTAGGTCGTGTGTTTCTAGAATTTGTCCATTTCTTCTGGATTTTCAAATTTATTGTAGTATAATTTTTCATAGTGTTCAGTTATTATACTTTTTATTTCCACTGGTTCTGTTGTGATATAACCCATATAATTTCTTACTACTGTTATTTGTATTTTATCATTTTCTTTTGTTAGTTTTGCCAGTGGTTTGTTGATTTCATTAATTCTTTCAAAGAACCAGCTTCTTGTTTTGTTGATTCATTCTATTGTTTTTCTGATTTCTGTTTCATTTCATTTCTGCTCTAATATTTCTTCTGGTTGCAGAGGGTTACTTGGCTGCTGTTTTTCTAATTGTTAGAGATCTTGGTTTAGGGGTTTATTTTGGTTCTGTCTTCTTTTTTGGATGTATGCTTTTATTGCTGTAAGTTGCCCTCTGAGCAATGCTTTTGCTGTGAAGATTTTGGTATGTTGTGCTTTGTTTTGTTTTTTTGTCATTTGATTAGGGAATTTTTTAATTTAACTTTTTATTTAGTCTGTTACCCAATAGCTTTTAAGCAGGGTGCTATACAATTCCCATTTGTTTAATATTTTTCACCTTGATCTTCCTGTTGTTGATTTCTAATTTTATAGTGGGATATGAGAAGATGCTTTGTAGTATTTTGATGTTTAAATTTTTCTGAGGTTTGCTTTGTGGGCTCACATATAGTCTATTCAGGTGATTGTTCCTTGTACACAGGAAAAGAATGTATATTGTGATACTGTTATATTGAGTACTCTATATATGTTTATGAAATGAAGTTGGTTGATTGCGTTATTTACTTCTCTGCCTTTGTTGAGTTTCTTTCTAGTTATGCTGTCCTTCCTCAAAAGTGGTGCATTAAAATTTCCAACTATTGCTGTAGAATTGTCAATTGTCTTTCTTTCTTTTGTTCTATTGAATTTGATTCATATATTTTGAGGTTCCTTCATTGGGAGCATAGATATTTATTATGATTATGTTCTCTTGTTCAATTAATCCTTTAATCATGTTGTAATGTCCTTCTTTGTTTTATATGTTGGATTTTTGCCTTAAAGTCTATTTTATCAGACCTTAAAATCACCACTCTTGCTCTTTTTTGATTGTCATCACTTGATACATTTTTTTCTGTCCTTGATTTTTTAGTCTGTTTTTGCCTTTGTGTGTAAGGAGTATATCTCTTCTACACAGTATATCGAAAGATCCTGTTTTCTCATCCATTTTGCTGCTTTCTGTCTTTTGAATTGTACATTTAATTCATTGATATTCAGTGTAGTTATCAATAGGTATGAATTGATTGCTGTCATTTTGCTATGTGTTTTTTAGTAATGGTGAAGATTTCTTTGTTCCACGTAATTTTCTGCATTGAGTTAATTTGTTTCCATTTTCCTTTTTGTTGGGTTAATATTTGCTAAATCTTTTGATTTTCCTCTTTTATATTTTGATGTGCATCTGTATTAATTTTCTTTGAGACTACCCTGTAATTTGTTTCTATATCTGTATCAAGGAGCTCTGGTAGCATAGGTAGTGGTTACAAGTTGGGCTACTAACCTTAAGGTCAACCGTTCAAAACTACCAGGTGTTCTGTGGGAGAAAGATGACACTTTCTGCTCTCGTAAAAGATTTACAGCCTCAGAAACCCTAACAGGGTCTCTGTGAGTTGGAACTGATTCCATGGCACAAACCAACCAACCATATCTGGTTTGAATTCTATAAGAAATGTGAACATTTCTTCACATGTTTGTTGGCTGCCTGAATGTCTTCCTTGGTGGAGTGTCTGTTCATGTCCTGTGCCCATTTTGAATTGGGTTACTTGTCTTTTTCTTGTAGAGGTGTTGTAGTTTCCTATAGATTTTAGAAATTAGTCCCTTGTCTGATATGTCATTGCAAAAGATTTTTTCCCAATCATCTGTTTTGTCCTCTTCTTTTGTTTGTGTGATTTTCTAATTGTTTTGTAGTCTGTGTATTCCCAAGATTAGTATGGCTATCACATCTTTTAGAGTCCTGGTGTGGCTCTATGGGGTCAGACTGCAAAGTCATTTGAACTGCAAGGTTGGTGCTTCAAGCTCACCAGGTGCTCCTTGGAAACCCTATACAGGGTCTCTATGGGTCAGAATCGACTCGACAGCACTTAACAACAACATAAAATCTTTTCTTAAGCTTTTACAATAATGATCTTATGAAGTATTTCTTCTTTTGTTTTTATTGTGACTAATTTCACTCAGCATAATGTCCTCAAGGTTATCCATGTTATGTACTGGCTTGCAGCTTCCTTATTATTCTTCAAGATAGTATAATACTCCATTGTGTCCATGTACCAAAGTTTGTTTTATCCATTCTTCAGTTGATGGGCACTTAGACTGTCTCCATCTTTTTGCTGTTGTGAATAGTGCTGCTATGAATATTGGTGTGCATGTATCTACTCGTGTTATGGTTCGTATTTCTTGTGGATATATACCAAGTAGAGAAATTGCTGGCTCATATAGTATTTCTAGTTTCAACTTTTTGAGGAAGCTTCATACTGTTTTTCAGAGAGGATGGACCATTTTGCATTCCCACCAACAATGTAGAAGGGTCCCAGTCTCTCCACATCCTCTCCAGCATTTATTATCCTCTGCATTTTTTAACTTCCCTGTTATTGCTGGTGTTAAGATGATATCTCATTGTTTTGATTTATATATCTCTAATGAGCTCTGGTATCCCAGTGGTTACGAATCAGACTGCAAACCGCAAGGTCTCAACTCGGGTTAACAGAAGTGTATTAAATGTGGTTGGACTTAGTTCACAACTTCTTTGCTATTTTCCCCCCACTTTCCCTTATTGGTGACCAACATGGTCATCAGCAAGACCACATGCCTGCTTGTGTGTTCTTGATTCTCAATCTTGGAAAGGGATTTGCCCTGAGGCGACCTGACTGCTTGCTTTGATGGCTCCTGGGTGAACAACTTGCTTGTTCTTGTAGTAGTCAGTCAGACTGCCATTATTGTTTTTTGAGTATTTTATTGTGAATTATATGATAGTTTACATGGGAGAACATTTGTTTTACATTCATTCTATTGTACATCGTATTGTTGCCGTTGCCATTATTTTTTTTTTTTTAATTAAATGTTTTTATTTTGCATTGAGTGAAAGTTTACAGGGCACATCATCAGCTGCACATTCAACCATTCATTTAGCTTGTTTCATTACATTGATTATTATCCCTGCCATATATCATCAGTTTACAGTGTTTCTCTCTATCCTCTAGCTTTTTTTTTTTGGATGGGGGGGGACTTGGCTTTTTGGAATTTACAGTCCCATTATTGTTTTGATCTTTCCTGCTGATCTGTCTTTCAAGAAGTATCTTCTGTTCTTCCAGCTGCTTAAGGCTGGTGTTCTTGTCCTTTCAAGTGGAAATTTCTCAACTCAGAAGATTCTGGATGGGGATCAGGATTCCACCAATGGTTTTAAGCAATGCAAAGGGTCTGCAGGAAGCAGGATGTTTTATTTCCTTGGTCTTATTTAGTTGATTTCTAATTTTGTAGCATTGTGGTCTGAGAAGATGCTTTGTAGTATGTTGATGTTTATAAATTTATGAAGCCTTGTTTTGTGGCCTAACACATGGTCTAGTCTGGAAAATGTTCCATGTGCACTGGAAAAGAATGTGTATTGTGCTGTTGGGTTGAATGCTCTGTACGCATATATGAGGTCCAGTTGGCTGATTTTGTTGTTTAGTTCTTCTATGTCTTCATCAAGTTTCTTTCTGGTTGTTCTATCCATTTTCGAAAGTGGTGTGTTAAAGTTGCCCACTGTAGTGTAGTGGTTACAAATTGGGCTGCTAACCTTAAGGTTAGCAGTTCAAAACTACCAGCTGTTTCACGGGAGAAAGATGAGACTTTCTGCTCCCATAGAGATTTACAGTCTTAGAAACCCTGTACAGGATCCCTATGAGTCAGAACCGATGCCATGGCACGTAACAACAACAACTATTACTATAGATTTGTTTCATTCTTTTTTCAAATCTTTTAGAGTTTTCTTTATATATTTTGGAGTTCTTTCATTGTGAGCATAGATGTTTATTATGGTTATGTCATCTTGTTCAATTGTCCATTTAATCATGAGATGATGTCCATCTTTATCTAGTATGCTGGTTTTTGCCTTAAAGTTTATTTTAACAGAGATTAGTGTTGCCACTCCTGCTCTTTTTCAATTGCAATTAGCTTGGTATATTTTTTTCCATCCTTTGGAAGTCCTCTTTTTTTTAAATTATTTTTTTAATATTTTATTGTGAATTATGTGATCGTTTACATGGGAGAACATTAGTTTTACATTCATTCTATTGTATATCATTTCATTGCCATGGTTACAGCTCCCTCCATGCATCAGCAACCAACCAAAGGGTATATCTGCCCCCTGGTTGTCAGCACACAGCCCTTCTCCCTCACTGGGTTAGAATCCTCAGCTGCTCCGTCTCTCCACGTCATCGTTTCTGCCTCCATTTATGACGTCACTGATTCTCTGGGTAGGGTCCTGTACTCTGCTCTTCTCCCTTGATGGTCCCAGGTACCTCCACTTCTGGACTGCAAAGCCAACCACTCCCCTCCTTTTGCTACAAAATTTCTACCTTTATATTTCCAACCCTCACAGTTAGTCCTGATAGCAATTATTCACTATTGTGCCACATGAGTGCTATCCCCATCTCCTTTCATCAATCCCGCCCAGACAGATTGAATACTACTCAGTGGAGATTCTACCTTCTTCCATGCCCTCTGGATCTAGGCTCCCTCTTGAAAGCTTGTAAGCCAGTTACTTCTTGCCTTTGTAGCACCCCCGCCCCCGTTTTGCGTAGCCAGTGTCCAACTTGCCCATCCCTGTCTACACTGTGTATTGAGGTGTGGGAATGATCCTCGCTGTAAAGATTTGTTCCCTCTTTTGAGCTACTGTATCCATAGGTGTAGGTCAAGTTCATCAAATTGTGTCAGATTAGTCTCTTTTTCCTTTTGTTTCTTCTTCTCGTTGAGCTCTGATCTGCCATTGAAGCCAGGTCAAGTGGGTATCATCTGCAAGTGTAGGTGTTCTTATGCATATGCACTCTCTTTTTATCAGCTGAACACTTCACTCTTCACGTGGTAGGGCTTAGCCCGCTGCTTCATTGCTGTTTTTCCCTCACTTCCCCTTAATGGTGACTAATGTGGTCACCAATCAGAGCGCATGTTTGTTCATGTATTCCCATTGAGTCTTAGTCTTGGAAAAGGGTTTGCCCTGAGAGGTCCCGACCACTTGCCTTGATGTCTCCTGGGCAAGCAACTTGCTTGTTCTTGTAGTGGTCAGTCAGACTGCCGTTATTGTTTTGTATTTTTCCTGTTGCTCTTTCTTTCAAGAAGTATCCTCTGTTCTAGCCACTCCAGGCTGGTCTGCTTGTCCTTTCAAGTGGAAATTTCCCACCTCAGAAGATTCTGGATGGGGTTCAGGATTCCACTGATGGTCTTATGTAATGCAGAGGTTCTGCAGGAAGCTTCCTTCACTGGGCTCATTTTATCCCCATTTTAGGTATTCCAATCAGTTATAGGCAGAAGACGGACTTACAAGGTTCCTATGGTGATATTTCTGGCTATTCCTTTCTCTCCACCTCAAGTGTCTATTTTATAATGGTATGCAAGGGAAACCAAAATTCAAAAACAGCCAAGCATCTTACATTATTTCCCCCCTTTTGCCCATTCCAACCATGCTTCAGTCCCTGTATCCCAGAGCCCTGTATTTCCATGGTTGTATATGTATCATTATTTAATCTGTCCCACTTAGCCCATGCAGACCTTCCTAATTGTTCTCCCATCTGCCTTGTTCTTCCATTCCCCTGCCCCCTCTTATATGTTGCCCCCTGCCCAGCACCCAAACTCTCCTCTATTTATTCCCTACCCTGTGTTCCACCTTCCCCTCCCTCTTTTCACCTCACCCCTCACATCCCGGTAACCAGCAAAGAATTCCATCCCCCTCCTTTAGTATAGGTTCTTTTTCTTAGTCTTTTACAGTAGTGGCCCTATGCAGTATTTCTCCTTTTGTGACTGACTAATTTCACTCAACATAATGTCTTCAAGGTTCATCCATGGTATGTGGTAGCTTACAGCTTCCTTGTTGTTCTTCAAGGTAACATAATATTCCATTGTGTGTATGTACCGCAGTTTGTTTATCCATTCTTCAGTTGATGGACACTCAGGCTGTCTCCATCTTTTTGCTATTGTAAATAGTGTTGCTATGTACATTGGTGCGCATATATCTACTCGTGTTATGGCTCGTATTTCTTGTGGGTAAATACCAAGTAGAGGACTTGCTGGATCGAATGGTATTTCTATTTTCAACCTTCTGAGAAAGCGCCATATTGCTTTCCAGAGTAGTTGGGCTGTTTTGCAATCACACCAGCAATTCAGGAGCATCCCGGTGTCTCTGCATCCTTGCCAACATTTATTGTATTTGACTTTATTTTCATGATCTTCCTATTGTTGACATCTAATTTGATAGCATTGTGGTATGAGAAGATGCTTTGTAGTATTTTGATATTTGAAAATTTATGGAGGTTTGTTTTGTGGCCTAATGCATGGTCTATTCTGGAAAGTGTTCCGTGTGCACTGGAAAAGAAGTGGAACTTCTTTTGTAATGTGCAGTTCAGTCACTATTGTAAACATACACCTGGCCCTCTTGTCTCAACTTCCAATATAAAATCTTCAGCCAGAGGTTCTTGTCCTACTTTGTTCAGCCAGGACACCTGGAGTCAGTGGATTTCCAACTGAGATCAGGTGGCAAGAGAGAAATTTCCCAGACATTGTCCATCTAGCCCTTCTACACTTTAGTGTGTTTTCCTCCTTGTGAGTGCTACCTGGTTACAACCCATGTTATTAAATTACTGAAAGGTGACCCAACTTTGCATTCCTAATTCCATTTTAGTTAAGTGTTGGAAATAAAAAAATTTAATGATAACTTTATCTAAATGAAGATAGAATTGTTATATTCATAACTCTCAGTTGTCTGTTTCATTTTCCTGTCACTGATTTCTTTCTTAAACTACCTACTGTGGTATAACCAGCATTGAGCATCTCTCTGGTTCCTGCCCTCCCTCCCGTTCTTCCCGCCAGCCCCCAAAAGCCCAATTAGATGGAAGATTCTAGCCAAATCTCTCCAAATCCCAAGAAAAACACAACTGAGTTCTGAGGCTCTTGATCTTGGTGCTTTTAAACTTGGGAGTGGGGTCTTGAGATGCTTTTCTTCACAACATTCTGCTGTTAAATTACAGTCCTTGCCCTAATGTCTTCAGGCTAAATGAGAGGTTGAAGGGTTTGTGCTTATTACATGCTGAGTGGGTACTGACTTGTTCATAGGCACCATCCACTCAACTCTGACTCAAGTCAACCTTATATACAACAGAATGAAACACTGCCCAGCCCTGCACCATTCTCACAAAGTTGGTATTAAGGCCTTCAAAAATAACAATTCTCTTAAAATTTCTCTATTCCTGTATTAAGGAGCTCTGGTAGCATAGTGGTTACGAGTTGGGCTGCTAACCTCCAGGTCAGCCGTTCCATCAGCCGTTTGAGAAGAATGATGAGCCTTTTTGCTTCCATAAACATTTACAGCCTCGGAAACCATATGCAGGGTTGCTGTGAGTCAGAATCGACTCCAGAGCACACCACCACCACTACCATTATGATATTATTTTTAGGTTGGTATTAAGACGTTAAGAATAATATAGTTTGTAAGAGAAATATTAATTTCTAATGTTTCCTATTTTGTAAGAGAATCAGATTTTTTTTTCTGTAATCATAATATATTTTGCATTAGATTTAAAATCTTAATGTTTTTATTTTACTTTTTAATATTTTAATCCTCTTATTATATCCATGTCTTTTAAGTGTTTTCTTAGATTATAATACCTTTTTTTAATTGGAAAAATCATAGAGGTTGACCCTGGGGATAAATTGTTAAAATATAAAAAAAAGCTAAGTTTATCAGCGATCTTTCATATACTTCCTATTGTACATATCAACTAGCAAAATCACACATCCTTGCCCAAAGCAATATCATATTTCACTAAGCCCTTTTTCAAATGATGATGTTGTAAAAGGAATACCAATCACCTGGATTTTAGGATTTTGTCATAGTAAATATATTCTTTTTTTGTTGAGTTGATGTGAATTCTAAAGAATCACAGGTAAGTTCATGAAAAATTTATGATGCCCCCATGTTAGACTCTACTTACAATGAAAATGATAACATTACTTCTTTTGATGAGAAGTTTGGACCTAGACTGAATGAGATAGTAAGGGGAATTTCACTTTTTGAAATCCATCCTGGCAATAAGGAACAGCTCATATTATAAACTGTTTGAAAAAATTATAAGTCTATAAATCTCCAACTGTAGAAGTTGTTATTTTTCGGGGGGTGGGGGCACTTGAAAAACTAATTGCTTTTTTTCCGCTTTAGAGTAAATGAATATAATGAGAAATAATATTGTCCAATATCCACACTGGAAATACAAGCTTTGTCCAAGTATGCTACAATAACTGAAATAAAAATGAGATTTTTGTTGTTGTTGTTAAATTGATTCTTTTTCATTCTTCTTGCAGACTCAGTGTTCCTGAAAGTACACCTTTCACAGCAGTCTTGAAGTTTGCAGCAGAAGAAGTAAGGAAGGAAATTAGAACATGCTTTATGGGATGCAGTTTGGTAATGTTGTTGTTGAGTATAGTTTAGTTGGTTCCAACTCATAACTATCCTGTATAAGGTTTCAGAGGTGCAGCTGGTGAGCTTGAACCGCCGACTTTGCGGTTCAAACCGTTCTTGCAGTCCAGCACATTAACTCACAGTTCCACACCAAGACTCCACTTGGCAATATGCTTTTATTGCATGTTTTTATATTGCATGTACATTTTGACTCTCATTTCATTAAGGATTAATGAACCATCGATTAATGCTATAAAAATTCTAGGTGGTACAAGCAGTTTGCTCTCAGTTGCTAACCTAAAGATTATTAATTTGAATCCATCTACTGGTGACGTTAAATAAAGAACTAGTGGTCTGCTTCTGTGAAGATTACAACTAGAAACACCCTAGAGAAATCTACTCTATAACATGTGGGGTCTGTTTGAGTCAGAATCGACCTCACTGCAGTGGCTTGGGTTTGTTGTTGTTGTTATGCGCTGCCAAGCTGGTTCTTTCTCATGGTGACTGCATGGATCATTTCTGTTATAAAGGTCAATACAAGGCTGGTCCTATGAGTTGGCGATTAAGGATATCCCAACTGTTCGACTTTTCCACATGTTATACCACTCCATAGTCCTTAATAATTAATAGCCCCTCCTTCCTTCCCCAAGTCTCAGGGTTTTGCAGCATGCTGTAACGTGACATAAAACATATCATCATCAAAAGAAATGGCTCACACGTTGTGTGACTTAGTTCAGAGACTTAGTCTGGAGGAATCTTCTCACCTACATAGGCGGGAACAGTTGTTGGAGAAGGATGTCATGCTGGCTAAGGTGGAGGGTCAGAGAAAAAGAGGAAGATACCCAACGAGATGGATTGGGCAGGTGGCATCATTGATGGCATCAAGTGTGGCAGCAGTAGAGAGGTTGGCCCAGGATCGGACATTGTTTCGTTCTGCTGTGCATGGGGTCGCTATGAGTCGGTTCCGACTCTATGGCACCTGACAACAACAACAAACAGTCTCAGGGGCTAAAGAACCCAAATTGGCAGGTCAGGTGACAGACTGTGGATGCACTAGGCTGTAGGAGCTGGTGAATCAGGTCTGGTGTTGGGCTGAAAGTCCAATGAATTGGAGGTCATGCATAATAAGCTAAATGTAAGATCGAGGGCAAGAGAGCAAGCTTTTCCAAAGCAGTCTTATAATTGCAGTCAGACCATACCCACAAGGGAAACTGAGATTGGTGGCTTGAGTCACACCCTCTACTAGGGTGAGGGCATCTTTACTCTTTGGTTCCCTTATGATCTTTACTCTTTAGCTCCATCTTTTATCTTTGTTGTTGTTATTAAGTACCATGGGGTTGGTTCCAACTCATAGTGATCCTGCACAGGGTTTCCGAGGCTGAAAATCTTAACGGGAGCAGAAAGCCGCATCTTTCTCCCGCAGAGCAGCTGGTAGTTTCAAACTGCCGGCTTTGAGTTTAGCAGCCCAATTCATAACCACTACGCTACCAGAGCTCCTTTCTTTTTTCTTTACTCCTTAGCAATTCATTTCAAAATGGTTGCATAATAAAAAACTTGTTGTTAAGTGCCATTGAGTGGATTCCAACTCATAGTGACCCTGTATAGGGTTTCTGAGGAAAAACTGGTGTGTTTGAACTGCCAACCTTGTGGTTGTTACACTTGAGCCAATAGCTGCTGCCACAGTGCCAGTCTATTTCCTTGTCCTTGAAGATCTTTCTGATTTTTGCTGACCCTCCACTTGACCAACCATGATGTGCTTCTTCAGGTACTGGTCCCTCCTGGAAAATATGTCTAAGGTATGATAGACAAAGTCTGGTCAGTCTGGCTTTTAAGGAGCGTTCTGGCTGTACGTCTTCCAACACAGGTTTGTTTGATTTTTTGGTAGCCCATGGCACTTTTAATATTTTTCTCCAACACCTTAACTCAATTGCATAAATTCTTCGACAATATTTCTTACTCATTGTCCAACTTTCACATGCATGTGAGGCTATTGAAAATACCATGGTTTGGGCCAGCCCCACCTTAGTCCTCAAACTAAAATCTTTGCTCTTGAACATTTTAAAGAGGTCTTCTGCAGCAGATTTTCCTGAAGCAATACATTGTTTTGATTTCTTGACTGCTGCTTCAATTTGTGTTGATATTATTTTCAAACAAAATGAAGTGTTTGACAACTTTAATCTTTTCTCCACTTATCCTGATATTGGTCCGGTGGTTAGGATTTTTGTTTTGATTACATTGACTTGCAATCCATGCTAAAGGTTTTAATCTTCATCAGTATTTTAAGTCTTCTTTCATACAATCAGCAAGAGAGGTTGTATCACCTGCGTATTACAGGTGGTTAATGAGTCTTCCTCCAATCCTGTTGCCACGTTCTTTTTCATGTAATCCAGCTTCTTGGATTGTTTGTTCAGTATATAGATTGAATGAGTATGGTGAAAGAATACAACCTTTGCACACACCTTTCCTGATATTGAGGCATTCACTGCCCCCTTGTTCTGTTCTAGTGACTGCCTCTTGGTCTGTGTACAGGTTTCTCATGTTCACAATTAAATGCTCTGGAATTCTTATTCTTTGCAATGTTTATCCATAGTTTCTTATGATCCACACAAAGGTATGATTGTTGTTGCTGTTGTTAAGTGCTGTTGAGTCAGTTTTGACTCGTAGTGACCCTGTGTAGGGTTTCCGAGGAGCGACTGGAGAGCTTGGACTGCCGACTTTGTGGTTCAAACCGACTTTTCAGTCCAGCATATTAACCCACAGCTCCACACCAGAACTCCAAGGTATGATTAAGAAAATACGTAGTTTATCGTAAAACAGATTGATTAGTGAGTGATAAATACTCTTCAGTAGGGATAGCTAAAGAAGTCCTGGTGTGGCATTGTGGGTTAAGCACTGGACTGCTAACCACAAGGTTGGTGATTCAAACCCACCAGTTGTTCCTCAGAAACCCTGTACAGGCCTCTTTGAGTTAAAAAGTAGAATTCAGGTTTTAAAAAACTAAGATATCTTATAATTCAGATATTTGATCATAGTTTTATTGAGCATTACATAAATTACAGTTTAAAAATATATTAAGAATTTAAGAAGAACAAACAAGATGGCGGATCGGGTGGA
>NW_006408540.1:29298848-29303503 GCF_000296735.1 Chrysochloris asiatica | reverse complement strand
TATTTTGAAGTTAAAATAGGTTTATTATTTACATGTTTTAGTCCTTGGAAAGGACATTTACAATTAAGAATGTGCTATATTGAGAGTGGGATTCCTGGTGTGGCACCATAGGATAAGCACTGGACATCAGGGTCAGTTTGGATCTCAAGGTAAGTGGGTTAAACTCACCAGCCACTTCTAGGAAACCTTATACAGAGTTGCTATGAGTCAGAACTGATTCCACGGCACTTAACGACAACAGCATTGAAAGTAAAATTAATTTTTAATTATGTAAATAATCATGTAGCAAGTAATTGTGCTTTTGCATAGTACTTAAGTTAATAATAAACTTTTCGCTATTTTTCACACCTGTGTATACGTCAGTGTTGCAGAGCATTTCTAACGCTTCAGAGTGTTTTCCCCAGACCACTAGGACTATAAAATTAAAGGAAAAAGAAAATAAAAAAATGTAGGAACCACTTTGTACACTAATTTCTTACTGTAATTAAATAAATGATTTTTGAAATGGTCAGAATAAACTAAAACAGAACCCCAGATCTGTTGCCAGTGAGTCATTTCCAACTCGTGGCAGCCCCATTTGTTACGGTGCAATAAAACTCTGTCTGGTTTTCATGGGTATGATTCTTACAGTGACAGATTGCCACGTCTTTCTTTCATTGTGCCACTAGGTGTGTTTGAACCAGTAAACTTAAGGTTAGCAATCAAGTGTACACCGTTTTTAGCACCTGTAGATCTCTTAGCAGTGTATTAAAGGCTTTTGAGACGACTACTAATTAATCTGTTGTTTACTTTCTTTGAGTCAGTTCCCACTCAGAGACCTGGTAAACGTTTTCTGAGACTATAAATCTTTGCAGAAGTACAAAGCTTTATCTTTCTCCCTCAGAGCCTTGTTGTTGTTATGTGCTGTGGAGTCCGTTCTGACTCATGGTGACCCTGCACAGGTTTTCCGAAGCTGTAAATCTCTACGGGAACAGAAAGCCTCATCTTTCTCCTGTGGAACAGCTGGTAGTTTTGAACTGCTGACCTTGAGGTTAGCAGCCCTATTCGTAACCACTATGCTACCAGAGCTCCTAGTATTTTATAAATAGTTTTGATCAGAAAACTCAACTATGTTGTTGTTTTTGTTGGTAAGTGCCAGTGAATCGGTTCTGACCTGTAGCGACCCTTTATAGTGTTTCTGAGGAGCAGCTGGGTGGGTTTGAACCGCTGACCTTTTGATTCAATCTGACCTTGCGGTCCAGTGCATTATCCTGCAGCACCACACCAGGACTCATAATACCTATAAAATGGCTCTAAATCACAGAGGTGCTTGATAAATGTTTGTTAGCTAAATGAATGAACTACAAACACACTTTGGTGACTGCTGTCTTCTAGAACATCAAGAAAAGCATTTGATCTGGCTCCAAATAAAGAAGCCCTCATGGTACAGTTGTTACACACCTATGTGCTAACTGAAAAGTCAGCTCTTTGAGTTCACCAACTACTTTGTGGGAGAAATACTTCCATAAAGATTACAGCCTTGGAAAATCTGTGGGTACTTAGGGTTGATAGGAGTTTGGATAAACTGACCAGCAGTAAGGTCTTAGGTTTTAGCTACCAATACAGTACTGTTATTTCATTGACTCAAAAGCACATCTTTTTACAATGTCTTTGGAATAAGGATGTACCATCTATTATTGGAATCTGAACTGTCACTGTTGGTCATATGTCAATAAGGGTCATAGCCTGCACCTCAATTCACTTAGTTGGTATTTCCTGGCAGTATCACCAGACTATATCATCTCTTCAAGATTTAAGTCAGCAATCATTTAAGGGAAATTAGAACAAGGAGTATGAGCCTTGGTTATTTCTCAGAAGTCTTATGTTGCTACCTCCTAATAGAACTTGCCGTTTTTATGAAGAGATTTTAGGAATATTCTTATCAATGTATTCAGCTTACATTCTTGCTTATGTAAGAAGGTGGTAGATAATTAAAGTATTGCAAGTCTAATTCTGAAATGATAAACATTGATTGGGTCATAGATTAATTGGCAGTGTTTTTCTCATTTAGTGTTATATGATAAAAGATACATCTTACAATGTGTGGTGTCATGTTGTTGTTAAGTGCCGTCGAGTTGATTCTGACCCATAGCGACCCTGTATAGGGTTTTCAAGGAGTAGCTGGTGAGCTTCAACCACAGACTTTGCGGTTCAAACAACTTTGTAGTCTGATGCATTAGGCCACAGAGCCATACCAGGTCATACAGATAATAAAATGCAGTGTTTGGTGAACAGTTTTCGTTTAAAATAAAAGCGAATTGTTGTTAAGTGCAATTGAGTCTGTTTTGAATCATAGCGACCCTGTATAAGGTTTCCAAGAAGCAGCTGGTCAGCTTGAACCACTGACCTTGCAGTCCAGCCCCGCAGTGTCCTAAAAAATAAATCATATTTTAGAATTATAGAATTGATTGTATGCATCTCATCCATACTAACCATCTTTTATAGTTCTAATTAATACACACATACTTTTTATTTCTTTTTTTGATCTTTTAGTTCAAAGTTCCTGCAGCAACAAGTGCAATTATTACCAATGGTAAGTTATTTAAAGATTTTTTATTATTTCAGAGCTATAGAAATTGGTTTAAAGGAAACATATTAATTTAAATTGGCTTAAATTAAATAAAGCCCCAAATTTATATCAACATCAAATGACACATGAAATTGTAAATGTTAAATATTGAGTTATTTCTGTTATCTGTAGTTGTTGTCAAATGGCACGGAGTCGGTTCTGACTTATACTGACTTTGTATAGGGTTTCTAAAGAGTGGCTGGTTAGTTTGAACCGCCAGCCTGCGTTTAACACCCAGTGCTTATCTTATAATGCCACACTAGGAGTCCATATCTGTAACTAGCTCTTTTCAATTTATTTGTGCTTTTGGTACAGCATAGCACTGTATCTTAAATCCATATCACTTCATAGCAACTTATTGCTGAAAATAACTTTAGTTAACAAATTTTACTTTTGCTTTTTCAACAAAGTTGTATTGCTAAATGCTTTAGATTATAGAAAATTAATCAGTAATGCATCTTTGCTGTACTTTGCTACTTCTTTCCTGAAAGAAAACTGGTTCTTACAGACTTGTAGATATCTGAGAACATTGATAATAAGTATGTACAACTAACTATGAGAAAATACTGAAATGATGAGGTTAGTAATAAAGATCACAAAGAATGCTAAATTATCTTTCCAGAATACAAGTAACACTGATTCCTTGCAATTGGTACTTAAAACAGTTTGGGTAAACCAAGAGATAAAGAATTCTATGTACGAATAGGATGATTTAGCTTTGATATAGCAGGATTTTTCACTTTAAAGCATTCTTCATGCTGAGACTGAAGTTGGCCTATTTTCTGCAAAGTTTTAGTTACACAAATGAATAACTCATAAGAACGTACCTTGTAAATTCTCAAGTATCTGTGGAACAGAAATAAATAACTTTGTAGGCTCCCCTGGCTGTAAGATTTTATGCCTCAGCTCAATATGAGAATGGTTAATGATAGCCCTCAGGTGCTTTGAGCTTTTGGAAGAAATGACTTTTTAACTGTATGTGGTATAAATAGAATTAAATCTATCTTCTGTAGAACTTGCAAGCATTATTGCATTGATGGATGTTCTTATCTAATTGCGCAATGTGTGTAAATGCGTGTAAGTAATAGGTTTCAACAGGCAGTTTACTTATCTGAAAAATAACTTACTTGTTCTTAGATTTAAATTGTATGACACTGTTCAGTGTTGTAGCATTATTTTGGCATATCTCTTCTTATTAATATTTAAAAAAAAATTAGTTTTACAAATAACTTAGGTGATTTTACAACTATTTTCTAGATGGAATAGGAATAAATCCTGCACAGACTGCTGGTGAGTATTTTATTTCAAAATCCTTGAAATGATAGAATGATTTGGTGGTAGAATATGTTAATTGTTATGAAATATTTTATTCAACAAGATAATAGCTATTTTTATGGATTATGTAGCATATTTTTATCTGTATGTGTCTGTAAAACTGGTTTTAAACATAGCAGCAATTGTGAGGATGTTGCAAGACTGAGCAGCATTTTGTTCTTTCGTATATGGTGGTGGTTATGTGCCGTGGAGTCGGCTCCAACTCATAGCGACCCTGTACAGGGTTTCCGAGGCTGTAAATCTTTACAGGAGCAGAAAGCCTCCTCTTTCTCCCACGGAACAGCTGGTAGTTTCGAACTGCTGACTTTGTGGTTCACAGCCCAATTTGTAACCACTATGCTACCAGAGCGCCTTAATTAATATATGAGGGGTCTTCAAAAAAGAACACAGAAAAATTCCATTAGCATTTAATTCCATTTTTCCATAGAGTATGATGGTAAGATTGTCCTATTTGATGATGATAGTTGTGAGATGGTGGTTCTTTTTAGGTGCCGTTGAGTTGGTTCCAACCCATAACAACCCTGTGTACAACAGAATGAAACATTGCTCCATCCTCTGTCATGTTCATAATTGCTGCTACGCTTGTGCCCATTGTTGCTGCCACTGTGCCAGTCCATTTCTTTGGGGGTCTCCCTCTTTTCCTGCCCCTCCTTCCACTTTACCAAGCATGATGTGCTTCTCCAAGGACTGGTCTCTTCTTTTTTTTTTTTTT
>NW_006408540.1:29272695-29274290 GCF_000296735.1 Chrysochloris asiatica | reverse complement strand
TGTATTTTGGTATTTTTAATGCTTTCTGAATGCCTGCAGGTAGATGTGATCCTGAGAAGTTTCAAGATAACCACTGTTGGTCGTTTTGATGTAACTTAGGATTTAATTTTCGGACTATTTCCTCTTTTGTCTGCTTGTCCTGCTCCACAATCCCCCTTCAGTCCTTTTTTCTAGTTGAAACAGTTCAGGGCCGCTGTGGCCGTTTGGTTTTAATTAGAAACTGTCTCTTTAAATTTTGAGGAGATCTGTGCGCATGCGTAGTAGAACCCTCCGAGGGTGGGGTTGGGCTGCCCACTAGCTCAGGCACCCCTATAGTCACCAGAATGGAGGTGCGCAGACAGCAAGGGACCAGTGAACAGCTACCAAAAGAGAAGAATGTCCACACTTTTATCTCAGCGGTTCTGCCAGGCGTCTGTGGCCGCTCTGATCCTTCCCCCACGTGGTCTCACCCAAGATGGCGTCTCCTGGAGCAGCCGAGCGTCCCAGACTAGAAAACAATAGATTTCTTGCTTCTGCCACAAATTTCCCCAGCTGTGAGCCTTCCAACTTTCTAAGTATTCCTTTATATGTGGTTCAGTGTTCTGGAACCATCCCCTGAACCTGCTTGGTCAGGTATTCTGTGTTGTTGTTGGCGGAGCTCTCTGCTATACATCCACCCGATCCATCTTGTTTGTTCTCCCCTCCATTATCTTTTAATTTTATTTTCCTGCAAAGTTTTTGAAGCCACCTCTCTTATCATCTTACTTAAATGAATAAGCAGATACATAGAAGTCATAGATTATTAGTGGTTGCCAGGGTAGGAGCGACATGAAAGAGGAAATTTTGCTTTGGGCGAGTTGGGTTGAATATTGAGTTTTTGATACAGTGGTAGAATAATTTAGAGGACAGACTGATGGCTGCATCACTGGAGGAATTGTAATCAGTGTCACTGAATTGTACCTGTAGAAATGGCCAGATTGACATTTGTGTTTATTTTCACCATAAAATAAAAAGAAAAGGCAATTGTATACAATATAGAATATGAAGAAAACTTCAATAGGCATTAAACCAAAATGGTGGTGGTTGTATGCCGTCAAGTCAGTTCTGACTCACAGTGGCTCTATATAGGTTTTCTGAGGCTGTAAATCTTTACGGTAGCAGTAAGTCTCCCTCCTGCCGTGCAACTGGTAGATTCGAACTACTGACCTTGTGGCTAGCAGTCCAACTCATAATCCACTATGCTACCAGGGTTTTTAGTTTTTGCCACATGTGATAACTTAATAAGTTTTCTCTCCTTAGGTTTGGTTTATTATATTTACAGTGCTAGGGTAACTTGTATTTTATACACCTAACTTTATTTTTTTGTTTCTTTGTTTAGGAAATGTTTTCCTAAAACATGGGTCAGAACTGCGAATTATTCCTAGAGATCGAGTTGGAAGTTGTTAATGGCAGCTACGTGGAACATACTTTCCTAATCAATTTGTTCTGTTTTGGGTTTTTTTTTGTAAAATTGAAATCAGGCTCTATAAAATACTATGAAAATGCCAATAGTTAATGCAAGTTGACTCTTTGTTATTCAGTCTCAATGTGAAGAGGGAATGCTTACAGAATGTAAC
>NW_006408540.1:29268692-29272595 GCF_000296735.1 Chrysochloris asiatica | reverse complement strand
TGAAACGGGTCTAAGCCTCTGGCGCACTAAGCTTTACGAGGGCCGTGTGACTGTGAATTCCCACTTGGGAGGCTCAACTCTCGAGCTTCTCTTTCCCGATCCCGGAGCCCCTACTCACGAGCACGTCTGGCCACTCTGGCAAACCGGAACCCCATTTCACTGGTCTCTTCTTGATAATATGTCCAAAGTATGAGAGACACAAAGTCTGGCCATCCTGACTTCTAAGGAGCATTCTGGTTGTTCTCCTTCCAGCACAGATTTCTTTGTTCTTCGGGTAGTCCATGGTACCTTTAATATTCTTCTCCAGCAAGATAACTCACATGCATCCATTCTTCTGTATTCATTATCCAACTTTCACATGCATATGAGGCTATTGAAAATACCATGGCTTGGGTCAAGTGTACTTAGTCCTCAAACTGACAACTTTGCTCTTAAATATTTTAAAGAGGTTTCATGCAGCAGATTTGCCTAATGCAATACATCGACCTTGCAATTCAAACCGACTTTGCAGTCCAACACATTAACCCACAGCACCACGCCAGGACTCCATATGTATAAAGATATATATCATGGTAAAGACTCACACAGCTGTGTTATTGTTAAGTGTTGTTGAATTGGTTCTGACTCATAGTGACCCTATATAGGGTTTCTGAGGAGCAGTTGGTGGGCTTGAACTGCTGACCTCATCACTCACAGTCCATTGCTGATCCTACAGCGCTACACCAACAGTCCTCATGAAGCTGTAGAGGTGAATAATTCCTAATTCCAGTGGTCAGATGTCAGGCTGGAGGCTTCTGACTCATGTAGCTGTGAGGATGATGAACCAAGATTGACTGGTTAGATGGCAGGCATGCAGATCAGACAGTTAAGGTGACCAGCTGCTGATGACTCCAAGGTTCAGCAGGCAACAGAGTCGGCCTCTGACTCAAGTTCAAAGAAACAAAGATTAGATGATGAACCATATGCAGAATCCAGTCTCAACAGAACACAGCAGGCTTTGCCTGAGTGTTCAGTGTATTGGAATCAGGCCACACCCCTGAGGAAATGTCATTTCAACTGATTGGCTGCTTATAGCAGATATCATCAGGGGGATTATTACATTTTAACTGCCGAACAACCTTATATATTATAGTCCACCTCATGTCAATCTGGCACCTGAATATAACACCTTGTTGTTGTTAAGTGCCATCGAGTCAGTTCTGACCCAAAGTGACCCTCCGTAGGTTTTCCAAGGTACAGCTGGTGAGCTTGAACCACCAACTGTGCAGTCCAGTGCATTAACCCATAGCAGTACACCAGAACTCCACATTAGCACCAGATTAAACCATATTAAATCTCTAAATAAATCAAATGTTTTGCTGTTAAGTGCCGTCGAGCCGGTTCCAACCTATAGCAACCCTGTATGGGGTTTCCAAGGAGATGCTGGTGAGCTTGCACCACCAACCTTGCAGTTCAAACGGCTTTGCAGTCTGGCGCATTAACCCACAGTGCCACACCAGGACTCCAAATAAATCAAATATAGAGGCATAATTTTACAATATGGTGCAACTAATGTGTACACCAAAAAATGCACTCAACCTATTTCCATCTTGTATATTCTAAGTGAACAGTAGAAAAATTTGTAAAATAATTTTTCATGCAAGGAAAAAGTAATCATAACAATTACAGTCCTTGTTTCTGCATCTGGTCACATGGCTGTAGCTGGTCTTTAAAACTACCTTCTTCCACCACTCATTTTGTGTTTCCTTCGCCCTCAGGTTATACTTTAGCTGATCATTGGTCTTTGTATGATTGTGAGAAGGGTCTTGGCCTCTAGTATTCATATCAGAATTGGATGTAGAAGTCCGAGCAAGGTAATTAGACTAGACAATAAACAAGTAGGTAGAAGGTATACAAATTGACAAGGAGGAAGTACAACCATCCCTTTCTGCAGATCCTTTTACATGCTCAAAACCTCAGAATCCACAAGAAAGCTATTAAAACCACGAATGCTGCAAAGTGGTTGGGTATAGGGATAAACCAAAAGTTAGCTGTGTTTCTGTACATCAGTTATACACAGATATGGAAAGAAAGTTAAAACATTATTTACAATAGCATCTAAAAGAATAAAGTACCTAGGAATAAACTCAACTAGGGAGAAAGTCTAATATACAGAAAGCTATAAAATATTAAAAGAAATCAAAGAGACTAAATAAATGGAATGACCCAAGTGGATAAAGCAATTTTGAAAAAGAGGAAAAAAGTAGAACTCACACTGCCTGATTTCAAAACATACCAAAAAGCCACAGTGATTAAAACAGCCTTGAATTTATATAATGGACATACAGACCAATGGAATCACATCAAAGGTCCAGCAATAAAGCCATATGTCTATGGTCAGCTTGTTTTCAGCAAGGGTGGTAACTCAATGGGGAAGGAAGAACTTCTGTAACAAATGGTGCTTGGAAAGTTGGATTTCTGCACATTAAGAATAAATCAGGATCTGAGACTCACACAATACACAAATATCAATTCAAAATGGGTAGAAGACCTAAATGTAAAAACAAAAAACAAAATTCTTAGAAGAAAACAGAGGGACAAGACTGTGGGCTTAAATTTTAAAAGTAGATATAATTTATATTAAAAAAATTAAAAGACAACATACAGGCTGAGAAAAATCTGGTAATAGTCTACTATCCAAAATGTTGTTAAGTGCCTTGAGTCAGTTCTGACTCATAAACAACCCTGTATAGGGTTTTGACGAGTGGCTGGAAGGTTTGAACAACCGACTTTTAAGTTAGCAGTCCAGTGCTTATCCTACACTAGGATTCCACTATGCATTATGTATCCATACATATGTATGTACCACTGAGTCATTTCCAACTCATAGCAACCCTGTATAATATGTGTTTGCAAGTCTATAAATCTTTGCAGGAACAGAAAGCCTCATCTTTCTCCACAGAGCAACTGTTGGTCTCAAACTGTCAATCTTGTGGTTTGCCATCCAGTGCTTATCCTATAGAGCCACCATGCTCCCCATATGTGTGTATGTATGCTTGTATGCATGTTTTGTTTTCGTTTTTGCTTTTTTAAAATTTAACAGCAAAAAGACATAAATCAGTAAAATAATGGGTAAAGGACATGAAGAAGCATTTCACCAAAGAAGATAAAGAATATAGTTAATAAGCACATGAAAAGATGTGCTTGTTAGGTGGCATTGAGTTGGTTCCATCTCATACCAATCCAGTTCACAACAGAATGAAACACTGCTGGGTCCTTGAGGCACAAATTGAAATCACCGTGAAATACCATCTCACTTCCATTACAGTTGTGTTGAAAACAAAAGGAAAACCATAGATTTTGGAACCCTCATCATTGCTAGAGAGAATGTAAATTGGTACAGCCACTGTGAAAACTCGTGTTTCCTCAAAAATTTAAACATAGAACCAGGTGGTTGTTGTTATTAAGTGCCGTCTATTCAGTTCCAACTCATAGTGACCCTATATTGGGTTTCCAAAGAGAGGCTGGTGAGTTTGAACCACAATCTGTGATTCAAACAGACCAGTGCTTTATCCCTACAGCATCATGCCAGGAATCCTTAGAACTATGATCCAGAGATCGCAGTCCTAGGTGTACACTCAGTAGTGAAGCAGGCACACGAACAGAAATCTGCACATCCATCTGGGTTCACTGTAGCACTTTCACCATATAGCAAAAAGGTGGGAACAACTTAAATGCTCATCAACAGATGAATGGATACATAACATATGGTAGATACATACAAAGGACTATTAGCAGATATAAAGAGAAATGATGTCTTGATCACATGCTACAATATGGATGAACCTTGAAAACATGCTCAGTGAAATGAAGTCAGTTGCACAAGAACAGATACTATATAAGAGGGCTTCAAAAGTTCATGGA
>NW_006408540.1:29251806-29264485 GCF_000296735.1 Chrysochloris asiatica | reverse complement strand
TATATATATATATATATATATATATATATATATATATATATATATATATATAGTTCATGAATGGCAGTTTGCTTGATAGCATCTAACTTGCAGGATTCATAAATAATTTAACTCTTAATTATATATAGTTTATGATGATAAAGACACCAATGAAAACTTAGTATCCTTGTTTAGTGCTATTGAGTTGATTCCTACTCATAGTGACCCTGTTTCTGAAGAGAGCTGATGGGTTTAAACCATAAACTTTGTGGTTCACAGTCCAGTGCTTAGTCTACAGCACCACACCAGGGGTTCTAATTTTGCTTTTATCTTTTTTAAATTTCAAGCTACATGTGGGCATGTAATTTTAAATTTAGTAACATACTTCCAAAAAATGGATTTTTGAAATCTAAACCACTAAATGTTAAATTGACATCCCAAACCAAATGACTATAAGTATGATCTTACAAAATTCAATACTTTTAGTGGTGATAATTGACATTACATTAGAAGCATCTTTTACTGAATTAATATTAATCTCTTTTAGTACTGCCATTAAAATAGGAATCCTCAAGAAATCACTGTCTTTTTGAGAGAATAGTAGTTCTAAGTGGATTTCAGGAAGAGAGTATTGTTGCTAGAACATCTGAAGTTTCTGCAAAGCAAATTACAGATGCTAATTCAATTTGATGTACTCATTAATGAACAACCATATAAGAAAGTGTTGGAGATGTATGAATAAGAAGCTAGGAAAGGGAAGATGGGGAAGTTAAGATGAACAGATTTTTAGTAAAGGTACTATGCAATGAAGGCCAGTAGTGATGAAAAACTGAAAGCTTTAGTAAAGTGATGAGAAAAAGGCACTGGATAGACAAAACATCAGAGGGTTTGTTGTGGAGGCCTGAGAGGATCAACAAAAGACAACATTGTCAGAAGTAACATAGCTAATTCTTTAAGGCAGGCACATGCATGTCTGTCTCTGTTTAGAGCTGGGAATATAGTATACTTAGAGTTTATATGCTTAATTATTCATGAATAAAGTATAAAGTAATTGTGTTCTCTATTGCAGACCCTATATTCATTGGGGCCAAATATTTGTAAGAAAATGCAATGGAATCAACATCAAAATGTTGACATTGATATTTAACCAGATGTTGATAAATGAGACAGATGAGCAAAAGGATCCTGAGTCTTCATTTATGGACAGCCATTCCCTGGCTTTTTCGTTTGAGATGTTTTTATCCATTTTACTTTAAGCACAAAAATCTTTCTGCATTGCCAGTACATATATGGGGTCCTGCACCTTAAAGTGATTTAATATTTTTATTTGTTGGCTCTTAAATTTTTATCATAATAAGCTATTAAATATTTTTTTAAACATCTAGATATTTTGTATTAAATAATTGTGATCTGTAAATTCTTATTTTGTGTAGAATGTTTGCAAACTTTTCGTTTAAATGCAATTATGGTGCATAATTAGCGTTTTATAAAAGCAGATATTTTATACAGAAAACCTTATTGTGTACTCTTATTATATTAGTAGAACTTTTGGTCAGCAAACATGCAAAACCTGTGTATGAGAAATATATTGGTGAAATCTGGTAAAAGTGATTCATGGAATGGATGGTAGGTCACAGAAATGAGTATATACCTTGCCAGTAAGATTTCATAAGATCAGTGTCTTCACTTTGCAGATGAAGAAAATGAGGTCTAAGGGGGTAAAATGCAGTGGGGCTTCAAAAAGTTTATGGAAAGATGACAATGAAAATATAATGATATTTTTCCACAAGCTTTTTGAACACCCTTTATAATTAGAATATATTTAGAATCTTGGGTAGTATATATTCCACAGCTGTGTCTCCACTACTTTGACTTAATACAAAGATGGTAGCTCTCAGTCGCCCTTATTCACTGGTAGTAAAGTCTCCTTTAAAGATTGTGTTAAATAATAAAAACTCAAACTAAAACGTAATTTATTTGAGCAATTAATGTGTATTCATATGTAATCATATAGATTACAAATATTTGTAAAAAATATTTGTAAAATATTTTTTACAAATTATTTGACTTCATGTAGGCTAGTTACAGTTAAGCTTTTAAAGAGAAGAGGAAGAGAGTGGATAGATAACCAGCCATTGGCTTATCTTCTTGGAATGAATGAACCATGTGGAGGGACTGGATCCTACTTAGATTAGTTCCCATCTGGTTCCTAGGTTCTTGGCTGCCCCTCCCCATTCAATTTCACAAATCTTTAGGTGTTACATCAATTACTGGGAATTCCAAGGATTATCTCTCAGATCACAAGGGAAATTACCTAACATTACATTCTTTGTATTTGATAAACTCTGAGATAGTTAATGTTTAACAAATGTCTTTGTCACAAAGGGTTTTTGCAAAGATTAAATCACTGAGAGTTGGTCTTACTGCTTCTTAGCAGTGTCAATTGCTTTTTAGATGTATTATCTCAACATTAATATTTTTAATGTTAACATAATAAAATATTGTTTGTATTTTAAAGAAAGGAGTCCTGGTGTGGCCCTGCAGGAGAATGCACTGGACCATAAAGTCAGTTTGAACCACAAGGTCAGAAGTTCAAATCCACCAGCTGCTCTTCAGAAACTCTATACAGAGATGACTTGACGGCACTTAACAACAGCAACATTTTAATGAACAGATAATGGGAATAAAAATTGTTACTGCCTCAACAATTTGTTGTTGTTAGGTGCCATCGAGTCGGTACCAATTCATAGCGACCTTACGCACAGCAGAATGAAATACTGCCTGATCCTGGGCCAACCTCACTACTGTTGCCATGCTTGACTCTACTTGGCCAATCCATCTCGTTGGGGGGTCTTAATCTTTTTCTCTGACTTTACCAAACATATCATTCTGCAGCGACTAGTCCCTCCTGACATTATGTCCAAAGTATGAGAGATGAAGTTTGGCCATCTCCAAAGGAGCACTCTGGCTGCAATTCTTCCAAAATGGATCTGTTGGTTCTTTTGGCAGCCCAAAAATTAGGATGTTAAAAATACCTACTATGTCTTTTCCCCAAAGACTTTGAAATATTTGTAAACTAGAAGTATTACTGGGAGCACAGTGGCTATGTAAGATAAGCATTGGGCTGCTAACCACAAGGTCAACAGTTCAAGTTTCACAGGAGAAAGATGAGGCTTTCTGCTCCTGTAAATATTTACAGCCACTATGGGTTGGAACTGATTCATCAACACTTAGAAATAACAAAGAAGTATTGCTATACTTTAATGGAGTGATTGTATTGTTAATTGATAATGTGTTAGTATTATAAAACATTAAAAAATATGTTTACATATGTGATTAATCCTTTAAAAGCTATCCATTAAACATCTGTGTCATACTTTTCATGGATACATATACTTTATAACAATTCTAAATTGTTATTCCCACTTTCAGAGGTTGAGATTTTAACTCGGAACTCATGTTTAACTTTGGAACATTTCTCATCATACTGGGAGAATATTTCAGTATTCACTGAATATGTATTGAATTACAAATTTAAAAAGAAAAATGTTTAAGGCTTAAATTCTCACTTCAGAATATGAAAATGTGGATACTGATCTTGAATGACAATATTTATTAGTAAAACTGAACCCACTGCCATTGAGACAGTTCTGGCTCATAACAACCCTAGACAGACTAGAACTGTTCCATAGGGTTTATGATATTATAAACTTTTATGGAAGCAGACTGCTTCATCTTTCTTTGGAGCAGTTGGTGAGTTTGAACTGCTGATCTTATGGTTAGCAGCCCAAAGTAAAACCCACTGTGCCACCAGGACTCATTTTATTCATTGTTATATAGTATAAATGTGATAGTAAAATTCTTTGACTAGGCAAAAGCCAACCAAGTGAAGATATTGATAGTGGTGGTACTCCTTAAGATTATTTCTTAGTTAAATGCTGTAGAGTTGGTTCCAATTCGTAGCAGCCCTGTATAGTAAGGATTTCCTAGGAGTGGCTGGTGGATTTGAACTAGGAGATCTTGCAGTTCAAACCGACCTTGTGGTTCAGTGCTTATCCTACGTTGTTGATGTTGTTAAGTACTGTCAAGTTGGTTCTGACCCATAGTGACCCTCTATAGGGTTTCCAAGAAGCAACTGGTGAGCTTGAACCTCTTACCCTGTGGTTCAGACAGACTTTTCAGTCCAGCGCGTTAACCCACAGTGCCACACCGGGACTCCTTATAGTTGCTATTAAGTTGATTCAGACTCATGGCAAACCCATAGGGATTTCGTGACTAATAACAAAAACAGTTTTCCATGTCATTTCTTAGTGGATTCAGATTACCAATCTTTGGCTAGCAGTCACGTTGACCAATTCTTTTTGGTACAGTGACTGTATTTTTTTGTCTTTTGATGCTTCTTAACTCATTCAATATTTTTCTCATGTTGTTATTGTTAGGTGCCATTGAGTTGGCTCATAGCAACCCTGTATAGGGTTTCCAATGAACAGCTGGAGGGTTTGCAATTAACAGTCAAGCAGTTAACAGTCCAGTGCTTATCCTATAACACCACACTAGGACAAGTTACGGCTTTATTTTTTTCTTCAGTTCTTTTAGCATGAGAAATGCTGAGGTTGGTCTTTCCATTTGGCTTTTTAACTCCAGTTTTACATGCTTTCCTTTGATTTTTTGAGCTGTCCTTTGAATTTTCTGCTCAGCTCTTCAACTTCATCCTTTCTTCAACTCACTTTACTCTGTTCAAGAAGAGTTCAAGAAGCTGGAACTGAGTGTTCTAGTATTTGAAACACTAGTGGCATAGCTTCACAGCAACAGCAAGCCACCACAGTGTGACAAACTGACAGGTATGTGGGGCACCACCATGAGGCATACAAAAATATATGTATAGTGGGAATAGCAGAGAAGAGAGAAAAGATAAGAATCTATATTTGAAGAAATATTTGTTAAAAATTTCCCAGATTTATTAATAAGTAGTAACTTACACATTCAGGACTCTCAATGAACTCCAATTAAGGTAAATGCAATGAGATTTACAAAAAGACATCACATTAAAAATACAGAAAAAGATGAGAAAATCTTGAAAGCAACAAGAGAAAAACAATAAGGGAATTTACAAGGTAAAACCCCAATAAGATAAATAACTGACTTCTCAGCAGAAACAGTGAAGGCCAGAAGTAGTGAGGTAATATATTTAAGGTACTCAAGAAAAACTGTGGGAGGCAGGACTTAATGGTGGATTAGGGAGAAGGGCAGTGTAGACCTCTGCCAGCAATAGCACAGAATACTGGACAAAGCAGGTTCAGGGAACAGTCACAGAACACTGAACTATATATAAAGGAATATTTAGAAAGTTCTAAGGCTTACAGCCAGTAGAATTTGTAGCAGAAGCAAGAAAACTGGTGTTTTCTGATCTGCCAGTCCCAGCTGCTCCTGGAGTTACCATCTTGGGCGGCGTGACTGAGTGAGTGGAGGATCAGAGGAGCACTCCCACCATAGATGCCTGACCCATCTTTGGAGATAAAGATGTGGACATCACCCCTTTATTGGTCTCTTGTCGGTATACCTCCACTCTGGTGACTTGAGGTGCCTGAATGAGTAGACACCTCCAACCCCTGGAGGGTTCTACTACATATGTGCCCAGATCTGCTCAGCAGAATGTTAGAAGGGAAAGGCATGGCTTAAAACCAAATGGCTACCCAAAATGGCTACAACTGGCCCTGATTTGTTTATTACTAGGAAAAATGCCAGAACCAGGGTTGTGGAGTGGGAGAGAGACAGACTAAAAAGGAAATGGGCCAAAAGTTAAATTCTGTGTTACATCATAAGGACCAACAATGGCATCTTGAAATTTCACAGGTGACCATGAAGGCAAGAAGCTGACAGAACATTTAAGCCACATTGATACTTTGCTACATAAAATTTTTTTTTTCTGTTTTGTTTTTTGGTCCCCATTTTACCTTCAGGGAGCTCTTTTTCTCCCTAAGTTACCCAAGAAGAAACAGAAATTATGGTCATATAGTCAAGTTACAATCACAACCTATAAGATCCCACCATCCAGGTAAGAGCCAATACCAGCTGCTATATACCAGGTAGACAGCCAACACCTGCTACGGTTATTCTGAGTTGAATAATAAAGTTAAAAGTAAGCCAATCTCCTGATCACATCTACCTGAAGGCAATCAGAAAACATAATAAAACATCAACATACATTCCTCTAATTACTGAAATCACATTTAACTATTAAAGATGTACAAAAAACAGCTGACCATATTGACACGTGTCCAGTAACAAGATAGAGTGACTGAGACAAATGAGCTAGAGGCAGACCTAGATTTCACATTGGAAGGAGGGCAGGCTTTGGAACTGCCTGAGAAGGAATTCAGGAGAATGATAATGAGGGTTTCAGAAAAATAAGGAAGTCAGGAAAACACTACAGGATACAGCAGTGGAAACAATTCCAAACCAGTAAAAAGAGCCGAACGATTAACAACAAAATAATCAGAAATTGACAATACACTGAAAGGGCAAAGGAGTAGAATTGAAGAGATGGAAGCCAGAACTAGTGAGCCTGAAGACAACTATCTCACTATTACTATTGCTAAGATAGAAGAGCAAGGGGGGAAAATGATTTTAAAAATCTGAAGGAAGTCTTAAGATTCATGTGAGACAACATGAAGAGGAATAACAAGAATTATTGGCATTCCAGAACAGGATGAAAAATACAAGTCCACAGAAGAAATAGTTGAAGAGCTGCTGGAAGATACTTTCCCTAACATCCTGAAAAATGAAAAGATAAGCAAGCATTCAAGAAGCTCAACGAACCCCAGGAAGGAGAGACCCCAAAGGAACATGACCAAACTCAAAGACAAGGAGAGAATCCTGAAAACATCTAGGGCAAAGAGAAGTGTTACTTAGAAAGGCAAGCAAGTCCGATTAAGCTCGGATCTCTCAGCAGACACCATGCAAGCAGGAAGGCAATAGAGAGACATATATAAAACCCTGAAAGAAAAAAAAATGTCAACCAAGAATCGTCTACCCAGTAAAGCTGTCAATCAAATATGGCATTGTAACAAAAACATTCCCGGATAAACAGAAGTTAAGTGATTTTTCCAAAGCCACCCATGCACTTAAAAACATCCTAAAGGGAATTCTTTGAACTGAGAACCAACAAGAAGAGGCAATAACCAGAGACTGACATACATGGCAGCACCACCCTGAACTCAATCAATAGATGGAAGAGTCCAGAACAGAGCAAAGCTATAAGAACGAATTCAGAGGATCTAGGAGATCAGTCTATGATTAAAA
This sequence comes from Chrysochloris asiatica, assembly GCF_000296735.1. Classification (NCBI taxonomy): domain Eukaryota; kingdom Metazoa; phylum Chordata; class Mammalia; order Afrosoricida; family Chrysochloridae; genus Chrysochloris; species Chrysochloris asiatica. The sequence continues at coordinate 29,257,204 of NW_006408540.1, read as the reverse complement.
CAATTACAATGTGGAAGAAGGTAAATACATAGGAACAGATCCAGATGGTGAGGAGGATGGGTAGATTACAGGATAAAATAGACTGTTTTAAATGGAGGAAAAAGTTAATAGAATATAAGGTACCCTCAAATAAAATGAAAATCCAAGAAAAACAAAAACTATGAAGAAAATGGCCAGAAAGCACACACACTTAAAAACATGAATTCAGCACAGGAAGGCATGCAGAACAAAGAAACCAGCAGCATCGCAAAAAAACAAACAAACAAACAAACAAACATAATGACAACAGTTAATTCACACCTATGGATAATTACACTGAATGTCAATGGAATAAATGCACCAGTTAAGAGACAGAGAGTGGCAGAATGGATAAGTAAATGAGATCCTTCAATATGCTGTCTGCAAAAGACACACCTTATACACAAAGACAAAAATAGACTAAAAGTTAGAAGATGGAAAAAAAATATAGTAAGCTAATTGCAATTAAAAAAATAGCAGGAATGGCAGTACGATTTTCTGATAAAATAAACTTTAAGGCAAAAACTAGCATAATAGATAAAGATGGACATTTATCTCATTATTAAAGGGGTCAGTTGAAAAAGATGACATAACCATAATAAATATCTACATTCCCAATGAAACAACTCCAAAACATATAAAACAAATTCTAATAGATGTGAAGAAAGAAATAGACAAATTTACAATAATAGTCGGAGATTTTAGTATCCCACTTTTGAAAAAGGATAGAATAACCAGAAAGAAACTCAGCAAAGAAACAGAGGAATGAAACAACACAATCAGCCAACTTGACCTCAAAGATGTATACAGAGCGTTCAACCCAACAACAGCACAGTACACATTCTTTTCCAGGGCACATAGAGAATTTTCCAGAACAGACATGTTTTAGGGTATAAAACAAACCTCCATAAATTTACAAACATCAAAATACTACAAAGCATCTTCTCAGACCACAATGCTATCAAATTAGAAATCAACAATAGGAAGACCAAGGAAATAAAGTCAAATGCATGGAAACTCATGGTCTTCCTACACGCAAAACCATATCACATATCGCATCATTCCCAAAGTCAACCAATGCAGAATCATCTGTCAGTCCAAAATCTCATCTTTGAAATAATCTAAAGTAAGAATGAATGAGACACTGGGTATGCTTCATCCTGATAAAGTTTCTTCTCTATCTGTGAGCCTGTGAAGCCTATGATTTAAGTTATCATTTTTGAATTTTATCATGTGAAAATGATGTCCCAATAAAACCAATTTTTTTAAAGTTAAAAAACAAAGTATAATAGTGAAACAAGCACAAGGTAGAGATTCTCCTTCCAAGTGGGAGAAGTGAACAGAAGGGATTCTAAGTATCAAGCAAGTTCCAAACCCAACAGAGAAGATGTTAAAGATTTGGAAATAACCCACTACTCCCTAGGCACATCTGGGCAATGACCCTTTTCTCCTGACTGTGAGCACTGGCCACTATACCTTCCAGGCCCACTGAGATGTGATACCATGTTTTTATTTCTGGACAACAGTCTGATTTTCCTGGACTGATGAAGATCAAAGAGAACAGCCTTTGGTATGGATTGCATCTCAATGTCAAGAAAACAAAAATCCTCACCACTGGACCAATAAACAACATTCTTATAAATGGAGAAAAGATTGAAGTTGTCAAGGACTTCATTCTTCTTGAATCAACTATCAACATTCATGGAAGCAGCAGTCAAGAAATCAAATGATGTAATGCATTAGGCAAATCTGTTGCACAAGACGTATTTAAAGTGTTGAAGAGCAAAGATGTCAGCTTGAAGACTAAGGTGCACCTGACCCAAGCCATGGTATTTTCAATAACCTCATATGCATGTGAAAGCTGGACAGTGAATAAGGAAGACCGTAGAAGAATTGATGCTTTTGAGTTATGGTGTTGGAGGAGAATATTGAAAGTGCCATGGGCTGCCAAAAGAACCAACAGATCTGTGTTGAAAGAAGTGCAGCCAGAGTGTTCCTTGGAGGCCCAGATGACCAAACTTTGTCTCTCATACTTTGGACATGTTGTCAGGAAAGACCAGTCGCTGGAGAAGGATATCATGTTTGGTAAGATGGAGGGTCAGAGAAAGAAGGATATCATGTTTGGTAAGAGGGAGGGTCAGAGAAAGATAGGAAGACCCCCAGTGAGATGGATCGGCAAAGTGGCAACATAAATGGGCTCAAGCATGGCAACAATAGTTAGGTTGGTCCAGGATCGGTCAGTGTTTCATTCTGCTGTGCATAAGTTCGCTATGAGTCGGTACTGAATTGATGGCACCTAACAATAATAACATCCTATTAAAAAGGAGTTCTGGTGTGATGATGCAGATTAATGCTCTGGACTGAAAGGTTGGTTTGAACCGCAAGGTCAGCAGTTCAAGCTCACCATTCACTCCTCAGAAACCCTATACAAGTTATCTATGAGTTGGAACTGACACAACAGCACTTAACAACAACCACACCCTCTTGAAGAATTCAACCAACATTCAATAATCTTGTACTTATAGATTCCTTCTATATTTATGTGTGTGTGTGTATTTCTAACAGTAAAGAATTATAAACATCTACAACCTATTTTGTGGCCTTATTATCTGCTTTGCTATATAAAGGGTTGTGTGTAATTTTGTCACTGGATACAAAACTCTGGCCAAGGTTGGCAAACATGCAGAGAGCCAGTTTGGGCATAATCTCTGAATTTCTGGCAAAGCTCATTAGTTATGTAAAAGCTGTTATTGAAAGCATATTGTGATGATACATCATGTCAATATTTGTTTTACTGAGCAACAATTGTGAATTAATTAATTAGTTCTTAAATGCATAATTTACAACTGATAAGCTGCTTCAGAAATAAACTGTGATTTTTGTTTTCAGTGCCACAAACATTTTGACAATTCTTAAATAAAGATACTGGTTTTTCTTTGATGAATCAGAACCATGAAATATCCTTAAATGTGCACATTATGTAGGAATAAAATTTAAAATACAAAATAAATAAATGAGTCACAGAGCTAAATTATCAACAGGATAGTAGAGAGGATCACATTGTGTTTTTTGGAAACTAAATCCTTGAGCATAAGGGAGACCTTATTTGTTTCTCAAAGGGACATGAGATGTAAACCAGAAAGACATCAGCACTATGACAAATTTAGTGAGCTGCTATCAATTCATCACTTAAATGCTAAACTAAATCTTGAACATTGATACCCCACTGTTCCAACTGGGATAGAGAGCAAAAGACGAGAGAGACTCTCCTTAACAGAGACTGAAAAGAGTTGATTGTAGGTACAACTATTATAGACATACATATTTTCCAAATATTTTAAATGTATTATCTAAAAAAGGATAATAAGATTGTATTCTTGAAATCTTTATTTAACACACACACTTTAGAATAGAATCCAGAGTGACTTTAATAAACTCAATTCCAAGTGTTTATTTATTTAGTGCTGCTGTAACAAAAACACCACAGTGGGTGGCTTTAACAAACACATTTATTCTCACACTTTAGGAGTCACTTGTTATTGGGTGCCATTGAGTCAATTCTGAGTCAGATTCTATGAACAGCTGGACGAAACATAGCCTGTTCCTTTGCCAGCCTCACAATCGTTATGTTTGAATTCACTGTTGCTGCTACTGTTATCAATTCATATTCTTAAGGGTCTTACTCTTTTTCAAGGACCCTCCACTTTCACAAGCATGATGACTTTCTCCTGGGACTCATCCTTCCTGACATGTCCAAAGTATAAGAGATGAAGTTTTGCCATCTTTGTTTCTAATGTTGTATTTTTCTGGCTGTCCATGGTACTTTCAATATGTACTTTTGACAATATAGTTCAAATACATCAATTCTTCTATAGTCTTCTTTATTCATTGTCCAACTTCTACATGCACATGAGGCAAATGAAAATACCTTTGCTTGGGTCAGATGCAACTTAGTCCTCAGAGTGACATCTTTGCTGTTTAATGCTTCAAACAGGTCATTTGCCCTATGCCATATGTCATTTGATTTCTTCACTTCTGCTTCCATGAACATTGATTGTGGATCCAAAATTAAATGAAGTCTTTGACAACTTCAATTTTGTTTCCATCATTCATGGTGTTTTTTACTGCTCCAGTTATGAGGATTTTTATTTTCTTTACATTGAGGTGCAATCCATACTGAAAACTTGTAGCCTTTGACCTTCATCAGTATTTCAAGTTCTCTTCACTTACAGCAAGCAAGGTTGTGACATTTGCATATTGCAAGTAATTCACAAGTCTTCCTCCAATCCTGATGCCACATTCTTCATATATATTCTAACTTCTCAGATTACATGTTCAGCATACAGATTGAATAAGTATGTTGAAAGGATATAGCCCTGGCATACAGCATTCCTGATTTTAAATCATTCAATATTCTCATGTTCTGTTCAAACCCCTGCTTCTTGGTCTGTGAACAGGTTCCCCATGAGCACAATTAAGTGTTCTGAATCCCCATTCTTGGCAATATTATCTATAGTTTGTTTTGATCCACACAGTGGAATGCCTTTGCCTGTCAATAAAGCAAAATATTCTATACTTTAAGCCAAGATCCATCTGACTTCAGCAGTGATATCACTAGTTCCATGTCATCTTCTAAATCTAGCTTGAATTTTGGTTAACTTCCTGCCCTTCCATAACTGTTTTGAATTCTCTTAAGCAAAAACTTGAATGTGATATTAATGATATTGTTTGATAATTTCTACATACCATTAGATCACCTTTTGTTTAGAACGGGTACAAACATGGATGTCTCCCATTTGGTTAGCCAAGTAGCTGTCTTCCAAATGTCTTGGCATAGATGATTGAGTGCCTCCAGTGATGCATCTGTTTCTTGAAGTCTGAATTTAGGGTGCTAGCTCTAGAGGAAATCTTTCACTCTCTTGGTTGTGGAGGAAGGTCTTTGTCTCTTTTCAACATCTGTGGATGTAGCATTTCTTGGGAATCTCCATATGTCTTGACATAGATCTTGCCCTAGGTTGAAGAGCACCTCAGCTCAGGAACTATGATATTTCATTGTACTAGTACTAGGTTGTTTTGCCCACTGTGATTATGTAGTAAATTTTGAAATAAGGGAGTGAGAGGCCTCCAAGTTTGTTATTCTTCTTAAGCAGTGCATGGCTTATCCGGAGTCTCTCTAATTTCCAAACAAAGTTGGTGATAAATTTTTTCATCTTTTTAAAGAATAATGTTGGAATCTGGATTCAGATAGCATTATATCTATAGATTGCTTTGAGTAGTGTTGACATTTTCACAATGTGAAGTCATCAATAAATATGGCATATTCTTACATTTTTGTGTGTTTCTTTGGTTTTATGTAGTAGTAGGTTTGTTTTTTTTTTAG
>NW_006408540.1:29247325-29251706 GCF_000296735.1 Chrysochloris asiatica | reverse complement strand
TATATATGCTCTTATTGTGAATTGAGTGATAGTTTACATGGAAGAATATCAGTTTTGCATACAATCTATCATCTTTTGTTTTACTGCAATGATTCCAATCCCCTCCATGTATCATCAGTTAACAGTATTTGCTCCTATCCTCCCCTTTTTTTGATGTACACAAAAATACACAGGAATATATAATCATTTAGACAATAAAAGAGCACATTCTGCAAGTCAGCCTCTGGACCTCCAACACACAGCATTTCTCTTTCTATGAATCTAGAGTCCTCAGCTGTCATCACCTCAGCCTCCATCTCTTACGTCACTGATTCTCTGGTTATGGTCCCATGTTCTGCTCATGCTTTTCTCTCCTGATGGTCCTAGGGTTCTCTGTTCCTGGAATGTAAGATTAACTACTCCTCCCCCCTTTTGTTACACAACTTCTACATTTACAGTTGTGACAGTTATAATTAATCATGATAATAATTAACAAACTATGAATCAAACTATTCCCATCTCCTTTTACCGACCCAACTAGACAAGATGAAAAGTATTCAGTGGGGATTCTACCTACCCTTGAACACTCTGAAACTAAAATCCCTCTTGAAAACTTGTAAGCCAGCCACTTTGTGCCTTTATTGATGTACCTAGCCCCCACACCAATTTTAGGTAACCATTGGCTAAGTTAACTGACCTTTCAACCCTGTGTACAGAGGGATAGGATTGATCCTTGATGTGAAGACTCCTTGTGTCTCAGTTGGTATTTTGAGCTACCACATCCATAAGTATAGGTACAGTTAATCAAATTGTAGTAATTTACACTTGCTTCCTTTATCAAATTTCTTTATTTTCCTCTAGTTGAATTCTGATCATCAAGCCATCGAAGCTAGGTCAAATAGGTTGTGCATCTCCCCACAATTCATATCAGTTGGATACTTGACTCTCAGCTCTAGCCCTTGGTGACTAGGTCAGTATTCATGGCCTCAGAAGTTCCCAAGTCGCTGCAAACTTCAGACCAACCAGTCCTTCCTCCTCTCTCTCATCCCAAGGTCAGCAGAAGCCTAAGGAACGTGGTTGAACTCAGCCCATGTCTTCACTACTGCCTTTCCCCCACTCTCACTCACAAGTAGACCGAAGTGATTGAAGGTGAGCTTAAATGCCTACACTTGTGTTCCTTTTGAATTTCAGTCTTAGAAGAGGGTTTGTCCTGCAGGGACTTGATTGCTTGCCTTGATGGCAAGAACAGCTTGCTTGTTCCTGAAACATCCAAACAAACTGCCATTTTTGTTTTTGTTTTTCCTCGCTGGGCTCTTTCAAGAAGAATCTGCTGTTCCTCTATCTGTTCAGGGCTGGTCTGCTTGTCTTTCAAATGGAATTGTCCCACTTCACAAGGTTCTGGAAGGAGCTTAGGATTCCACCTAAGGTCCTATACACTGAAAAGGCTCTGCAAGAAGCCTATTTCACTGGACAAGCTCTAGAACCTCTTTTAGGTATTCCAATCAGTTAGTTATAGACTGTTTCCCGATATGCCTTTCTAACCCCCTCAAGTGTCTATTTTACAATACTAGGCAAGGGAAACAAGTATCCATAAGACAGTCAAGCATCATAACATTATTTCCCCTCTTTTACCCATTTAGACTAAGCCTCGATCCCTGTATCGCAGAGGCCTGTTGTCTAAGGCTGAGCATACATTACTATTTACCTCTGGCCCATATAACCCATGCAAACCTACATAAGTGTTCCCCTAGCTACCTTGTTTTTCCACTCCCTCCCCCTTCTTATGTATTGTCCTCCCTTTCCTTGTATAATGCCCTCCCAAACTCCTGAGCTATGATATGACTATCCCCTAACCTGTACTCTACTGTCCCCTCCCTCCCACTCCTGGTAACCAACAAAGAAATTTTCTTTCTTTCGGTATGAGTATATTTCGTTAAGCTGTTACAATAATAGTCTTATGCAATGCAATATTTATACTTTTGTGACTGACTAATTTCACTCAAGTTTCATCCATGTTATGTGATGGTTTGCAACAAAGGGAAAGCTTCACAGTCTCTCCATTGAGAGTGATGTTGGCTGTTGATTTTCTATTTATACTCTTAATTATGTTGAGGAATTTCCCTTCAATTACTACTTGCTGAGTATTTTTATCAGGAATGGATGTTGGATTCTGTCAAATGCCTTTTTGGCATCAATCCATGTGATCATGTGGTTGTTTTCCTTTTATATTTATTTGGTGGAGTACATTGATTGTTTTTCTAATATTGAACCATCCTTGCACCCCTGATATGAATCTCACTTGGTCATGATGTATTATTTTTTGGTGTATTACATTTTTTTCACCATTTAAAATGATCTATTGTATACTGAAATCTAACTGATCTCCTCACTACCTAGATTTTTTTCTATTCTTTCACATTGTAGTTCTTTTGACCATATACTGATCTCCCAGATCCTCTGGATTTATTATTTTTTTTCTAAGTTTTTATTGTGAAATATGTGTGTTTACATGGGGGAACATCAGTTTTACATTAATCCCATTGTATTTTGTTTCATTGCAATGATTACAATTCCCTCCATGCATCATCAAACAACCAAAGGGTACACCCCACAGGCCTGCCCCCCAGCTGTCAGCACACAGCCCCTCTCCCTCACCCCAGCCACTCCATCTGTCCACGTCATTGTCTCTGCCTCCATTTCTGGCATCACTGCTTCTCTGGGTAGGGTCCCACACTCCCGCTATTCTCACTTGATGGTCCCAGGGATGTCCGCTCCTGGACTTCAAAATGAATCACTCCCCTCCTTTTGTTACAAAGCATCTACCTTTATACTTCTGACCCTCATAATCAGTCCTAATAGCAATTATTCACTATAGTACCACAAGAGTCTTACCCCCCCATCTCCTTTCATGAGCCCTGTCCCAACAGATTGGAAGTCATTCAGTGGAGATTCTACCTTTCTCTGCCCCATCTGGAACTAGGTTCCCTCTTGAAAGCTTGTAAGCCAGTCACTTCTTGCCTTTGTAGCCGCCCCCCCCGCCCCATTTTGGGTAACCAATGTCTAAGTTGATCATCCCTGTCAACCCTGTGTACCGAGGGGGTGGGAGTTATCCTCGCTGTAAAGATCCCCCCCCCCCTTTTTTGAGCTACTACATTCATAAGTAAAGTTCATCAAATTGTAGTGGGTTACTCTTTTTTTCTCTCTCTCTTCTTTCTTCGTCTAGTTGAATTCTGATCATCCAGCCATTGAACCAGGTCAGCTGGGTACTATCTGCAACTATGGATGTTCTTGTGCATCTCCCTTCACTTCATATCAGCTGGATGCTTCACTCTCTGCTCTAGTCCTCTGTGATCATGTCACTGCCTCTGGGCCTAGGAGTCCCCGGGTCTTGACATACTGCTGGCCAACCAGATCATCCGGGTTCACAGGAGTCGATTGAATTTGGTCAGAGTTAGCTCCCAACTTCATTGCTCGTTTTTTCCCCTCTTCCTCTTATCTATGACCAGCGTGGTCGTCAGCCAGACCACATGCTGCTCGTGTATTCCCCTTAAGTCTTAGTCTTGGAAGGGAGTTTGCTCTGAGTGGACCTGACCACTTGCCTTGATGGCTCCTGGGTGAACAGCTTGCTTGTTCTTGTAGTAGTCAAACAGACTGCCATTATTGTTTTTGATTTTTCCTGCTGATCTTTCTTTCACAAAGTATCTTCTGTTCTTCTAGCTGCTCCAGACTAGTCTACTTGTCCTTTCAAATGGAAATTTCTCATCTCAGATGATTCTCAGGGTTCAGGATTCCACCTATGGTCTTATACAAAGCAAAGGCTCCACAGAAAGCCTCTTTCCTTGGGCAACTTCTAGCATCCTTTAAAGTATTCCAATCAGTTATATGCTGAAGATAGACTTAAAAGATTTCTATTGTGATATTTCTGGCTATTCCTTTCTCTCTCCCTCAAGTGTCTATTTTACAAAAGTAGGCAAGGGAAAGCAAGATACAAAAGACAGCCAAACATCTTAACATTATTCTGCCAAGGACCAGCCTCGACAATTTGTGAGAACTCGGAGCAGAGTATGGATTCGGTGAATGATAAAAAAAAAAAAAAACTCACACAGAGGCAATGGGTCATTTTGTTGCTAATATCCCTTTTAGAATATACTATGATCTCATAACAGTCACGTACAAGCAGTTACAAATCAATCAAATATTATATTGTTACATTAAAGGTACAAGAGGAACACAAGGTCACCAAACATTCCTGCATCTCTATACTCCTTAGTTACTCCTTAGTTACCTTGATAACGTCTGCCTTCTGTGAGTGACTCTGTTTCTCTCTAATCTTCCCTAAAATGTCAGGTTAATTTTTAAACAAAGTTCTACATCTTAATTTCTAACTTTACCAACATCTATT
>NW_006408540.1:29245345-29246625 GCF_000296735.1 Chrysochloris asiatica | reverse complement strand
TCCTCCAACACCATAACTCAAAAGCATCAATTCTTCTATGGTCTTCTTTATTCACTGTTCAGCTTTTGCATGCATATGAGGTTATTGAAAATACCAAGGCTTAGATCAGGTGCACCTTAGTCCTCAAGCTGACATCTTTGCTCTTCAACATGTCAAAAAGGTCTTGTGCAGCAGACTTGCCTAATGCAATGCATTGTGTTGTAGTTTCCTATATATTTTAGTTTCCTATATATTTTAGAAATGAGTCCCTTGTCTTATGTGTTGCAAAAGATTTTTTCCCATTCTGTGGGCTCCATTTTTACTCTTTTGGTGAAGTCTTTTGATGCACACAAATTTTTAGTATGTCCTAATCATCTATTTTGTCTACTTTTATTTGTGTAGTTTTCAAAATATTTGGTAGTCTGTGTATTCCCTGAATTAGAGCCCTCACAATTGTCCCTATTTTTTTCATTGATGACCTTCATAATTTTGGAATTCACATTTAGGTCTTTAATGCATGCTGAGTTGGTTTTTGTATTGGCATGAGGTAAAGGTCTGCTTTCAATCTTTTGCATATAGATTTCCAGTTCTGCCAGCACCATCTGTTAAAGAGACTTTCTCCTCCCCATGCAATATACATAGGTACTTTGTCGAAAATCAGTTGGCTGTATGTGGATGGGTCAGTTTCTGGATTCTCGATTCTGTTCCATTGATGAATGTATCTCTCAATGTACCAGTGCCAGGGTGTTTTGTCTACTGTAGCTATGTAGTAAAATTTGAAATCAGGATGTGAGCAGCTTCCAACCTTGTTCTTCTTCTTAAGCAGTGCTTTGCTTATCCTGGGTCTTCTTTCTTTCTATGTAAAGTTTGTAATTATGTTTTCCATCTCTTTGAAAAAGGTCTTTGGAATCTGGTTTGGGATTGTATTATATGTGTAAATTGTTTTGGGCAGTATGGCCATTTTCATGATGTTGAATCTTTCTATCCAGGAACAAACGATGTTGAATATTCCTATCCAGGAACATAGTATATTCTTCCACTTTTGTAAGTCTCTTTTGGTTTCTTGTAGTGTGTTTTGTAGTTTTCCTTGTATAGATCCTTTGTTTCTCTGGTTACTTTTATTCCTAAATATTTCATCATTTGGGTCGGTATTGTAAATGGTATTGCTTTCCTAATGTCCTTTTCAGTGCTGTCATCGTTACTTTAGAGGAATCCAACAGAATTTTGTATGTTGCTCTTATACCCTGCCACTTTGCTGAATCTTCCTATGATTTCTAGTAGTTTTTTTTTTTGTTTTTTTT
>NW_006408540.1:29221996-29244456 GCF_000296735.1 Chrysochloris asiatica | reverse complement strand
TCTTCTAAGTTTTCGAATTTGTTGGGGAGTAGAACTCTTTATCGTATTCTGTCATTATCCTTTTTATTTTGGTCGTTTCTGTTGTAACATCGTCCATGTAGTTTCTAATGAAAGTTATTTGTGTCTTCTATCTCTTTTCTTTGGTTAGGTTTGCCAATGTTTTGTCAATTTTATTAATCCTTTCAAAAAAACAGCTTCTTGTCTTGTTGATTCTTTTTATAGTTTTTCTGTTTTCCATCTCATATATTTCTGCTCTTATCTTTATTATTTGTTTATCTTTTTTGGTGACTGTAGGTTCCCTCTGTTGGTCTGTTTCTAATTGTTGGAGATGCTGTGTTAATGTGTTAATTTTGGTTCTTTCTTTTTTTGGATGTGTGCATTTATTGCAATAAATTGTCTTCTCAGCACTGCTTTTGCTGTGTCCCAAAATTTTGGTATGATGTGTTTTCATTCTCATTTGTTTCTAGGAACTTTGTGAATTCATCTTTAATTTCTTCTTTTACCCAGACATTTTTCAGCACGGTGTTATTCAGTTTCCATGTATTTGACTTTATTTCCTTGGTCTTCTTATTGTCGATTTCTGGTTTTAAAACATTGTGGTCTGAAGTGTTGCTTTGTAGTAATTTGATGTTTGTAAGTTTATGGAGGCTTGCTTTGTGACCTAACACATGGTCAATTCTGGAGAATGTTCCATGTGCACTGGAGAAGAATGTATATTGTGCTCTTGTTGGGTTGAATGTTCTGTACACATCTATGAGGTCAAGTGGTTGATTGTGCTGTTTAGTTCCTCTGTAACTTTGTCGAGTTTCTTTCTGGTTGTTCTGCCCCTTTTCGAAAGTGGCGTTTAAAATCTCCCACTATAATTGTAGATTTATCTATTTCTTTCTTCAATTTTAGTATGGTTTGCTTCATATATCTTGGTGCTGTTTTATTGGCAGCGTAGATATTTATTATGGTTATGTCATCTTGATCAATTGATCTTTTGATCTTGAGATAATGTCCTTCGTTACTATTTATGCTGGTTTTTGTATTAAAGTTTACTTTATCAGAGATTAATATTAGCATGCCTGCTTGTTTTTTATTGCAGTTAACTTGGTATATTTTTTCCATCCTTTAACTTTTAGTCTGTTTTTGTCTTTGTGTGTAGGGTATGTTTTTTGCAGGCATCATATTGAAGGTTCTTGTTTTCTTATCCATTCTGCCACTCTCTGCCTCTTCACTGGTGCTTTTAATCCATTGACATTCAATGTAATTATCGATAGGTATGAATTAATTGTTGCCATGATAGTGTTTGGTAGTGCTGTTCGTTCCTTTGTCCTGCAATCTACCTGAACTCATCACCACCTGGATCTCTGTTCCTATATTTTTTCCTTCTTTGACATTGTCATTATTTTGATCTTCAGTTGACATCGCAGCTCCTTGGAATTCATTGTTATAATTTTGTTCTGTTCTGGACTCTGCTTTCTCTTTCATCTTAGCAGTATTGTGAGATTTGTCTTCCAGATCACTGGTTCTGGCTTCCATCTCTTCAATTCTGCTCCTTTCCCCTTTCAGTGTATTGTTCATTTCTGATATTTTATTAGTAATAATCTGGACCTCTTTTTGCAGGTTTTAAACTAATGTTGTATCAGTCTTGTTTGAATGCTCCTCTAGAACTTTCCTGAGTTTTTCCTTATTTTCCTCCACCCTTTTGGGAGCATTTGAATTTCATTCCATATCATTCTTCTGAATTCCTTCTCAAGAAAATCCAAAGCCTGCTCTTCCTCTTCAGGAAAGCCTTTGTCTGCCTCCAATTCATTTGTCTCAGTTACTCTTTTCTGGTTTTGGACATGTTTTGAGATCTTTTGTTGTGTTTTCTATGTTATTTTCAGTAGTAGGTGGGTTTTTAATGCTTAATGGATGTTTGTTGCTGTGTTAAGCTTACTGATGAAGCTTCTGGTGAAGATGATCAGGAGATAGGCCTCCCTTTTTGCATGTAACGCCTAGCAACTGTTATTGGCTCTTGTCTCAATGGTTGACTATTGTTGGGTATGCTTGTAGCTTGGCTATATGGCCATGATTGCTGTCTCTTCTTGAGTAACATAGGGAGAAAAAGCTCTCACCTCCAGAAAAAAAAGTTTGATCAAAAGGACTCAAAACAGAAGCAATATAAAAGGAGAGACAAAAACCACCACTCTAAAACAAAAATAAAACTGTAACTGACTGGCCAGTCACCTTTGCTGTGCAGGTAGTGTGTGTGCACCATAGAAAGCTCCAGCAGTGGGTGGAGGTGTCTACTTGCTCAGGCCCCTCCTCTAATCACCACTGTAGAGGTGCACAGATGGATATTGAGAAGTTAATGGGAGAAAGATTGTCTACTAAAAATTGTCTCTGAAGGTCATTTCGGTATCTGCATGTGCACAGTGTAATTCTCGAAATAGTTGTGTCCTTTTAGGTTGGGGTTTTACAGAGTGTTCCTATGGTTTGTCTTTCTGCTAAGACCTGCTTTTTTCTTGCTGTGTATGCAGGAGTAAAGGGCCCCACAGAAGTTAACTTTAGAGCTGGATCCCAGAGTCAGACGTCATATCAGCCAGTGGGACCAATAGGGCTCTTCCTCTCTGTGCTGTGGGAAAACTGTGGGCTCAACACTGGACCCTTTTGGGGGTGCACGCCCACCCACTGAAGGTGTCCAGGCTGGGCATAGAAGGCACAACAGGGAAGAGGAGGAAAACATGTGTAGAGTCCCCCTACACCTCCTTTTGCAAATGTTGCTGCGCCAGTTTTAGTGCTGGTTCACTATGTTGGTCTGATTGTAGCCCCACCCTCTGAACTCACCCTGGGCAGGTTGGCTGCAGAGGAAGTCCCGTGTCCTGATTGATTCCTAAATCACAATATTTTCCTTTTTACAATGATTTTTCCACCAGTGGGTGCGGGAAACTGATGCCCTGCACCTTATGCTTGATCCAGAGCTCTGGAGCTGTTCCATGATGCAGCTTTTCTGGGTTTTCAGCCCCTCCCCGACAGAGGCTGTTCTACCTGACTCTGCTTCTGCTGCCTCTTAAACCGGAAGTCAAAATGTCCAAATTCATTTTTGTAGTTTTGTTTTGTTCTGACTCTTCTATCTGCTGACTGAGTTCTAGGTGGTGCTGCCACGAATGTCAATCTCTGGTTGTCTTTTCTTGTTGGTTCTCAGTCCAAATAACTCCCTTTAGGATGTTTTGAAGTGCTGGGTTGGCTTTGACAATGTCCCTTCTGTTTATCCTGGAATGTTTTTATTACACAGTTGTATTTGATTGACGACTTTACAGGGTAGACAATTCTAGGTTGCCATTTTTTTCTTTCAGGGTTTTATATATGTCTCTCCATTGTCTTCTTGCCTACATGGTTTCTGCTGAGAGATTTGAGCTTAATCTTATTTTCTTGCCTAACACTTCTCTTTTTCTTATCTGCTTTCAGGATGCTCTCCTTATCTTTGATTTTGGAGAACTTGATTATGATATGTCTTGGTGATTTTCTTTTGGGTCTATCCTTCCTGGGGTTCATTCAACTTCTTGAATGCTTATCTTCTCATCTTTCAAGATGTTAGAGAAATTTTCTTTCAGAAGATCCTCTTTGGTCTTCTGTGATCCTTTCTGTTCTGGGAGTCCAGTAACTATCAAGTTATTCATCTTCATGTTGTACCACATAAACCTTAGACTTTCTTCATATTTTTGTATCCTTTTTTTCTGCTTGCTCTTCTATCTTAGCAGTATTGAGAGATATTTCTTCCAGCTCACTGGTTCTGGCTTGCATTTCTTCAGTTCTATTCCTTTGCCTTTTCATTGTGTTTTCTATTTCTGATATTTTATTATTAATAGTTTGGACCTCTTTTTATTTTGCAGGTTTTGAAATTTTTCCATTGTTATCTCTCTTATTTGATTGTTCCTGTAACACTTTCCTAACTTCTTCCTTATTTTTCTCCACCCTTCTGTGGAACATTTGGATGCACCTCAATATCATTCTCCTGAATTCCTTATCAGGCAGTTCCAAAGCCTGGCCTCCTTTCAATGGGAATTCTATGTCTACTTCCAGCTTATACCTTTCAGCTACTCTATCTTGTTTCTGGACATGAGGTAAGATTTTCTGAGCATTTTCAATAGATAGGTGAATGTATTTTGGTCTGTCATTAAGCTTTCTGATTGTCTCTTTTTGGATGTGATCAGGAGATGAACTTCCCTTTTCAGTTTTCTTATTACTCAACTCAGAGTAATTTTAGGAGATGTTGGCTGTCTACACTGCTCTTGTGTATACCAGCTGATATTTTGCCTGGATGGTGGGATTTTATAGCATATGATTGTACCTTAGCTATATGACTGCAATTGCTGTCTCCTCTTGGTTAATGTAGGGCTAGAAGCAGCCCTCCAAAGTAAAAGGAGGGTAAAAAACCAAACAGATTGGACACTAAGGTCTATAATCACCACAAAGAAAAAACAAGCAAACAAAACCATAGCAAAATATGAGTAAGATGTTAATGACCTTGTTTCAGCTTCTTGCTTTCAAGGCTGCCTGAGAAATTTCAAGATGTTTGGCCTCTTTCCTTTTTTGCTACTCCCATCTCTCCTCAGGCCCATTCAGGTTTTTCTCTTAGTGAGAAACAGTCCAGGGCTGGCCAAAGCCATTTTTGAAAACCCTCCCATTTTAAGCTGTTCCTGTTGACTCCTCATCCTTCTTCAATTCTGGGCCCAGTCGTCTTTGCTGAGCAGATCTGTGTGTGTACATAGTAGAACACTCTATGTATGTGTGGCAGGTCTCCACACACATATATTCTCTTTATATGTAGTTCAGAGTTCTGGGTCCATCCCCTGAATCAGCTTCATTCAGTATTCTATGTTATTACTCTAGTAGTGTTTTATAGTTTTCTTAGTTTGGGCTTTTGTTTCTCTGGTTAGATTTATTCCTAAATATTTCATCTTTTGGGTGGCTTTTGTAAATGGTATTGTTTTACCTAATTTCCTTTTCAGAGATGATTTATATATATATATATTAACCTTGTATTTTGTCATTTTGCTGAATGTTTCAATGAGTTTTAATAATTTGCTCACTGAGCTTTTGGATTTTCTATGTATATGGTCATATTATCTGCAAATAGAAAGTGTTTTACTTCCTCTTTACCAATGTGGATGCCTTTAATTCCCCTTTCTTGCCTTATAGCACTAAGACTTCCAACACAATATTGAATAGGAGTGATGATAAAGGGCACCTTTGTCTGATTCCTGTTCACAAAAGGAGTGCTTTTAGTTTCTCTCCGTTAGAGTGATGTTGGCTATTGGATTTGTATAAGTGCCTTTAATTGTGTTGTGGAATTACCTTTCTATTCCTATTTTGTTGAGTGTTTTTATGAGGAATGGATGTTGGATTTTATCAAATGCCTTTTCTGCATTATCACTTAATATTATCATGTTATTCTTTTCCTCACAATTGCTGCTACCCTTGAACCCATTGCTGCTGCCACTGCAGCAATCCATCTTGTTGATTGTCTTTCTAATATTGAACTATCCTTGCAACCCTGGTATGCATCTTACTAATTGAATTCTATTGGCTAAGATTTTGTTGAGAATTTTTGCATTTATGTTCAAGAAGCATACTGGTTTATAATTGTATTTTTTAGCGATGTCCTTGCCTGATTTTGGTATGAGCATTATGCTGATTTCATAAAATTTATTCTTGAATTTTCTATCCTTTCATATGTTCTGGAAGAGTTTGAGTAAAATTGGTGTCAGTTATTCTTTGAATGTTTGGTAAAGCCATCTGGGCATGGATTTTTTTTGTTGTTGGGATTTTTTTAATTACCTGATCATTTTCTTCTTTTTCTTTCAGTAACTTTACGTTTTCTACTCTGCTGTGCATTGGTTATGGTAGGTCTTGTTTTTTTCTAAAACTTTATGTTTCTTCTAGATTTTCAAATTTATTAGAGTATAATTCTTCGCAGTATTTTGTTAATATCCTTTTTATTTTCATTGGTTCTGTCATGATGTTATGCATATTGTTTCTTATGTGTATTATTTGCAACTTCTTTTCTTTTGTTAGATTTGTCAAATTAGGTTGGCCAATTTTTTTTAATCCTTTAAAAGAACCAACTTCTCGTCGTTGATTCTACTTTCTTGATTCCTTCTGTTTTCTAATTAATTTATTTCTGCTCTAATGTTTATCTTTTTCTTTTGTTTATTGTAGGCTTACTTTGCTGCTCTTTTTCTAATTGTTGGATATGTTTTGTTAATTGGTTGATTTGGGTTTTTTTTTTTTCTTTTTGGATGTGTGCACACTATCCTTTAAGTACTACTTTTGCAGTATCCCAAGGCTTTTGATACGCTGTGTTTTCATTCTTATTTTATTCAAGGAATTCTTTTAATTTAAATTTCCCTTTGTTCTATTACCCTGCAGCTTTCAAACTGGTGTTATTCAATATACTTATATTTCCACCCCTTGATCTTCTGATTGTTGATTTCTAATTTATAGCGTTGTGATCTGAAAAGATGCTTTGCAGTATTTCCATGTTTTTTAATTTATTGAGACTTACTTTGTGGCTTAACACATATTGTCTATTCTGGATAATTTTCCATGTGCACTGAAAAACAATGTGTACTGTGCTGTTGCTGGGTTGAGTACTCAGTATAAATCTATGATGTCAAGTTGGTTGATTGTGTTGTTTAGTTCTTCTTTGTCTTTCTTAAGTTTCTTCTTAGCTGTTCTGTTATTTATCAAAAGTAGTGTGTGGCGCTGTGGGCTAATGCATCAGACTGCAAAGTAATTTGAACTGCAAGGTCAGTTGTTTAATCTCATCAGCTGCTCCTTGGAAACCCTATACAGGGTCGCTAGGGGTCAGAATCGACTTGATGGTGCTTCACAACAACTATTATTTTTATGTTGATGTTAAGTGACATTGAGTTGGTTCTGACTCTTAGCGATCCTGTGTAGGGTTTCTAAGGAGCAGCTGGTGGATTTGACCTGCCAGCCTTGTGGCTCAAACTGACCTTCCTGTCTAGCACATTATCCTGCAGTGCCACACCAATACTCCATTATTATAGAGTTGTCTATTTCTTTCTTCAATTCTTTAAGTGTTTGCTTTATGTATTTTGTGGCTTTTTCTTTGGGAGTATAGGTATTTATTATGGTTATGTCCTCTTGTTCAAATGACCCTTTAATTATGAGAAAATGTGCTTAATTTTCTTTTATTCTGGTTTTTTACTTAAAGGCTGTTTTATCAGAAATTAGTATTTCCACTCCTGCTCATTTTTAATTGCCAAGGTTTGATATGTTTTTCCCCATCCTTTGATATTCAATCTATTTTTGTATTTGTGTGTTGAAGACTGCATATTGAAGCATTCTGCTTTCTTATCCATTCTGCTACTCCTTGTCTCTTGACTTATGCATTTAATTCATTGACATTCAGTGTAATTATCAATAGATATGAATTGGTTGTAATTATTTTATTGTGTGTTTTTTGTTTTGGTTTCTTTGTTGCACAACAAAGAAATTAAAGATAAATTTATTTTTCTGTGCTGAGCTCATTTTGTTTATGCTTTTTCTTGGCAATATTTTCATTGCTGTAGTTTTAATGTTTACAAAATCTTCATAGTTTTCCCTTTACTTGATTTGATGTGAAAGTGTATTAAGTTTCTTTGATGCTCTTATGTAATTTATTAATTTCATCCCTGTTTTAAAACAGTCTGTTTTGTCTTGAAATCTTGATTTCCTCACCATTTGGAAGTTTTGTAATGATACTTTTCCTTCTTTTTGCTTTGTAGTTGTCTTCAATATAAGTTGATATCTCTGATTACTTATTTTCAGTCTTGTAGCTGTGTTTTACTTTGGATACTTCTAAATCTGGATTCAATTATTGGCGATGCTGCTATTTATGCCAGTCTCCAGCTGTTGTCTGTTGTTGTTGCTTCTCAGTCTGAAGGACTACCTTTAGAATTTTTTGTAGAGTTAGCATGGTTTTTACATATTTCTTTAATTTCTGTTTATATGGAAATGTTCTAATTTCACCATCAAATTTGAGGGACAGTTTTGCAGGGTATATGATTCTTGATTGGCAGTTGTTTTTCCCACAGAATTTTGTATATGTTTTCTCATTACCTTATTGCCTGCATGCTTTCTGCTGAGAAAAGAGAGCTTAATCTTATCAATTCTCTCTTGTAGGTTATGTTTTGTTTTTCCTGAGCTGTTTACAGGATTCTTTCCTTGTCTTTAATTTTGGAAAGTATGATTATGATATGTCTTGGTGATTTTCTTTATGGGTCTGCCTTTTTTGGGATTTGTTTATCTTCTTGAGTGTCTATCTTATCATCTTTCATGATGTTTATGGGAATTTTCTTCCAACAGCTCTTTATTATCTTTTCTTTGTCTCTTCATCTTCTGAAATTCCTATCACATGCAAGTTATTTCTCTGCATGTTGTTCCACATGTGACTTAGGCTTTCTTCATATTTTTTTTTCAGATCTAATCTTGACTTATCTTTGAACTCAATAATTCAGGTTTCCATTGTTTCAGATTTACTTCTTTGCCATTTCTGAAATCTTAGTATTAATTTTCTACTTGTAGATTTTGTATTGTCTTCAACCCTTTATCTATTTTGTTGTCTTGGTCTTGAGGTGCTTTCCTGAATTCTTCCTTGTTTTCCTACACCTTTCTGTTAATAATTTGGAGGTACCTAAATATCAGTTTTTAAATTATTTTTCAACTAGTTCCAAGCCTGTTTTAAACCTCAAGAACCTTTCTTAGCTCTGCCTCTGGTCACTTGTTTGAGCCATTATGTCTTGTTTGACGTGAGCAGAAATGCCTGTTGCTTTTAAGACATGGTGATGGTTTATTTTTATTATGTTGATTATTAAATGTTGGTGTATTCCTTGGCACTCACAAACTGCTTCATGAGGGGTGTGATCAGGAGATAAGGTTGTGCATCATTCTCTATTCTCTGTTTATCGTTGTTGTTTTTAGGTGCCATTAAGTTGGCACTGACTCATAGCAATGCTATGCACAGCAGAACCAAACACTGCCCTGTCCTGTGCCAACCTCACAATCATTGCTATGCCTGATCACATTGTTACTTCCACTGTGTCAATCTACCTCATTTGAGGTCTTCCTCTTCTTCTCCAACACACCACTTTATCAAACATGATATCCTTCTCCAGGGACTGGTCCCTCTTGATAATATGTCCATAGTATGAAAGACAAAGTCTGGCCATCCTGTCTTCCAAAGAGAATTCTGGCTATATTTCTTCCAACACAGATAGATTTGTTCTTTTGGAAATCCATGGTACTTTTAATATTCTCCTCCAACACTATAACTCAAATGCATCAATTCTATGGTTTTCCTTATTCACTGTCCAACTTTCATATGCATATGAGGTTATTGAAAATAACATGGCTTGGGTCAGGCACACCTTAGCCCTCAAGCTAACATCTTTGCTTTCCAGCACTTTAAAGATGTCTTGTGTTACAGATTTGCTTAATGTAATATGTCATTTGGTTTCTAGACTAATACTTCTGTAAGTGTTGATGGTTAATCTGAGCAAAATAGTCTTTGAAAAACTTGAATGTTTTTTCCATTTATATGAATGTTGTTTATTGGTCCAATGATAAGGACTTTTGTTTTCTTTACATTGAGATGCAACTCATACTGGAGGCTGTGGTCTTTGATCTTCATTAGAATTTTAAGTTTTCTTTGCTTTCAGCAAGTAAGGTTGTATCATCTGCATATTGTAGATTATTAATGAGTTCTCCTTCAATCACTGTTTACACAGTTCTGTTTAGAATGGACTTGGCTGATGTTGTTGTAATTGATCTGGTGTATAGCAGCTGGTATTGACTCCTGACTAGTGGTAGAGGGAGAGTTGTAAAGGGTACACTTGTGGCTATACTGTATGGATATGGTTGCTGTCTTCTGTAGGGAGAGGTAAGAAAATAAAGCACACATACAAAAAAGAAGGAAAAGAAACAAACAACATGAAAACAGAAAATAGTAAAGAAAGAGAAAATAAACACAAAATAAGTAGAAAGGAATATAATAACTAAAATGAGAAAGGAGGTAAAGCAAAATAAAATAGTTATAAAGAGAAAAAATAAAACAAAGGAAAAAAAAAGGGAATGAACTAAACACAATTAGGGAGAAGAATGAGTAAAAGCGAAAGAGACCAGAAATTAGTGAAAACAAAACAACAACAACAACAACAACAGAGTGGGGGTGATAGAAGAGTGAAAGCAGCAGGGATTGGGAAAGAGAAGCAGAAAAAAAAAAGAAGAAAAAAATGAAAGATGTGATAGAAAGAATAGAAAGTGAGAAAGAAAGAATAAACACACAAAAAGAATGAATGAAAAAACAAAACAAAACAGGGCAGGTGCAAACACGACTCAGAGATGAGAAATACATAAATTGCACATAATATCTGAAATCATATTTGTGTGTATAATTACTAATTTAATTATGAATGTATGAATAAAATTCCATAACATTGAGTCAATGGACTAAGTAGGAAAAAAATGACATATATTAATAATTTTTACTGTGGCCTCTTCTAATGATCTATTGTCTAGTGTTGCTAGTCCTTGCATGGGCACAGTTAAGTGCTCAACTACTAACTGAAAGGTTGATGCTTCAAACCCACCCACAGGTAGCTTTGAAGACAGTCCCGGCCATCTGCTTCCTATGGACTACATATAGGTCACAACTTTGATAACCCTATGGATAAAGTTTAAATCTGCATCATATGGAGACATTCTGAATTGGACTTGACCTGATGGAAACTAATTTTATTTGTTTATCTGTTCTTAACACTACTGAACTAGCAGCAAGCTGACACTATTGAGTTTCATTTATCTTTAAGTCGTCTCCCAAGAAATACCCTAGAGCAATATGCTAAAGGTTGACAGAT
The DNA here is from genome assembly GCF_000296735.1 of Chrysochloris asiatica. Classification (NCBI taxonomy): domain Eukaryota; kingdom Metazoa; phylum Chordata; class Mammalia; order Afrosoricida; family Chrysochloridae; genus Chrysochloris; species Chrysochloris asiatica. The sequence goes on along the minus strand of NW_006408540.1, from coordinate 29,233,564 downwards.
GAAAGTAACAGACGTTTGAGCTAATCATTCATACCTGCATTAATGAAAAAATGCGTTAGTGAATAGTCCCCAAACAGTAGAGCCTATAAGATAGTGTTTGTGAGACATCTCAGCCTTGAATATTCTATTGTATACAATCCTATCATTCAAACAAATGAAGACTATTTTTCAGAAGAAAGATTACTTTCCAGTACCTAAACCACTTACAAAGATGCAAAGTGATCTTTTCAGCCTTCAACAACTCATTTAATATGAAAACCTGTGGGTAACCTAAGTATCCTCAGAATGAACAAACTGTGTGGAGAAACTATTAACTCGAAGACATCATATTGAATAAGAACTTTAAGTAGCATATCCAATAATAGGTCCATTTTTGCTTATTAGAGAGACCTGAAAATAGAAGTTTTAAAATTTTGCTTTTAAAGACTTTTCATTCAGTAAGTTTTAAAAGAATTATATACATATGTGATAGGCCATTTATCAAAAAGAACATCCATCATGCCTCCCAAGGTAATTGTTTCCTTCCTGTTACTAGATTCAAGGCACAGGATAATTGCCTTTCCCTGATGCTTTGTTATGAGGGTTCTAAATAAACACTCTTGAGTGGCCCCTTTAAGAGAAGCACCCCTCTAGGAACAGCTCCACTGAATCTTGAATCTATAATTTGTTCCAGAGCCTCTGAGCAAAACACATTCCCTCCCAATTTCTAAACTTAATAATTAAATGTGTTTAGCCAGAGTTAAAAATAAAATGAAGTGGAAAGTTATCCAATTACAAGTTGCTAACCTGGAGTTGTTTTAGAATAGAGAAAGGCTTCAAAATACCAACTCACATTTTTGGTATAATAAATGGGTTTTAAACACTTTGCTAAGTGCTTTGTCTAATATACCTCTTGTCCCTCACAATAATCCATTAATATCCTTATTTCATGGAATATAAAACTGAGTCCTAGATAATTGTCTTACCTAGCAAACAAGTGGTAGATGAAGAATTCATGTTTGACTCCAAGGTATATATTCCTGCCACTTTGTTCTAAAAACCGAGACACAAGGGGCGCATGCCAGTCTAATTTCTTAGCCTGTCTTCAGGTCTCTTCATATTCAGTTCCTAGATTTTTTTTTTGAGAATTATCCCTATTGTATCCCTCTTGTACCCTGATTCGTAAATACTTCATAGGCCTTCATATAGCCATATTTTTGGTCATGCTAATACTTTTATCTGGAATGCTCATTTCATGTGTCATGTGTATGGCATTTATAGCTGTCAGAATGGGAATGCTACTAGAAGTCAGTGCTTAGTGACTATGACTGTTTAACAGTGTACAGTACCAGGACAGTGCCATACAACAGACCAATTACTATTGAGTTGATTTGTAACCCCATGAGTGTCTGACTAGAACTGTGTGACATGAATTACACTGGCTGATTTTTCAGAACTTGATCACCAGACTTTTCTTCCTCATTCCTCATGGTGGGCTGAAACCTCCAACCTTTTGGTTAGAAGCAGACTGCATTAACTGTTTGTACTTCCTAATGTCTTCCCATACAACAAAGAATTGCTTAATGTCAAATTTCCATAAAACCCCTGCTAACATGACTGATTCTAAATCTTCATCTCTGAAGCCTTATCACATCTATGATGTTTTCCAGGCCTCCCATCCCAGACATATGATGATGTATTCCTCTGGCAATCCAGGACACTTGTTATTTATCAATGAGCTTGTGCATTTATTGCTCATGTAGTTTGAATTCAACTATTAGTTATCTTTTCTTATGAAGAAAAGAGTTGTCTTGATAGCTGTGTTCTTCATGACCCTTGAGTATTTTATGTTCCTTTATTCATAATCATGATTGTTTTTGTTGTTAAGTGCCATCGAGTTGATTCTAACTCATAACAACCTTATGCACAACTGGACAAAACACTGTCTAGTCCTGTGCCATCTTCACAATTGTTGCTACACTTGAGCCCATTGTTGTAACCACTGTGTGAATCCACTTCATTGGGAATCTTACTCTTTTTCACTGACCCTCCACTTTACCTAGCATGATGTCCTCTCCAGGGACTGATCACTCCTGATAATATATCTGAAGTATGAAAGATGAAGTCTCACCATCCTGACTTCTAAAGAATATTATGGCTGTGCTTCTTCTAACACATACTTGTTTGTTCTGGCCATAACTCAACTGTATCAATTCTTCTACAGTCTGTCACATGCATATGAGGCTATTGTAAATACCATGGCTTGAGTCAGCCATACCTGAGTCCGCAAACTGACATGTTTGCTCTTGAACACTTTAAAGAGGTCTTGTGCAGCAGATTTGCCTAATGCAGTACATTGTTTGATTTCTTGACTGATGCTTCCATGTGTGTTGATGGTTAATCTGCTGAAGTCCTTGACAACTTCAATCTTGTCTCCATTGATAAGAATGTTGTTTATTGGTTCAGTGGTGAGGATTTTTGTTTTCTTTACATTGAGATGCATCCCATATTGAAGGCTGTGGTCTTTGACCTTCATTAGTGCCTATTTTGTTGTTGTTAGGTGCCATTGAATCATTACAGACTCATAGCGACCCTATGCACAGCAGAACAAAACACTGCCCGACCCTGGGCCAACCTCACTATTGTTGCCACACTTGAGTCCATCGATGCTGCCGCTTGGTCAATCCATCTTGTTGGGGGTCTTCCTCTTTTTTGCTGACCCTTCACCCTACCAAACATGATATGCTTCTCCAGCGACTGGCCCCTCCTGACAATATGTCCAAAGTATGAGAGACAAAGTTTGGCCATCTGGGCCTCCAAAGAGCACTCTGGCTGTACTTCTTCCAAAATGTATCTATCTATTGGTTCTTTTGGCAGCCCATGGCACTTTCAATATTTTTCTCCAACACCATAACTCAAAGGCATCAATTCTTCTACAGTCTTCCTGATTCACTGTCCAGGTTTCACATGCATATGAGGTTATTGAAAATACCATGGCTTGGATCAGGTGCACCTTAGTCCTCAAGTTGACATCTTTGCTCTTCAACATTCTAAAAAGGTCTTGTGCAACAGATTTGCCTAATGTAATATTTCATTTGATTTCTTGACTGCTGCTTCCATAAGTGTTGATAGTTGATCCAAGAAGAATGAAGTCCTTGACAACTTCAATCTTGTCTCCATTGATAAGAATGTTGTTTATTGGTTCAGTGGTGAGGATTTTTTTTTTTTCTTTACATTGAGATGCAATCCATACTAAAGGCTGTGCTCTTTGATCTTCCTCAGTAAATGTTTTAAGTCCTCTTCACTTTCAGCAAGCAAGGTTGTATCACCTGTATATCACAGGTTGTTAATGAGTCTTCCTCCAATCCTGATGCCACGTAGATTAATACCTATTTTATAATACCTATTATTATAAAATACCTATTTTAAGTCCTCTTAATTTTCAGCAAGCAAGGTTGTATCATCTGCATATCATAGGTGGTCAGTAATTCTTCCTCCAATCCTGATGCTATGTTCTTCTTCATATAATTCAACTTCTCAGATTATTTGCTTAGCATACAGATTTAATGCATATGGTGAAAGAATGCAACCCTGGCACACACATTTCCTGATTTTAAACCATTCAGTGTCCCCTTGTTTTTTTTTCAAAGGACTGCCTCTTGGTCTAAGTACAGGTTTCTCATGAGCACAGTTAAGTGTTCTGGAATACCCATTATCCTCAATGTTGTCTATAGCTTGTCATGATCCACCCAGTTGAAAACCGTTGCATTGTCAATAATGCACAGGTAAACATCTTTCTGGTATTCTCTGCTTTCAGTCAAGATCCAGCTGATGTAAACAGTGATATCCTTTGTCTCATGTCCTCATTTAAGACCTGGTAGCAAATTTTTATTAACTCATTTAACCTTCCTTATTTGTAGTCTTCATGTTGTAGCGGATGATGTGTTGGTATCAGAAACGCTAGGGAGCGCTACTCTTTCCTATAAAGTCTCTACAAGTTGGAGTCAACTTGATGGCATTGGGTTTGGCTTTAATAGCTCCATTAAGCATTTTTGTTGTCATTGTTGTGTGCCATGGAGTCGGTTAAGCATTATTCCCATTTCATAGATGCAGAAACAGAGTAAGAGAGGTTGATAAACTTTTTCCTGCAGAACTGATGGTGAATTTAAACTGCTGACTCATAGAAACCCTGTATATGGTTTACGGGAGTCTTGGTATGGCAATGTGGATTAATGCGCTGGACTGCAAGTTTGGTGTGAACTGCAGGGTCACTGGTTTAAGCTCACCAGTTGCACCTTGGGATCCCTATACAGGGTCGCTAAGGGTCAAAACTAACTCAACAGCACTTGACAACATAGGGTTTTTGAGGAGTGGCTGGTGAATTTTAACCACCGACTTTATGGTTAGCAGTCCAGTGCTTACTATGCACCACACCAGAATCCAAGATATACAGTTGTTGTTGTTGCTGTTAAGCACATTATCCTGCAGCACCACACCAGAATGCCAAGATACATGGTAGATAGTGTTAATAATCTTACTACATAAATATCTTTGCAATTCAACAAGAAAATACACTCAAATGGGAAAACAAATTAAATACATGAAGAAAAATAATTAAAGAGGGATTTAGATACAAAATAGTACATTGAGATGTTATTTCATCCATCTAATGTCACAAATTAAAATTAGAACATTATACTTCAAGTTGGCAAAGATGCCAAAAATGGACATGCTTATATAGAGGGTAAATGAAATGAGACAATCTTTTTGGAGGTCCATTTGGTAATCTTATCAAAAGTTTTAAATATTTTCTTTTAACCATCATGTCTATTTCCATAAATTTATTCAGTGAAAGTAATCAAACATTTACACAAAGATTTCTATACAGAAATATTAAAACACTATATATTTTTAAACAAGAAATTAAAAATTAAAAAATTTTAAATTATAAACAGCAGGGATTAATTTGTAAAAGTATATTATACTAAAACTTTAGTAATGTTATTGAAAAATATTATAGTATTAAGAAAAACAGACTATAACACTGTATATTATTGTTAAGTACTGTTGGGTCTGTTAAACTCATAGTAGCCCTGTCTAAGGATACTGACTAGCTGCTCGTAGGTTTAAACCTTGTGGCCTAGTATATTATCCTGCAGTGACACACCAGGACACTATAGATAAATATATATACACTGGGGCTTCAAAAATGTGTGAAAAAATGGGATAAAAAGATAATGAAATTATTCCATGAATTTTTTATGTCTCCTAGTATATGTATTTTAAAATTTGATAGTGGTTTGGTGATTTTAATTTACATATTTTATGCATGTCTGTATCATCCAAATTTTCTTTTCTCTTTTAGGTTATTATTGTGAATGAATGGATTGATAGTTTACATGGGAGAACTTTGGTTTTCACACTCATACATGAGCGTATTAGAAGAATGTGCCTTAGATGCCAGGATGTACCTTAGAAGGCAGAATGTGCTTTAGAAGCCAGGACAGCAAGAGTTGTCTCATACTTTGGACATGTTATCAGGAGGGAACAGTCCCTGGAGAAGGACATTATGCTTGGTAAAGTGGAGGGTCGTGTAGTGGTTATGAGTCAGGCTGTGAGCCGCAAGGTCAGCAGTTCGAAACTACTAGCTGTTCCACAGGTGAAAGATGAGGCTTTCTGCTCCCATAAAGATTTACCGCCTCGGAAACCCTGTACAGGGTTGCTATGAGTTGGAATCAACTCTATGGCACATAACCACCACCTCCAAGTGAAAGGTCAATGAAAAAGAGGAAGACTCTCAAGGAGATGGACTGACACAGTGACAATAGCAGTGGGCTCAAGTGGTGTTTTATTCTGTTGTGCACAGTGTTGCTATGAGTTGGAATTGATTCGATGACACCTAACAATAAAAATGAAATACATAAAGACTTTTAAGAATATCTTAAGAGTTTTTCATCCCTAAATGTTTAATATATCACCTTTAAATATTTATTCATTAGGAAAATGCCAACTTCTTCCCTTTGGAGTTTCAATGCTTTAGTCTCTTGACTGTGAAAAATCAGTTAATAGTTTTCACTATGCCAAAAGCTACTTCTAGATGAAGTTGTTTTCTTTAATTGAGTGATTAATTATTTTCTGATTATAAACATTCATGCTCATTGTAGGAAACTTTAAAATATTGAAATGTGTAAATAATAAAGTAAAACATTTCTGAAACTTTATTTGAAGTCATATTGCTATTGATGTTTATTGTTTCTTATTTTACATTTTGCATATATTTGATGATTGTTCAGCTGTTCAACAAGTATCAATTGGACATGTTTGCATTCTAAGCTCTATTCTAGGAACTGAGAAAGCACTGGTGGATAAATACATTCTTTCATCCAGGTTATCTATTATAATCTTCACTTAAAAACTTTCCACTTTAATGAAGTGGGTAACAAACAAAAATAACAATTACATGCAATAATCTTAAGACGTGATAAGTACTAGGAAAGACAATACAGGAAGATAGGAGGATAATTAATTATGAAGAAAGAAAAACAAAACATTTGTTGTCAAGTTGGTTTCAACTTATGGCGACTCCATGTTTGTACAGCGTAAAGCTGCATTCCATAGGGTTTTCAAGGCTGTGACTTTTCAAAAGCAAGTAGCAAGATTGCCAGACCTTTCTTCCAAGTTGAATCTGGTTAGTAATTGATCACTCAACTATTTGCATGTGATGAGAAGGGCTATCAATTAAGACGGTCAAAGACAGAGTCTCTGAAGAGGAGTCATTTGATGGCAGAAACTTGAATGACATGAAGGAACAACTAAAATTATATTGGATTAATACAATTCCAGGAAGCATGAAAAACAGGCCAATTAAAAAAAAAGTAAAGAGGTCAGTGTGGATGAATGGAGGGCATGAGAACAAGCATGGGACAAAATAACGTCAAAGGAGTACCCAGAAGTCTAATCATAGAGGACTTTGTGAAGGTCTTTGAGTTTTGTTGTGTTGTGGGAACTCAAGGGAAGGTTTAGTAGGAAATTGAAATTATCTGATTTAAAATTTTAACTGATATGCTGGCTTCTGTGTTGAGAAAGAACTATAGAAGACAAAGAGTATAAAAAAGAAGATCAGTTTGGTGGTTCTTGTAGCAAGGTAGGCAAAATAAGATGGTTGGTACCATAAATGAAGATTGTCAGAAGGAATCACATACTGAATTAGCTCTTGACTGCTAACCAAAAAAGGTCAGCAGTATAGGAGAATGATGTGGCAGCTACTCCAGGGATTTGCAGTCCTCAAAACACTATAGACAGTTCAACCCAGTCCTAGAAGTTCACTATGAGTCAAAACTAAATGGCAATGAAATTGGGAAAAAAAGAGATGGATCATCCATGTCTTCTAGGTTTTGGATCCAAGGAGCTTCTGGGAAAGGTTCAGTTTCTTAGTTTTGCAATGTCCTTTGGGGAAGGTATGTTTTGGACATGTTGGGTTTCAAATGCCTACTAGACATCAAATTGAGATATGGGGGAAAAAGTTGGACACAGAAGTCTGGCATTCAGAAAGCATGCTATGGATATATATATACTCTGGTAGCGTAGTGGTTACGAATCGGGCTGCGAACCTTAAGGTCAGCGGTTCGAAACTACCAGCTGCTCCGCGGGAGAAAGATGAGGCTTTCTACTCCCGTAAAGATTTACACCCTCGGAAACCCTGTACAGGGTCGCTATGGGTCGGACCCGACTCGATGGCACTTAATTACAACAACTATATATATATATATAAGCACATGCATATAAATGGTTGTTGTTGTTAAGTGACATCCAGTCGGTTCTGACCCATAGCGACCCTGTATAGAGTTTCCGAGGAGCAGCTGGTGAGCTTGAGCCACCAACCTTGCAGTTCAAACGGCTTTGCAATCTGATGCATTAACCTACAGTGCCACACCAGAACTCCATAATGGTAAAGTAAAGGAACTTAAAAAAATAAACCTAAAGAAAGATTGTAGGAAAAAAATGCATAAAAATTGGACCCTGTAATTATAACCACAAAGGGGTTCTTAGTGACCTGCCACCACACAAAGTAATACTTAAACAGGATTCAAAGTACAGAGAAAAGTGTTTATTACATATCAGTGTATATTAGGACAAGTGAGTGGGCATCTCCTAGATCTGCCGCCCCAACTGGATGGCAACCTGGGACTTTTAAAGGGGAAGAAAATCAAGATCACCAGATTTGTTTTCAGACATTATTGTACTGTTTTTCTATCCCAGTAGTTAGTGGGGTCATATCCTGAACACAGTGACTGTTCCAACCATTCCTGTTTCCTGATTTTGCCTTTGTTTCTGTGAAGGGAATTGTTCCCCTCATTTGGGTCACAAGTGCTACTTTGGAGATCAAAACTGAGTGATTAATTATGGAATGTAGCTACTTGTTGCTGTCCTTAAATACTGAGGAGTCAATTCCATCTCATAACAACACTGAGTAGGTTTCTAAGGAGTAACTGGTGGCTTTGAATCACTGACTGTGTAGTTAGTAGTTCAGTGCTTATCATACAATGCCACACCAGGAACTATGGAAGGAGGCAGGAACTTAAAGTTTAACTATATCAACAATTCTAAGATGGCCATTCAGGTTCTATGTTACTTTGTTGTTGTTTGTTGTTAGGTACCATTGAGTTGGTTCCAACTCAGCGACTTTATGTGCAACAGAAGGAAACACTGCCAGGTTCTTTGCCATCCTCACAGTCGTTGTTCAGCTTGAGCCCATTACTGTTGCCACTGTGTCAATCCATCTCTTTGGGAGCCTTCCTCTTTTTTGCTGACCCTCCACTTTACCTAGCATGATGTGTTTCTCCAAGGACTTGTCCCTCCTAACAATAGGTACAAAGTATGAGAAACAAAGTCTGGCCATGCTGGCTTCAAAGGAGCATTCTGGTTGTACTTCTTCCAACACAGATTTGTTTGTTCTTCTAGCAGTTCATGGTACTTTTAATATTCTTCTCCAACACTATAACTCAAATGCATCAATTCTTCTATAGTACTCTTTATTTACAGTTCAACTTTCATGTGCTTATGAAGCTATTGAAAATACCATGGCTTGGGTCAGTTGCACCTTACTCCTCAAACAGACATCTTTGCTCTTGAACACTTTAAAGAGGTCTTGTGCAGGAGATTTGCCTAATGTAACATGTAGTTTTGATTTCTTGACTGCTGCTTCTATGAGTGTTGATAGTGAATCCAACAAAATGACATCTTTGACACTTCAATCTTTTCTCCATTTATCATGATTTTATTTATTGGTTCAGTGATGAGGATTCTTTACATTGAGGTACAACCCTTACTTAAGACTGTGGTCTTTGATCTTCATCAGTAAGAATTTTAAGTCCTCTTTGCTTTCAGCAAGCAAGGTAATATACTCTGCATATTGCAGGTTGTTAATGAGTCTTCCTCCAATTCTGATGCCATGTATAACTTCATATAATAAAGTTCCTGAGATTATTTTTTCAGTGCAGTGATTGAATAAGTTTGGGGAAGATACACAGCCCTCGATCACACCTTTCCTTATTTTAAACCTTTCAGTGTCCCTTTTTTTCTGTTTGGATGACTACCTCTTGGTCTATGTATAGGTTCCTTATGAGTACAATTAAGTTCCAGAATACTTGTCTCTGCAGTGTTGTCAGTAGCTTGTCATGATCCAAGGAGTCAAAAGTCTTTGTATAGTCAATAAAACACAGGTAAACATCTTTCTGGTATTCTCTTCTTTCAGCCAAGATCCATCTGATGTCAGCAATAATATCCTTCATTCAATGTTCTCATCTGAATCTGTCTTGAACCTCTGGCAGTTTCATGCCAATGTACTGTTGCAGAGTTTTTAAAAAATTAACTTTAGCAAAGTTTTGCTTGTAAGTGATAATAATGATATTGTCCAATGATTTCTACATTCTGTGGAGTCACCTCTTTTTGTAATGGGCACAAATATGAATCTCCTCCAGTCAGTAGTTCACATTGGTGTCTTCCAAATTTCTTTGCATAGGTAAGTGAGTGCCTCCAGAGCTGCATCAGTTTGTTGAAAGGTTTCAGATTGTATTCCATTAATTCCCAGAACCTGGTTCTTTGCCAGTGCTTTCAGTGCACCTTGGACTTCCTTCAGTACCATTGACTTTTGATTATATGCTACCTCTTTTTTGTTGTTGTTGTTGTTTTAAATGTTTTAGTGTGAATTATGCGATAGTTTACATGGGAGAACATTAGTTTTACATTCATTCTATCGTATATCATCTCATTGCCATGGTTATAATCCCCTCCATGCATCATCAACCAACCAAAAGGTAAATGCTACAAAGCCTGCCACCCGGTCGTCAGCACACAGTCTCTCTCCCTCTCTGTGTCTAAAGTCCTCAGCTGCTCCATCTCTCCACATCATCATCTCTGCCTCCATCTCAGGCATCACTGCTTCTCTGGGTAGGGTCCTGCTCACCTCTCTTCTCCATTGATGATCCCAGGGAGCATTGATGCTCCTAGACTGAAAAGTTAATCACTCCCCTCCTTGCTGTAAAATGTCCACCTTTACATTTCCACCCCTCACAATCAGTCCTGATAACAATTATTCACTATTGTATCACAAAAGACCTACTTGCATTTCATTTCATCAGTCCCGCCTAGACAGATTGGATACTTCTCAGTGGAGATTCTACCGTCCTCCATGCCCTCTGGAACTAGGTTCTCTCTTGAAAGCTTGTAAGCCAGTCACTTCTTGCCTTTGTAGCCTCCCCCCCAGCCCCATTTTGGGTAGCCAATGTCCAAGTTGCCCATCCCTGTCTACTCTGTGTGTGGAGGGGGTGGGAATGATCTTTGCTTAAGGATTTGTTTCCTCTTTTGAGCTACTGCATCCATAGGTGTAGGTCAAGTTCATCAAATTGTGTAAGATTACTCTTTTTCTTTCCCCCTCTTCTATCTTCTGGTTGAGCTCTGATCATCCAGTCATTGAAGCCAGGTCAAGTGGGTATGATCTGTACGTATGGGTGTTCTATATGCTACCTCTTGAAATGGTTGAGCATTGACCATTTCTTTTCCATACAGTTACTCTGTGTATTCTTTTCATCATCTTTTGATGCTTTCTGCATCATTCAATATTTTACCCAGAAAATCTTTCAGTATTGCAAGTCGAGGCTTGACATTTTTCCTCAGTTCCCTCAGCTTAAGAAATGATGAGCGTGTTCTTTCCTTTTGGTTTTTGGATGCTAAGTCATTGCACATTTTATTAAAATACTTGACTTTGTTTTCTCAAGCTTGCCTTTGAAGTTTTCTGTTCAGCTTGTTTACGTCCTCATTTCTTTCATTTGCGTTAGCATTTCTTTGATGAGAGCAAGTTTCAGAGTCTCTTCTGACATTCATTTTAGTCTTTTTCTTCTTTCTTGTCTTCTTAATGACTTTTTGCTTTCTTCCTGTATGGTGTTCTTGATGTCGTTGCACAACTCCTCTGGTCTTCAGTCATTAGTTTCTAATTTATCAAATTTGTTCTTCAGATGATCTCTAAATTCAGGTGGGATATATTTAAGGTTGGCAGCTCAAACTCACTAGTCACTCCTTGGAAACCCTATA
>NW_006408540.1:29219849-29221251 GCF_000296735.1 Chrysochloris asiatica | reverse complement strand
ATTATTAATGTATGTTTGCAATTGTTTCTCCTCATTTTGAATTGTGTTCTATGAGCAAATTGAGGTCCTGAAAGCTTTATGCCATTCACATCATCATGATCACCACTACTTTGAGGAGACAATTCTTCTCCAGTCATGTTTTGAGTGACTTGCCAACTTGTGGGGCTCATCTTCTGGCAGTATAGCTGACACTATTCTGGTGCTTATTCTATCTGACAGTGTTTCACTGCTAGTCATAAGGTGTTCAGTGGTTAAACATTCAGAAGTAGTCTGCCTCTCATTCTTCTAGTCTGAAAGCTCAGTTGAAACCTGTCCACCATGGGGTACCCTGCTGGTATGTAAAATACTGGTGACATAGCTCCTAATACCACAGCAACACACATGCCTCTACTGTATAACAAACTGACTAAGCAAAAATCTTTTCAGTGTCCCCATTTCTCAGTACCCCTATTTCATAATAATGCCACATTAGAAGGTTTGGAAGGGAAAGCAGAGACAAGATGACATCCTAGTCACACACTTCACCCAATCCCTCTACAAGAGACTTGGAAAACAAATGGAGTGAATGCATTCAGATGATGATCCTGTAAATCTGAAGACAAAGAGTTGGATTAAATACTGATTAGAAATTGTGGCAGAATAAAAACAGTGACTGAAGAGAGAGAAAATGTGGGACCCCAAATGACATCCAACCAATTTGAAATATAGAAGATAATGCATAGGAGTTAGGGGAAGCCAACTTCATGGAATCTTTACTAGGATAGAGACACAGTGAAACAAGATGAGCAGAATATAAATTGGATTGGGAGAATAAAGTGAAGGAAGCAAAACTGGGAGAATTGTAGTGGTACAGTTGACCTCAGAACAAAGATAGAGGCTGTGAAGGGGACAAAATAATTCATTAACTAGGAGACAGTCCTAGTCATTTGAGTTGTGAGCCCATGAGGAGGGGACATCCTCTGGAGTGACAGCTGAAGACAAGACTCCAGATGTCTCCCTCTTCTCTGATATCTGTGAAGGCATTGGATACATGCTGGTACTCCCTCTCATAGTGTACCAGGCTCCCAGAAAAGTGGGACCATAAAAGTACTTTTTTCTCCTGCTTTCTACTGTAATACCTTTTTAGTGATGTGTGCTTTCCCATATTCTCACCAAAACAGTGGCTAGGGACAACCTCCTAGTCACCTTACACCTGGTCAGTATGCTCTAGTAGCAACCTCCTAGCAGCAGATTTCTAAGGGAGCACAACTCTATGCATGTGGTGAAGGTATGAGTAATAGAATATACTCTTAGACTACTTTTCCCCTTCCTTCTAACTAGTAGATTTCCCTCCTCCTTAAGGAGCTCTGGTAGCATTGTTTTTGTTGTTGTTGTTGTTGTCAGGTGCCATCAAGTCGGAACC
>NW_006408540.1:29177476-29198562 GCF_000296735.1 Chrysochloris asiatica | reverse complement strand
CAGCTGTAAGTCTTCCAATCTTCTAAATATTCCTTTATATGTGGTTCAGAGTACTGGGACCATTCCCTGAGCCTTCTTGGTCCTGTATTCTGTGTTGCTCTCAGCAGAGCTCGTCACTACACTTCCACCAGATCCACCATCTTTTTCCGGAAGCACCCCCCTTTTCTTTTAAGAACTGAAATAAGGTGCCTGTAGGGATCCAGTGATTGTTCTCAGAAATGAAACAAAAAGGGGTCTCATGTAAATTGAGCCTGGAACTGCCCTACAGCCATAGCCTTTTCCCTTTCTGATTTCTACCCATTCGATATCATATGGGCATTCCTCTCTTTCTTTGTCTGTTCATCTCATTCTCTCTTCTTTATGCTGATTGCATTCCCTGCTTGTATTTAAATATCCACATTATAAAAAATGACACCCATACCTAGACTTTATAAAATCTGTCATTTCATGCAGATATGGATATTGAGCTAATAATATTAATAGATTATACTGTGAGTACATTATCATGAGGCAGAGGCTGTTCTAAATATATTGCATGTTTTTACCCATTTAATCCTCAACAACACAATGATTAGTGAGAAGTAAAGACCTAGCAATAAGCCTGTGATCCTTTTTTTCTTCTGTTTCTTGGGGATGCCTTGGAGAGAAAGGGATGACGCAGTCAAATTTCCTTACAAACATGTTAGTAACCAAACTATTTGATGAATAGCAATGTAATTTTCTAACAGGATGATCCTTTGTGAAATGCAGGATAGGCATAGTCAATTTAGTTTTTTTTTTTTGTGAGTGAATCTGGAATTTAAGGATTTATAAAGTTTGTTCCACTAGAAAATCTCATGTAAATAAGCAAATTCATGGATTATTAAAAGATTTTCCATAACCATACCCTTCTGCAAACTTGACACAAATTAGTGGTTGAGTCAGAGTATTCATCTATTAAATCTGGCAATAGTCTATGTTTTTTGCTACTACACTACACTGCCTTTGTCGATCTCTTTCTTGATTCAAATTCTTGCTACTAAGAGACTTCAGTGGTTTACTGAAAGACCAATGGTTTGTCATCTTGATTTATACAGCTAGCAAGATCAGTTCGTGATAGAATCCCTATGATCTATTTCATCTGGGTCTAGTATAGATAGGGACAGTACTGAGAATGCTGAGGAAGGCTACAATGAATGTGTCTATTGGACAGAGGAGTCTACATATCACCTTATGACCACAGGTATAAGCCTAGAGATAGTGTACTTCTGTGTGATTTCTAAGGAAAATTTGTCATTTTTAATTGTTCACAGACTGCTAGCACAGTAGAAATTTTCACCTTAGTCTGGGCTAAAGGTGAAAAAACTGGGTGAGAATGTTGACTGCAAAGACTTTATCCCTAGAGAACATTTTCCTTAGTAAGAAATGAAGAACCAAGGTCTATCTCTTTATTCTTTGGAACAATTTCATGCTGCCAAAATTTTTATTTAATCTTCCAGATAAGAGACAACTTGAATGCTATTAAGGACCAGGAGATGTTATTAGACTGGAATATCTAATAATGGCATGGGAGTCTTTGAACAGTTTTAGGCATGTATTCTCTTTGTATTGGATTCCCAAAGTCACTGAACCAAAGGTCCATTTTCTTGGACTAATCAGCATACAGTTACTGAGAAAAGTGGAAAATAAAATGGAATCCCTGTTGGCCTGTTCATATGTTGCTTTGCAATAAAAGGAGAAAACATCTAATTTCAGCCTCAGCTCTTGTTTTCATTTTTTGTTGTTGTAAAATATGACAAAAAATGTTGAAATGTTGCCATTTCAGCATTTTTTCACATTTACAATTTAGTGAGATAAATTACATAGTAATATATGAAACCATCACCAATACCTATTGCCAAATTTTTCATTTTTTATAAAATAAACATAAAATTCAGTTCAAACAATGACTTATTAATTTCCCCCATCAATCTTGCCCCTGGAAACCACTATTGAACTCTTATCGCTACACATTTTTCTGTTGTAGGTATTTCATAGCAGTGAAATCATATAGTATTTATCTTTCTGTGGTTAATTTATTTTACCCATGATAATGTTTTCAGATTAACCCATGTTGTGGTATACATCAGGACTTCATTTCCTTTTGGGAGAGTAATAATCCACTATGTGCAAATATCATATTTTGTTTATTCATTTATCTGTTAATGGGCATTTGGGATGCTTCCACTTTGATTATTGTGAATAGTTTAGCTTCAGTTTTTGAGTGTAAGTAATGCCAGACAGAAGCAGCTACTATTTGATGCTACTGTGAATCTTTTCTCTTCTTACAAATGTTATTGAAAGAGTGGCATAGATCTATCTTTTTACTAAAGGAAGGCTTAGAGGAATTTGTATGTTTGTGTTACTCTCCAGTATTTGAACACAGATTTTTATATTGAACTAAATTTCAAATTTATTTTCTACATGTTACTCTTCATTAAAAAATATTGATATCCCTTTTTTACTTTATTAAATGCCATTTAAAAATTTTACACATTTGTCTGCCAGTTTGTTGTACTATGGTATATTATTTGTCTATTACTATGATGCTAAAAGCTATGACACTGATACTGTAAATACCGGAAGGATCACCAATGGTGGACAGGTTTTAGTGGAGCTTCCAGACTAAAACAGACTAGGAAGAAGGACCTAATGATCTACTTTACAAAAAATGGCCATTGAAAAGCAATATAAGGTTGTCTGATAAAACAGCAGAAGATGAGCCCCTCAGGTTGAAAGGCACTCAAAACACAACTGGGGAAAAAAACTGCCTCCTTAAAGTACAGTCAACCTTAACTACATGGATGGATTAAAGCTTTGGGGACTTTGGTTTGCTGATGTGACATGATTCACAAGAGACAGCTGCAAACAGTTGTTAATAATTAAAAATGTGAAATATACAAAATATGAATTTAAGAAAATTGAAAAGTTTTCCAAAATGAAAGAGAATGTATAGAGATCAATATTCTATGCTTTTGTTGTTGCTGTTTTAAGTGTTAGTTCTGACTTACAGTGATCCTGTATAAAGTTTCTAAGGAATGGCTGGTAAGTTTGAACCACCAACCTTGTAGTTAGCAGTCTATTGCTAATCTTACAGCACCACACCAGGACTCCACTCCAGGCATTAGTGAGCTGAAATTGACTTATTATTGGTCATTTAAAAATGTCCATTCATATGGTCTACTGAGCTGAAAATGACAGTTGGATAGGAGTGGCGTTGAATCTATTCTCAAAAAGAACATTTCAAGGTCTATCCTGAAGATAAATGCTGTCAGAAATAGATCCATTAATAACCTATGATATGCAGATGACACAAGTTTGCTTGCTGAAAGCAAAGAGAATTTGAAGCACTTACTGACAACGATTAAAGAATATAACCTTCTATATGGATTATACTTTATATATCTATCTCTATATCTATCTCTATGTATCTATGTATCTATCTATGTATGTATCTATGTATCTATCTATCTATCTATCATCTATTTATCTATGTATCTATCTATGTATCTATCTATGTATCTATCCTCATAATTGGACCAATTATGATAAGTGGAGAAAACATTGAAGTCAATTATTCATTTACTTGGATCCTCAATCAACAATCATGGAAGCAGTAGTAAAGAAATTAAAAGATGCATTGTATTGGGCAAATTGCATGCAAAAGATGTCACTTTGAGGACTAAGGTATGCCTGATCAAGACATGGTATTTTCAAATGCTGCATATGCTTGTGAAAGCTGAGCAGTGAATAAGAAGAGAGAGAATTGACGACTTTGCATTATATGGTGTTGTCAAAAAGAATGAATACAGCATGAACTACTAGAAGAATGAACAAATTTCTCTTGGGAGAAGTAGAGTGCTACTTATAAGTGAGGATTATTGTTGGTAAGTGCCATCAAGTCAGTTCCAAGTCATAGCGAGCCTTTATAGGGTTTCAGAGGAATGGCTGGTGGATTTGAACTGCCCTGTGGTCCAGTGCTTATCCTACAATGCCACACCAGGATAGTGAGTCTTAGTGTCACATACTTTAGACATGTTATCAGGAGGATCCAGTCCCTGAAGAAGGCCATCATGCTTGGTAAAGTAGAGACAAAAGTAAAGAAGAAGACCCTCCATGAGACAAATTGACAGTGGCTGCAACAGTGGACTCAAACATAACAATTGTTTGTATGTGTTGGACTGGACAGTGTTCCATTCTGTTATTGCTATGTGTAAGAATCAACGCAACAGCATCTAACAACAAAACACTACAAGTGAAACAAAATATCTGTACGTTATATTCTTGAACTTTGGCCAATGGAGACATAGGTGCTACCAGACTCTGAGAACAATGCTCTTTACCAGGTCTTCATTTTCAGACTGGGATGCCACCACTGGTTCTTTTACACAAAAGGAACAAAAGACAATTTTAGATTACTAATGCTTTCTTCTCATTGATATAAAATAAAAAATAACTGCACTAAGACCTTATGTTACTGTTGTTCTTAGCTGCTGTCAAGTTTATTCAAACCCTATATGCAACTCCATATACATTTTTGTTGTTGTTAAGTGTCATTGAGTAGGTTCCGACCCATAGCAACCCTGTATAAGGTTTCTGAGTAGTGACTGGTGGATTTGAACCACCGAATTTGGAATTCATACTGACCTTGCAGTCCAGTGCAGTATCCTGCACACCACATCAGGACTTCATACAACTATGTATACAGCCCTATATACAACAGAATGAAATGTCCTCCAGTCCTGTCTTACCCTCACAAACACCAACAATCTTACATACAACAGAATGAAATGCCATCCAACCTTTCCTCATCCTCACAATGACCATGTTTGAGTCCATCTTTGTGACTATTGTGCCAATTTATCTCACAAAAGTTTTCCAACACCCTTGTGAGTCAAACATCAAACTTCACCAAACAATACGTCCTCTTCTAGCATTTGTTTTCTTTTGATGATGTATCAGTTCAAAGCATTTTTGTGGGACAATGTTTTATTGTGATCCATAAGATTGTCATAGGCTAATTTTTAGAAGTCAATTGCCTGATCTTCCTTCCTGGTCTGTTTGTTCCATGGTACTTTAAATTTTATTCTCCAATACCATCACTCAAATGCTTCAATTTTTCTACAGTCTTCTTTGTTCATCGTCCTACTTTCACATGCATATAAGGCAATTGAAAATATGATGGCTTGGGTAAAGCACACATTAGTCCTCAAATGACATCTTTGCTATTTAACACTTTAAAGAGGTCTTGTGCAACAGATTTGCCCAATACAATATGTCGTTTGGTTTCTTGACTGCTGCTTTCATGAATGTTGATGGTGGATCTGAGCAAAATGAAGTCTTTGACAACTTCAATCTTTTCTCCATTGATAAGAATGCTGTTTATTGGTCCAGTGGTGAGAATTTTTGTTTTCTTTATAAAAATCCATATTGAGGCTGTGGTCTTTGATCTTCATTAGTAAGTATTTTAAGACCTCTTCACTTTAAGCAAGGAAAGGTTGTATCATATGCATATCACATATTGTTAATGAGTCTTCCTCTAATCCTGATGCTACTTTATTCTTCATATATCAAGTCTCTTGGATTATTTGTTCAGAATACAGTTTTAATGAGTATGGTAAAAGAATGCAACCATGGCACACTCCTTTCTGACTTTAAACCATTCAGTGTCCCCCTGTTCTATTAAAATGATGGCCTATTGTTTTATGTACAAGTTCCTAATGAGCACAATTAAGTGCTCCAAAATACACATTCTCCATAATGTTGTCTATATAGTTAGTCATGATCCACACAGTAGGAAGTCTTTCCATAGTCAATAAAGGTAAACATTGACTATGGAAACACAGGTAAACATCTTTCTGGTATTCTCTGCTTTCAGCCAAGATCCATGTGACACCTGCAATGGATTCCTAGTTCCCCACCCTCATCTGAATCAAGTTTGAACCACTTGCAATTTTCTGTTTTTTCAGCAGTTTTTAAAATATCTTGAGCAAAATTTTATTTGCATGTGATATTAATGATATTGTCGATCATTTCTGTTTTCCATTGGGTCACCTCTCTTTGGATAGTGCACAAATATGGATTTCTTCCAATCAGTTGCCCAGGTCTTCCAAATTTCTTGGCATATATGAATAAGTGCTTCCAGGGCTGCATCAGTTTGTCAAAAAATTTCAGTTTGTAGTCCATCAATTTCAGGTGCCTTATTCTTTGCTAATCACTCCAGTACACGTTGGACTTCATCCTTCAGTACCATTGGCTGTTGATCATATGCTATATCTTGAAATGGTTGAACATCGACTATTTCTTTTTGGTATAGTGATTCTGTGTATGTTGTTGTTAGATGCCATGGAGTCAGCACCAGCTCATAGCAATCCTATGCACAACAGAATGAAACATTGGTGGGAACTGGATCAACTTCAAAATAGTTGCTGCACCTGAACCCATTGCTGCTGCCACTGTGTCAGTCAATAATCCTTGGGGGGTCTTCCTCTTTTTCTCCAACCCTCCTATGTTACTCTACATGATATCCTACTCTAGTGACTGGTCTCTCCTGATAATATGTCTGAAGTAGGAGAGACCAAGTCTGGCTATATTGACTTCCAAGGAAGACGCTAACTGTACTTCTAACACAGATGTTTATTCTTTTGGCAGTTCATGGTACTTTCGATATTCTCCTCCTATATCATAAGGAGCTCTGATAGCATAATGGTTACGAATCATGTTGTGAACTTTAAGGTCAGCAGTTCGAAACTACCAGCTGTTCCACAGGAGAAAGAGGAGGCTTTCTGTTCCTGTAAAGATTTATAGCCTCAGAAACCCTGTACAGGGTCGCTATGAGTCGGAACTGACTCCATGGCACATAACCACCACCACCTCCAACATCATAAATCAAATGCATCAAATCTGCTATGGTCTTCCTTACACTGCCCAACTTTCACATTCATATGAGCTTATTGAAAATACCATGGCTTGGGTCAGGCGCACCTTAGTCCTCAAACTGACATATTTGCTCTTTAACACTTTAAAGAGGTCTTGTGCAGCAGATTTTCCCAATATGTCATTTGATTTCTTGACTGCTGCTTCCATGAGCATTGATAGTTAATCTGAGCAAAATGTAGTCTTTGATAACTTCAATCTTTTTTCTCTATTTATATAGATGTTGTTCATTGGTCCAATGGCAAAGATTTTTGTTATGTTTACATTGAGATGCAACCCATATTGAAGGCTGTGGTCTTTGATCTCCATCAGTAAGTATTTTAAGTCTTCTTCAATTTCATCAAGCAAAATTGTATCATCTTCATGTCACGGATTATTAATGAGTCTTCCTCCAGTCCTGATGTCACATTTTTCTTCATATTATCCAACTTCTTGAATTATGTGCTTAGCATACACATTGAATAAGTATGGTGAAAAAATATACCCTGGCGCAAACCTTTCCTAATTTTAAACCATTCAGTGTTCCCTTGTTCTGTTCGAACAACTATGTACAGATTCCTCATTGGCACAATTAAGTGTTCTGGAATACTTATTCTTCACAATATTGTCCATAGCTTGTCATGATCCACACAATTGAAAGTCTTTACATAGTCAATGAAGTACAGGCAAGCATCTTTCTGGTATTCACTGCTTTCAGCTAAGATCCATCTGGCATTAGCAATGATATTGTTACCTGAGTCACTCTGAAGGAGTTGCCAATGCCATGTGGGTTGTAACAAAGGAAGGGCTTTATTGTGCTAGCATGTGGCTCAGTGGATTCATATCCAGAGGCTCAGCTCCATCTTCTTTGTGTGAGGATACTTTATAGGGGGTGCATACACGAGTTCATTTGGGATTGGTTAGTGGGGGCCAACAGCTACACAGGGTTACCTGGAATTGATTGACTCAAACATATGGCGGGGAAAGATGTATGAGCATACAAGCAAGCAGTTAGAGAAGCGGAAGGAGGTGAACATTAGCTCCGGGCTCTGTTCCATCCCAGAGATGGGTCAGGAACAAGAGATTACCCTGGGTAATCACATGAGGCTGAGGTGGTCTGTTGCTTATTTCCTGGAATGTGATTCTTGCTTCAGGAATGAGCTATGAGCCTGGGGGACATGTGGGGCCAGCTCCTATTTCCGCAGGCCTCCCTGCCTCAATATCCCTCATTCCACATCCTTTTCTGAATCTGGCTTGAACTTCTAGAATTTCCCTGCCAATATAATGTTGCCGTAATTTTTGTATTGTTGTTTTTGTTGTTGTTGTTATGTGCCGCGGAATCTGTTCCGACTCATAACATCCCTGTACAGGGTTTCCAATGCTCTAAATCTTTACAGGAGCAGAAAGCCTCATCTTTCTCCCGCGGAACAGCTGGTAGTTTCAAACTGCTGGCCTTGTGGTTTGCAGACCGATTTGTAACCACTACGCTACCAGAGCTCCTTAATTTTATTTATTTATTTTGTATTACCTGTAGTAAAACTTTACTTACATGGGATATCAATGATATTGTCCAATGAATTCTACTTTCCACTGGATCACCTCTCTTTGGAATGGGCACATCTATTTCCTGTTTCTCGTTCTTTGCTAATGCCTTTCATACACCTGGGACTTCAGTTATCAATGGCTGTTGATCATATGCTACCTATTGACATGGTTGGCCATTGACCATTTCTTTTTGGTACAGTGACTCTGTATATTCCTTCCATCTTCTTTTGATGCTTTATTCAATATTTTACCCATAGAATCCAACAGTATCAAAAGTCAGGGCTTGAATTTTTTCTTCAGTTCCCTCAGCTTGAGAAATGCTGAGTGTCCTTTTCTGGTTTTCTAACTCCAGGTCTTTGTTGGAATATTTGACTTTGTTTTCTCAAGCTGACCTTTGAAATTTTCTGTTCAACTCTTGTAACTATTTACTTCTTCCATTTGCTTTAGCATCTCTACACTGAGAGCAAATTTGAGTCTCTTCTGAAATCTATTTTGGTCTTTTCATTCTTTCTTGTCTTCTTAATGACCTTTTACTTTCTTCCTATATGATGTTCTCGATGTCATCCCATAACTTTTCTGGTCTTTGGTCATTAGTGTTTAACGTATCAAATCTGTTCTTGAGGTGATCTCTAAATTGTTTTAATTTTCATCAGCTTCAGCCTGAATTTGCATATGAGTAATTGGTGGTCTGTTCCACAGTCTGCCCCTGGCCTTGTTTTGGCTGATGATATGGAGCTTTACCACCATCTCTTTCCACAGATGTAGTCAATTTGATATCTGTGTATTCCATTTGGTGAGGTCCATGTGTATAGTCATCTTTTATGTTGTTTTAAAAGGGTGTTTTCAATGAATAAGTCATTGGTTTTGCAAATTCTATCATTTGATCTCCAGTGTCATTTCTATCACCAAGGCCATAGTTTCCAGCTACTTATTCTTCCTCTTTGTTTCCAACCTTTGCATTCCAATTGCCAATGATTATCAATATATCTTGATTGTATGTTTGATCAATTTCAGACTGAAGAAGTTGGTAGAATTCTTCAATTTCATCATCACTGGCTTTAGTGGTTGGTGAGTAAATTTGAATAACAGTGGTATTAACTCATCTTCTTTGTAGGCATATGGATAATATCTATCACAGACAGCATTGTACTTCAAGACAGATCTTGATATGTTCTTTTTGATAATGAATGCACCACAATTCCTCTTCAATTTGTCAGTTCTGGAATAGTAAACCATGTGATTGTCAGGTACAAAATGGCCAATACAAGTTAATTTCGTTCACTAGTTCTAGGATATCAATGTTTATATGTTCCATTTCATTTTTTACAATTTCCAGTTTTCCTGGATTCATGCTTTGTATACGCCATGTTCTGATTATTAATTGATGTTTACAGCTGTTTCTGAATATTGAATTGTGCCCCATCAGCAAATGAAATCCTGAGAGCTTTGCTCATGGTCAACTAACTCTACTTTGAGAAGGCAGCTTTTTCCCAGTCTCACTTTGGGTGCCTTCCAACCTGAGGGGGCTCATCTTCTGGCACTATATCTGACAATATTCTGGTGCTCTTCATCATGTTTCAATATTCAATATTCTAGCATGTTTCAATATTCAATATTCTAGTTCCACTGCTATTCATAAGGTTTTCAGTGACTAAATATTTGGAACTAGTCTATTCCTCCTTCTTCTAGTCTATCTGTGTCTGGAAGTTCAGCTGAAATCTGTCTACTGTGGGTGACCCTACTGGTATTTAAGATACCTGTGGCATGGTTTCCAGAATAACAGCAACATGAAGGCCACCACAGTACAACACATGGACAAACAAGTTTTGAGATTCTGTGTATACCTTCTATCTTCTTTTGATGCTTTCCTCATCATTCAAAATTTTATTCATAGAATCCTTCAATATTGCAAGTCAAGGCTTGAAGTCTTTTTTTTTTTTTTTTTTCTGTTCTTTCAGCTTGAGAAATGCTGAACATGTTGTTTCCTTTCAGTTTTCTAACTCCAGCTGTTTGCATATTTCATTATAATATTTGCCTTTTTTTTGTGACTTTACCCTTTGGATTTTGTGTTCAGTTCTTTTCCTCCTCGTTTCTTCTATTTGCTTTAGCATCTGTATGCTGGATAGCAAGTTTCATAGTCCCTTTTCCCCTGCATTTTGGTCTTATCCTTCTTGTCTTCTTAGTGACCTTTTGCCATCTTGCTGTTTGATATTTTTGATGTCATCTCACAACTCTTCTGGTCTTTGGTCATTAGTATCCAATGCATCAAATCTGTTCTTGAGATTCTCTCTAAATTTAGGTAAGATATGTTCATGTCATGTTGTGGCTTTTGTGGATGTGTTTAATTTTCTTCGGCTTCAGCTTGAACTTCCATATGATCTATAGATGGTCTGCTCCATAGTCTGCCCCTGGCTTTGTTTTGACTAGTGATTTGCCCTGTCTCTTTCCACAGATGAAGTAAATTTGATTTCTGTGTATTCTATCTGGTGAAATTAATATTTATAGTTATCTCTTATGCTGTTTAGAAAACATATTTGCAGCGAAGAAGTCATTGGTCTTGCAAAATTCTATCATGAGATCTTGAATATGGTTTCTATCACAAGGCATTTTTTCCCCAACTATTGATGTCAGGATTTTCCTTTGTCTTTTTTTTTTTTTCCCCTCCAAGCAAGAGTTTTATATTGTATTTGAATTTTTATGTGAGAAGCCGAAACAATCTTGTACATTTCTATACTGTTATGGAATTAATTCAATTTCAAAAGATTTCTACTGTATTCAGTCTTAGATCCCAAAGATCTTTGCCTTTTCTTTATCCATATGTGCCCCTCCCCTGACTCCTGGTCTCATAATGGTTAATAATCAGTACAAGGCACATTTATCTAATCCAATATAGTCATTTAAAAAATTACCCAGCGCTCTGTCTGTGTCTAGAAACTAAATTGCCTAAAACATGCTATTGCTAAATTGGGTTTAAAGCTTTGCTCAGTGATTGGCTGAAAATGGAAACATGTTGGCTAGAATTTCTGCAGGATTATAAAATAATAACCTACCTTGGAATTATACTTCTAGGATGGGCTTCAAAAGATGTGAGAAAACAAAAAATGCAAGGAAATAAAAAGCTGATTAATGTGAAGAAAAACAAAATACTTCATCATGTTGCTGTAAGCAGGGATTAGAGGTCTGAAAAAGGTAAAAATATGCATGTCTCTGGAGACAGAAAAGAGAAAATAGGGAAATAAATGATTTCCCTTGGTTCAAAGAATTATAAATGTAATTAATCTTAAAATGAGAAACATCTCTCTCTTTTTTTATTATATCAGTGATTCATACACTTCACTGGGCATCAAATCACCTGAAGGATTTGCTAAAACACAGATTGCTGACTCCCTGCCATGGTTTCTGATTCAGTAAATCTGGGATGTTCCTGAAGTTTGCATATTTATCAAGTTTCCAGAGCATGCTGATGCTACTGGCCCTCAGACTGAATTTTAAAACCATTTCAATACAGAACAGCATCTCAAGGGGAGAATTTCCTTCCAGTGAAATTGCTTTTAGAGATAGGTAGAATAAAACTGCATGTGACAGTTTAGGTTCTAAAGAAAACTGGCTGTCTTTAATTGGTTTTAAGTTGGTAGATGTTTTCATTGCCAATAAACATAATAATGAGATACAACTATTTAAGAGATATTTACTACAGTTGTGTGGTCAGAATGTTGCATATTATGTTGCTGTTAGTTGCTATCGAGTCAGTACCAACTCAGATTGACCCTGTGCATAACAGATAGAAACACTGCTTGGTCCTGGGCCAACCTCGCAATCATTGCTACATTTGCATATTATAGTTTATCTTAAAAGGAAACAAGGGGAGATATGATTACTCAGCATCTTTTAATTTTTAGTAAGACAGAAGTCTGTTTATTTGATTTTGGAAAATTGAGTGTCAGACCCAGCACACACGAGCAGATTTGCTGCATGGCCAGCCCTCAAATAGTTTTAATCCCCAATCTTGAAAAAGCTCCTCCTCCAGTTCCCTTTTTACTGGGTACTATGGAGTTTACCAGGAGCTCTGGTAGTGTAGTGGTTACGAATTGGGCTGCAAACCACAAGGTCAGCTGTTCAAAACTACCAGCTGTTCTATGGGAGAAAGATGAGGCTTTCTGCTACCGTAAAGATTTACAGCCTCAGAAACCCTGTACAGGGTCGCTATGAGTCTGAACCGACTCCATGGCACATAACAACAACAACAACATTGAGTTTGCAATCTGCCCTGAATGTCATCTACTAGTCCTTCCTGGGAGCATTCTCATTTAAAGTGCCTTCCCTGCCTCCACTCCCCACTCCATGAACTCTCCCTATCTCCTTGATTGGTGTATTCTTATTTTAAAATTTCTAGCTGGTCAAACTAGGCTCTTCCTCTTCCTTGAGTTCCTTTTGAAGATTCCCCTTAGTCCTGAAGATGGATCACCCCAAGAGCTATTTCTCACAAATCTTCCCTTTTTGTCTTTACACTTGGTTTCATTTTCATTTGTACTTCTCAAATTTATCTAGCATCTATTGGCTGTTTTCTTCATAAAGTGTATCACCTCTGGATGTTCTAAAAAGTACAGCAATCTTGATTAGCCTCTGGACTAGTACCCGGATGTAAGGTATACTACAACATCTAACAGCTGTCAGCCAAGAGATCAGACGACATATTGCTTGGGCAAACCTGTTGCACAGGAACTTTTTAAAGTATTGAAGAGCAGAGATGTCAGCTTGAGGACTAAGGTGTGCCTGACCCAAGCCATGGTATTTTCAATAGCCTCATATGGATGCGAAAGCTGGACAGTGAATAAGGAAGATCGTAGAAGAATTGATGCCTTTGAGTTGTGATGTTGGAGGAGAATACAGAAAGTGCCATGGACTGCCAAAAGAACCAATAGATCTGTTTTGGAAGAAGTGCAGCCATAGTGCTCCTTGGAGGCCAAGATGGCTAAGCTTCGTCTCTCATACTTTAGACATGTTGTCCAGAGGGAACAGTCACTGGAGAAGGATGTCATGCTGGGTAAAGTGGAGGGTCGGAGGAAAATGGGAAGACCCCTAACGAGATGGATCAGCCAGGTGGCATCATTGATGGATTCAAGTGTGGCAGCGGTAGTGAGGTTGGCCCAGGATCGGACATTGTTTCGTTCTGCTATGCATGGGGTCGCTATGAGTCGGTTCCGACTCAATGGCACCTGACAACAACAACAACAATATGAGAAAAGTGAGGATTGAAGTGGCTATATTTTTCCACTTCCTAAACCACCCCTCTCACCCATCAGTAAAAGGACCGTTAATTCCAGCATTTTCAGTCAATTCATTAGCTACAGTGCTTAAATCTTGCAGGGCCTTTGTGATAGTTCCATCGCAGCTGTGTTGTTAGGGATAAAGGTACCACACTTATTTCCTAATATTACACATACACCTTCTTTTTTGGCTAGCATCATGTCTAGTACCATTCTGTTTTCCCAAGCCATCTTGATACTGGCATCTAACTGGCTAGCTACCACTTGTAGGGTATCTCTGGTATAGTTTATGAACCTCTGTTGGTTATAATATATGAAATTAATCGGGTCTACATTTTTATCATAGTTGTTGTTGTTGTTAAGTACCATGGAGTCGGTTCTGACTCATAATGACCCTGCACAGGGTTTCCGTGGCTGTAAATCTTTATGGGAGCAGAACACCTCATCTTTCTCCCGTGGAACCGCTGGTAGTTTCGAACTGCTGAGGTTTAGGTAAGCAACCCAATTTGTAA
The DNA here is from genome assembly GCF_000296735.1 of Chrysochloris asiatica. Taxonomy (NCBI): domain Eukaryota; kingdom Metazoa; phylum Chordata; class Mammalia; order Afrosoricida; family Chrysochloridae; genus Chrysochloris; species Chrysochloris asiatica. The sequence continues at coordinate 29,184,305 of NW_006408540.1, read as the reverse complement.
CCACTATGTTACCAGCGCTCCTTTTATTCATAGTAGACCACCAGAAAATTATTCTCTCATATCCTGTAGTTACCTGATTCTTATCTTTAAACATATTAACAGCCCCCTTAAGTACTACAATGGAGTCTATATAAATATGTGGATCAAAAGATCCAGTGAAAGATCTCTGGGCTCAAGATTTCTCATGGTGCTCAGGTTTCTTGCAGATCGTTAGGGTGAAGGGAATTGCCAGCTAGACCAACACACATGTCCCAGTCAAATCAGACAGCAGCAAACCATGGACATTTCCTTTTCTGTAATACCTTAAAACATCAGTCTGGGGTACTTTGAGGGCCGAATAGTTGACACCAGTGACATTTTGGACATGGGTGCAAATTGTCAATTCTCCTATGGGCATTGTGAACTCCGTTCCCTGCCTTGAAAGACAAGAAGAGTTATTCATCATCCCCATGGAGAACAAAGGCATTTTTGTGTGTGTGTGTGTGGATATATCCCTACAAGGTTCATTTCCCTAGGCATCCTTGTCTTGGTACAGAGCCAACACGCAGTACATGTCCACATCAAGGGAAAAGGGAATTACCTGCACCTGCGATTTATCAGCTGTGCAAACATGACAATCACAATATTGAGAGGTTGCACTGAATATTTTACCAATTCTACCCAAGCGTTCACGTGCCTATATTCTGTTTCTGCTTCTAATGTTTGTCTTAGGTCTTTTACCTCAATCACTTCTACTCTCTTAGGGTCATTCTTAAAGATTTCCTTAGGGGCAGTAACAGGAAAAGGGCCTAGGTTTGGTGTTGAAGTTGGGGAAGTGATAAATGAAATACAAATTGACTCACAGGGTCTTGTCTAGGGATGTGGGCACCCACTTCATAGACCCAAATTGCTACTCTCAACTCCCTGTCATTGACAGTAGGGACATTAATTGAGGTAAGCACTGGGTCATCCAATTTCCCTCAGGATAAAACTTGATAAACACCTAATTTGATGGTTTGAGGGAATGATGCCATAGTTACATCTAATATTAACTTGACTGGCTGTTTGTAGGCAAAAGCCCTTTGCACTTCCCTCATGGTAATGATACATTTAACCATATTAACTACCAAACCCACCTCATCTGGCAGAGTTATGATAAGGCAACCTCTTAGACTTTTTTCAGGGTCACTTTGAGAGGCTCCCTAGACAAGGGATGTGCTTCCCACTGGTAACTACTTTTCCTTTGGGGAGAGTCCCTCTTCACCAGTCCCTTTACTTGAGTATAGTGAGTCCACCCATTCTCTGCAGTCCGGATGGCTGTCACAATGGTCAACTGTACCTGACAAGGGCCCTGACAGTCCAGCTGGAGTCTGTCCTCTTTCTAGGTCTTGATCAACACCAAGTCTCCTGGTTGGAAATGATGAATGGTGAATTTGAAGGGAGGGGTTTGGACCAAGAGTCCTTTTAACCTGAGGGTTAACAATACAGAAAGAGCCGGCACATAGTTTCTCAGGAATTGATCTCTAATTTCCATGATGGGTAGGTCTGTGGTCCTTCCCAGCTTGTTGTTGTTGTGAAGTGCCATCGAGTCAATTCCGACCCATAGCGACCCTGTATAGTGTTTCCTAGGAGCAGCTGCTGAGCTTGAACCACAGACCTTCAAGACTATTTACCATAAAAAATAGGGAAGCCTATTTATGGTGGCATGGTGCCCCTTCAGCAATGAATGCCATTCGACCCTTCAGCATCACAAATTCTGAGAGGATTAACAAGAAGATATTCAGGGATAACATATTCTCACAAAAGTATTTATTATACTCTGTCTGTTTCCTCAAACTAAAGGAAACTGTATTGACTCTGTCATCTTTGTTCATGAATCCAGTATTCACTTAAAAGCTTCTCAAACAGGAATGTCAATTAAACACACTTTAACATTATAACCTTGTCAAATGAACTGAAACTCTGGGAATACTCACGGCTACAGTACAATATCCTTTTCCTCCTCTTAACAAGAATAAATGCATACATACAGGGTGGTCCAGATTTTAACAAAAAAGAATGTTTTCAATTCAGTAAGAGTATTGATATACCAAATATCTTTTAATACAGTATTATGTTCTCAGAAAATAGTCCAATTTTCCTGCCCTGGCCTGTGCATGGACTACTTGGTCACCCCAGTTAGTCTGTTCTCAGTCCTTTATGTCTCTCTTGCTAATTCTAATCACCTTTTAACAGTCTTTTGTCTTTTTCTGACTCTCCCTGGGAGGCAATCACATTTGCAGAGCAGGCCTCCAATACCAAGGCAGGATGCATCTCATTTTCCACCAGGGCTGCTGCTTCAAGCAAGCAAAAAATCCCAGACGGGCCTTCAAATTTATGAGAAATGCTGCCAGTACACCGGACATTGCCTCAGCCCCTCTTAGGCATTAGCAGGTCAGTATAAACCCCTGACTTGTACTTTACTCTGATGGGACTCCGGAGGAAGAACAGGAGTGGACCTCTGTATCCTATATGAGGTCGCCAATGGGTTATCATGGATGCTTACCAACAAACGCTCAAGAAATCCAATCTGTACTCATGTTAGTGAGACAGAGGCCTGTTTATTCAATTTTGCAAATTTGGGCACCAGACCTAGCAGACATGGGCAGATGCTGATTACTCACCATCTTGTAGAGAAAGTCAGTGTTTATACCACATGCAAAATATGTACATGAAAACACCAACATACACAAATTATCCTAATGTTTAATCTGTGACTCTACATTAAACCAAGCTTCACGAAATTGTAGTTTAAAGTAGATTGAACATCTTAAATACTTGATTGAGTTTTCATACTGTAATCCAAATATCTTGGAGTTATGTCAACTCACTGTTGCCCTTAACAAAAATTGACAGATTAAAAAGTCACCCTCTTCCATGTATCCATCTACTGCTGTTTTATCCCAATGTTAAACAGTTTTGTATAACATCCATCTATGCTACACTTTTGTGACTTGGAAGTGGTTTAACTACTAGGTATCATTTCACTTTTCATCTAATTGTATCTTTTTGTTATTGTTGTTATATGTAATCAAGTTGTTTCTGATTTATAGTGACCCTGTATAGGGTTTCCTAGGAGTGGCTGGTGAGTTTGGACTGCTGGTCTTGCTGTTCAAATTGAACTTGCAGTCCTGTGCTTATTCATCAGGACTCCTTAGTTGTTTGAATTTTACAGCAAAATAAATAAATAAAATCCATGAAGACAATAATATTCTTTACTTTTATTGATGCCACCATGACTATAGCTCTTTATAAAAGGAATTTCAGGAACATATATGACAACACTCATTTGGATAGAGCTATAGAATGTTCATTATAGCTAATTTACCATGATTTATTTTAACCACCACATCTGAAGTTGCATTTTCATTACATAAGACATATTAAGAAAGCTTAACAAAAACAAGAGAGGGGAAAAAAAAGAAAAGGAAAGAGAGAGACTCCTGGTGTGGTGCTGTAGGAAAAACACTGGACTGCTAATCACAAAGTCAGTGGTTCAAACCCACTAATTGCTCCTTGGAAACCCTATATGGGTCACTATGCATTGGAATCGACTTGACAGCACTTAACAACAACAATATATATATTGTTGTTGTTAAGTGCTGTTGAGTCAGTTCTGACTCATAGCAACCCTGTGTAGGGTTTCCAAGGAGTGGCTAGTGAGCTTGAACCACCAACCTTGTGGTTCAAACCAACCTTGCAGTCCAGTGCATTAACCCACAGCACCACACCAGGACTCTCTCGCGCTCGCTCTCTTTGTATATATATATATATTTGTGTGGATGTATGTATATAAATAAGGAGCTCTGGTAGCATAATGGTTACAAATTGGCTGTGAACCAATTTATATATATATATATACTTGTGTGGATGTATGTATATAAATAAGGAGCTCTGGTAGTATAATGGTTACAAACTGGCTGTCCGTAGTTTGAAACTATCAGCTTCTCCGCGGGAGAAAGATGAAGCTTTCTGCTCCCATAAAGATTTATAGCCTCGGAAACCCTGTACAGGGTCACTATGGGTCGGAACCGACTCAACGGCGCTTAACAACAACAACAACAAATGTATATAAATATAAATAAATTTGTATAAATATAAAATGCTGTATGAGAAACACTGGACTGCTAACCACAAGATCATCTGCTCCTTGGAAACTCTATACAGGGTTTCTATGAATCAAAATAGACTTGACAATTCTTAAAAACAACATGTGTGTCTGTCATGGATTATTTCATAGGCAGAACCATAGCTGTTTGTCAATGATGTGCCATACTCATCTGTTTGAAAGAATCATTTCACATGCATGCTCAATGTTGTTATCAGTCATGGCTGTGGATGGACATTTAAATATAACAAGAGAACTGATAATTTTTTACTCACCCTCATTTGTGTGTGTATGTGTAATATAATAATATAGTGAAATAAATACTAAAATTTATGAGGAACTCTGATGGACAATGTGAGATGCAGAAATTGGAAGTGACTAAATTATTTTATAATTTGTTACCTCCCCCTCTCAAAAACAAAACAAAACACTATCATAGTCAATTCGACTTAAACAAGAGTAGATGTTAGAATAGAACTGCTCTTTAGAGTTTCCAAAACTACAGCTCTTTATGGGAGCAGACAGTCTCATCTTTTTTCTTGGAAGGACTTTTGAGTTTGAACCTCAGAGCTTGCATTTATCAGCCCAGTTTAACTCACTCTGTGAAGATGTAAATAAATCATATTCAAGAAGACAGCAGATCATAAGTACAACAGTTGTCACATTAGTAAGAGTTATTTGCAAGAATTCCTCTAATTACAATGCACTGAAACCCATGTTTGTGTTTAACAAGAAGTCCTATTATAGCCATAAAATTCCATAGTAAATGACTGCCTGTGAAATCTACGCAATGAGTCTATAATCTCAATCCACAACTGAAGTTTGTGAAAGAGAGAACTTTTTTTGGGGGGAAACCTGATTTTTCTGGAGTGATTACTAGCAAACCTTCTCATATGTAATTAATATTTACAGCAATTTTTCATTCTTCAAACAAGTGATAAGCCTGTTCTCATATTCTATTATTTTGTTGTTATTGTTGTTGTTGTTAGGTGCCATCAAGTCAATACTGACTCATAGCGACCTTCTGCACAGCAGAACGAAACGATGCCCGATCCTGGTCCAACCTCACTATTGTTGCCATGCTTGAGACCACTGATGCTGCCACTTTGCCAATCCATTTCACTGGGGGTCTTCCTATTTTTCTCTGACTTTCTACTTTACCAAACATGATATCCTTCTCCAGCGATTGGTCCCTTATGACAATATGTCCGAAGTATGAGAGACGAAGTTTGGCCATCTTGGCCTCCAAGGAGCACTCTGGCTGCATTTCTTCCAAAACAGATCTATTGGTTCTTTTGACAACCCATGGCACTTTCAACATTCTCCTCCAACACCATAACTCAAAAGCATCAATTCTTCTACAGTCTTCCTTATTCACTGTCCAACTTTCTAATGCATATGAGGTTATTGAAAATACCATAGCTTGGGCCAGGCACACCTTAGTCCTCAAGCTGGCATCTTTGCTCTTTAACACTTTAAAAAGGTCTTATGCCGCAGATTTGCCTAATGCAGTATGTTGTTTGATTTTTTAAAAAACGTATTATTATGAATTATGTGATAGTTTACATGGAAGAACATTAGCTTTACATTCATCCTATCGTATATCATTTCATTGCCATGGTTATAATCCCCTCCCTGCATCATCAACCAACTAAAGGGCAAGCCTGCCCCCCAGTCATCAGCACACAGCCCCTCTCCCTTTCTGGGTCTAAAGTCTCCAGCCGCTCCATCTCTCCACATCATTGCCTCTGCCTCCATCTCTGGCGTCACTGCTTCTCTGGGTGGGGTCCTGCTCTCTGCTCTTCTCCATTGATGGTCCCAGGGCCTTCTGTTCTTAGAATGCAAAGTCAATCACGCCCCTGCTTTTGCTATAAAATGTCTAGCTTTACATTTCCATCCCTCATAGTCAGTCCTGATAACAGTTATTCACTATTGTATCACAAGAGAACTATGCCCATCTCCTTTCATCAGCCCTGCACAGAAAAATTGGGTACTACTCAGTGGAGATTCTCCCTTCCTCCATGCCCTCTGGATCTAGGCTCCTACTTGAAAGCTTGTAAGCCAGTCATTTCTTGCCTTTGTAGCACCCCCACCCCCACCCCCCATTTTGGGTAGCCAATGTCTAACTTGCCCATCCCTACCTACTCTGTGTATGGAAAAGTGGGAATAATGCTCGCTGTAAAGATTTGCTCCCTCTTTTAGCCCTCTTTTGAGCTACTGCATCCATAGGTGTAGGTCAAGTTAATCAAATTATATCCGACTACTCTTTTTCCTCTTATTTCTTCTTCTAATTGGCCTCTGATGATCCAATCATTGAAGCAAGGTCAGGTGGGTATTATCTGCAAGTGTGGATGTTCTTATGCATATGCCCTTCTCTTCTTATCAACTGGATGCTTCACTCTCCACTCTAGTTCTCTGTGGCTATATCACTGACTCTGGGCCCAAGAATCCCCAGGTCTTGCCACACTGCTGACCAACCAGGTCTCCACCTGGGTTCACAGGAGTCTATTGAACATTAGGGCTTAGCTCGCAGCTTCATTGCTATTTTTCCATCACTTCATCTTATCGGTGACAAACATGATCACCAATCAGAGCATGTATTCCCATTGAGTCTTAGTCTTGGACGGGGGTTTGCTCTGAGGGAACCTGACTGATTGTGATGTATCCTAGGCAAGCAACTTGCTTGTTCTTGTAGTAATCAGT
>NW_006408540.1:29176117-29176666 GCF_000296735.1 Chrysochloris asiatica | reverse complement strand
TATTCCATTGTGTGTATGTACCACAGTTTGTTTATCCATTCTTCAACTGATGGACACTTTGACTGTCTCCATCTTTTTGATATTGTAAATAGTGTTGCTATGAACATTAGTGCGCATATGTCTACTCGTGTTATGGCTCGTATTTCTTGTGGGTAAATACCAAGTAGAGGAGTGGCTGGATCATAAGGTTTCCAACCTTCTGAGGAAGAGCCATATTGTTTTTCAGAGGGGTTGGACCATTTTGCAACCACACCAGCAATTCAGGAACATCCGAGTCTCTCTGCATCCTTGCCAGCATTTATTGTATTTGACTTTATTTTCATGATCTTCCTAATGTTGATTTCTAATTTGATAGCATTGCAGTCTGAGAATATACTTTGTAGTATTTTAAGATTTGTAAATTTATGGAGATTGGTTTTATGGCCTAACACATGGTCTCTTCTAGAGAACGTTCCATGTGCACTGGAAAAGAATGCATATTGTGCTGTTGTTGGGTTGAGTGCTCTGTACACAGCTTGAGGTCCAGTTGGCTGATTGTGTTGTTTAGTT
>NW_006408540.1:29167496-29172354 GCF_000296735.1 Chrysochloris asiatica | reverse complement strand
GGGCTGGCTGTTGAGCTGCTTCTTTAAATGCTTTTTTTGAAAAAGCTGTTTTAGAAAGATTTTTTCAAAAAGCTATCTTTAAAAACTGTTTCTTTAAATGCTGAGAGTAGCTCTGCACATGCATGGAAAAAGAACCCACCAGTGTTGGGGGTTGGGGGTATCCATTTGCTCAGGTACTGCTTCTATTCACCAGAGTGAAGTGGAACAACAGTGGGGTGTCAATGAACAGATACAAAAACAAAATCCTAATAAAGCAAAACCGACAAAGTATTTTGTCCACCTTTGCTCTGAGGTTCTCGTGGCATTATTCCATGGTGGATCTGCTTGCTCCCCACCTTGGTCTTGCTGTTTGGTCTCACCCAAGTTGTTGGCTCTGAGCCGCCAAGTCAGGCAGATTGTAAAGTATGAGATTTCTTACTTCTGCTACAAGTTGCACTAGCTTCAAACTTTTAAAATATTCTTAGACATGTGGTTCAGACTTTTGGAACTCTATCCTTAACCCACTTCGTCTGGTATTCTGTGGTAATGCTGATAGAGCTCTTCACTCCACCTCTACCCTATCCACCATCAAGCCCTGCCTATCCCAATGTACTTTTGATTTTCTTCACTACACCACAATTCAAGTATATCAAATTTTCCTTGACCTTTACTTTTCATTGTCCAATTTTCACATACATATGAGGTGGTTTAAAATACTATGGCATAGATCAGGCACACCTCAAAGTGACATCTTTGCTCTTTAACAAATAAAAGGAATCTTTGGAAGCAATTTTTAGCCAATGTAATATGTCCTTTGGTTTCTTGAATGCTGCTATGGATAATGCACTGGGTCACAAGGTCAGCTTGAACTGCAATGTTGACAGTTCAAATTCACGATTTGCTCCTTCACTGTGATTTGGGATCCACTCAATGGCTCTTAGCAACAATAACAAGAGCTTCCATAAGCATTGATTGTGGACCCAAATAAATTTAATTTGTTCACAAGTTCAATACTTTTCCACTATTCATGATGTTATTTTTTGGTCCAGTTGTGAGGATTTTTGTTTTCTTTACATTGAGATGGAATCCATATTGCAAGCTCTAGTCTTTGATCTTCATTAGAATTTCAAGTTCTGTTCACTTCCAGGAAGCAAGATTGTGCTATCTGCATAATCCAGGTTGTTAGTGAGTCTTCCTACAATATTGATGCCAAGTTCTATTTCATATAACTTAGCTTCTCAGATTATTTCCTTATTTATTTGAATAAGTGTGTTAAAAGGATACAACCCTGACCTACATCTTTTCTGATTTTAGACCATGCAGTATTCCCTTATTCCGTTCAAATGACTGTCTCATGAGCATAAACAAATGTTTTGGAATTCCATCATTCACAATATCATCCTTAGTTTGTTGTGATCCATACAGTCAAATGCCTTTGCATAGTCAACAAAGCAAAAATAAACATCCTTCTCATATTATCTATCTTCAGTCACGATCTATCTTATGTCATCAATGATGTGAGAAACATTGTTCATTCTGACAAATACTCAAGGAATCCAATCTGTACTCATTTTAGTGAGAGTGAGATTTTCTTAATTTGATGTTGCAAAATTGGGCACCCACCCAGTAGACATGGGCAGATGTGCCTCGTGGCCAGCCTGCAAACAGTTATATTCCCCTGTTTTGAAAAAAATTCCTCCTCCAGTTTCCATTGTACTGGGTATTATTGAGTTTACAATCTCCTCCCAAGGTTGCCTACTTATCCTTACTGGGAGCGTTCTCATTTAAAGTTAGTTTCCTCTTAAACTTGTCCTATTTCCTTGATGGGATATTATATTCTTATTTTAACGTTCCTAGCTGGTCAAACTAGCTCTTCCCCTCCACTGAGCACTGAGCTCCTTTTTTTTTTTTTTTTTTTTTTTTTTTTTTTTTTTTATGCTATCTTGCTACCTGCAAGACTTACCTTAATCCTGAAGAAGGACCATGCCAACAAGAGTTATTTCTCACAATCCCATTCCTTTTATCTCTACATTTGTTGGTATCATCTTCATTTATACTTCACAAATTTATCTAGCATATGTTGGCTCTCATCCACACAAAGTGACAAAGTGTATCATCTCTGGATGTCCCAAAAAGTAGATCTAACTGTGCCTATATTAGACTGCATTACTATAGAAGTAAGCACATACCAACTGCTAAACCTCTGGAAATACTGGCCTACTCCCCTAACCACTATATTCCACTTTTGTCAATTTAACACCCATTAAACTATATGCATAATCTCTAAATAAAAAAATTGTACTTGCACCTGATATGTTATAACTAAAACACATACAACTGAAAACACATTGACCCCATTTCCTCTTATATTTCACGAATTAACAAAGTGGAAATATTTTATTCACTCATAAATGTCCAGTATCCAGTCCAAAGACACATAGTCTCATTCAGTCCATGGGCCTAGAGTCCATAGCTACGCCATGTCACCACCTCTGTCACCATCTCTCCTGTTGCTGCTTCTTCAAGCAGGGACCCCAAGCTCCACTTATGCCCTTCCTTCTTGATGATCTTAGGATTGTCTCTTCCTGAAATAAAAGTTAACTACTCCCTCCTTTTAGCTACATATCTTCTATAATTACAGTTCTGACAATCTCAATCAACTACTAACAATTACAATTGAAATAACAGAATCTTATCAGCATCATTCCATACTCCCTTTCACCAGACCCATCTGGAAAAGAGGAAAACTTCTCAGTAGGGATTTTCCCTTGACCCCTTATTCTAAAACTAAGCACACCCATGAAAGCTTGCAAGTCAGTCACTTCATGCCTTCATGATTGTTGTTGTTAAGTGCCGTCGAGTCGGTTCCGACCCATAGCGACCCTGTACAGGGTTTCCGAGGGTGTAAATCTTTACGGGAGTAGAAAGCCTCATCTTTCTCCCGCGGAGTGGCTGGTAGTTTCGAACCGCTAACCTTAAGGTTCGCAGCCCGATTCGTAACCACTACGCTACCAGAGCTCCTTATAGCAATGTCTAAATTGCCCATCCAAACCCTATACAGGATTGCTATGGGTCAGAATTGACTCGTCAGCACTTAACAACAACAACCAATCTAGTACACTGAGAAGACATGCATGTTCCCCGATCCGAAGAGACTTCCATTCTGGTTGGACTTTTTAGGAACTGCATCCATAAGCAAAAGTCCAGGCCATCAAATCATAACAACTGATGCTTGCTCAGAGTATCAAACATTTTTATATTCATCTGGTCAGATTCTAGTCAGCTCAATCCTAGTCATCAAAGCTACGTCAAATGAGTACTAGCTGCAAGCTTGGGAGTTCACACACACCTCCCTGCACTTCAAAATAGTCACCCTTCCCTCTTATTTCATCTCAAGGTCAATGTGTGCCATTCACAAGTAGACCCAGGTTATCATCATCAAGCATATTGCTCACTGGTTCCATTCAACTGTCATTCCTAGAAAGGGGTTTTCTTTGATGGGCCAACTTTCCTTGCCTTGAAGTCTCTGGAACTCAAAATGCCAAACTGTTCTTTTTTTCCTTCTTTTTTCTTTCAATCACAAACTTCTGTTTTTTCAACAGTTCTGGGTTGGTGTGCATGGCATATATATATTTGTGTGTGTGTGTGAATTATGTGATAGTTTACATGGAAGAACACTAGTTTTACATTCATCCCATCATATATTGTTTCATTGCCATGGTTGCAGTCCTCTCCATACATCATCAACCAACCAAAGGATATACACTACAAGCCTGCCCCCTGGTCATCAGTACACAGCCCCTCTCCCTCTCTGTGTCTAAAGTCCTCAGCTGCTCCATCTCTCCACGTCCTCCTCTCTGCCTCCATCTCAGGCATCACAGCTTCTCTGAGTAGGGTCCTGCTCTCTGCTCTTCTCTCTTGGGTGTGCATGTCTTTTCAAATGCAAATGTCTCAACTCTGGAGTTCTGGGTGGAGTTCAAGATTCCACCTTAAAGTTTCAGTTTTAGCAAATCCAATCAATATAGACCAAAGGTTGGCTTACAAACTTTCCATAATCATAATTCCCAATATTCCTATCACACATGTATGTCTACTTTACAATAATAGACAAGAGAAGCCAATATCCATAAGACAGTCAAACACATTAACCTTTTAAAACACTCAAGTTTACTCTTTCCCTCTACCTTGGACAAATTCCATTCATAAGCATATGGCCTTGGGCTTCTGGCAGGGTGGGTTCCAGTAGGCCCTGGCCACAGATTAACTATCTTTTCTATCCAGCATGACATCAGCTCCAGGCAACTCCAGAAACTGCTCTCCTTTCAGCTGAAACATTTTATACCATTCCCCTTCATTCTTTGTCCCTTAAAACCTTACAATTTCTTAGGTCTGGAGCCATTGCAATGCATCCTGCACACAGTGTCAAATGCTTAAACCAAGTAAGGACTAAGTCCGACTTCCTGTGAGTCTGCACTAGTCCTTGGACTCAGGGCATGACACAACTCTAATAGCTGTCTAAATTCCAATCACTAATGTGAGAAAAAGGAGCTCTGGTAGCATAGTTATTATGAATCGGGCTGCTAGTCTCAGGTCAGCAGTTTGAAACTACTAGCTGTTCCATGGGAGAAAAATGAGGCTTTCTGCTCCTGTAAAGATTTACAGCCTTGGAAACCCTATACAGGGTTGTTATGAGTCAGAATCGACTCCACAGCACATAACAACAACAATGTGAGAAAAATGAGGATTTGAGGCAGCTATATTTTTCTACTTTCTAAACCAACCCTCTAATCATTTAATAAAAGGGTCACCAATTCCAGCATTTTCAGCTAATTCATTAGCTAGGATGCTTACTTCTTTTTTTTTTTTCTTTCATTCTATC
>NW_006408540.1:29162928-29167101 GCF_000296735.1 Chrysochloris asiatica | reverse complement strand
TTGGATGTGGGTGAAAGTTGTCAATTCTCCTGTGGGCACTGTGAACTCTGCTCCCTGCCTTTAAACACAAGAAGAGTGATTCATCATCCCTATGGAGAACAAAGGTATTATCCTCGACAAATCCTTATAAGTTTAATTTCCCCAAGTGTCCTTGTTTTGGTATAGAGCCAACATGTGGTACATGTCTGAATCACTCTTTTCAGCTAGCGTCATGTCTAGTGCTGTTCTGTTTTCCCCAAGCCATCTGGCTAGTGGCATCTAATTGGCAAGCTACCCCTTGTAGGACATTTCTTGTGTAGTTTATGAACTTTTATTGGTTAATTAACAGTATACATTTTTTTAGATCATCAAAAAAGTATACTCTCAAATCCTGCAGCTATCCAATTCTTAGCTTTAAGCTCATTAGGACTCCAATGGAGTTTATATAAATATATGGATAAAGAGATCCAGGGAGAGATCTCCAGGCTTGAGATTTCTCATGATGCTCAGGTTTCTTGCAGAATGCTTGGGTGAAGAAATTGCCAGCAGGACCAATGCACATGTGCCAGTCCAATAGGATGGCAGCAAATCTTGGACATATCCTTTTCCTTAATACTCTGAGGACTGGATAGGACACTGCTAGGTTCATCAGAGACATTCTGGATGTGGGTGCAAGGTGTCAAATCTCCTGTGGGCACTGTGAACTCTGCCCCCTACCTTTAAAGACAAGAATAGAGATTCATCATCCTTATGGAGAACAAAGGTATTATCCTCGACAAATCCTTATAAGTTTAATTTCCCCAAGTGTCCTTGTCTTGGTATAGAGCCAACATGCAGTATCACAACCAGTGGAAAAGTATCACAACCGCCTGCACCTGTGGTCTATCAGCTGTGCAAACATGGTGATCACTTTAGTTGAAAACATGTACTGAATATTTAACACATTCTACCCAAGTGTGTTCACACTTCTTTATCTTGTTTTTAGCGCTAATGTTCATCTTAGGTCTTTTACCTCAATCATTTCTACTCTTTTAGGGTCATTCTCAGCCCTCAGGGTCCTATCTAAAGATGCGGTCACCCATTCCATAGACCCAGATTGCTACTTTTGGCTCCCTATCACTGACAGTGGGGATATTAATTGAGAGAAGCACTGGATCTTCCAATTTCCCACAGAATAAAAAAAACTTGGCAAACACCTAATTCAGTGGTTTGAGGGAATGCTGCCATCGTTACATCCACTATCAACCTGACTGTCTGATTGTAGGCAAAAGCCTTTTATTTAAAAACAAACAAACAAAAACACAAATAAAGTCTTCAGCAATGATACATTTTAGCCATATTATCTTTCAAACCCACTCCATCTTGTCAGGGAGAGGTTAGTACCCCTGGGCCCTAGGCCTCTTCTACTAAACCGGAATCAAGGGAGGAAATAGGACATCTCTAGTCCAACAAGATTAGTAATACTGAGAAGAACAGCCTGGAAACAAAGATAAGACTATCAAGACCTGAACCCCTAATAGAAGCAGCTGGCCACAGGCAGACAACCCATGAAGATAATGCCTAGAGCTAATAACTGCAGAATGAACTCCATTTCCTAGAAGCCTGTGCCCCTTTACTAAAAATTGATGAATATTTAACACACCACTCCTCCTAATCAATATGCATTAGCCCATTCTTAAAGGAAGAGACCCCATACCTTTATAAGCCAGTGTATGCCAATCCCAAAGGGTCTTCTTCACTTGTTGAGACAGACCCACTTCTTTCTTTGAAGTGTGACTTCTGAGAAGTGACTCAGTGGGACTAATTCATTAGACCCCTGATAGCGAGAGGAACAAGGGGCAAACGTGACAAACTGACAGAGGTATGGCAAGGCAGCCTCTCAGGCTCTTTTCAGGGTCATTTTGAGAGGCTCCCTGGGTGAAGGATGTGCTTCCCACTGGTAATTACTTTTCCCTTGGGGAGAGTTCCTCTTCACCATCCCTTTACTTGAGTATAGTGAGTCCACTCCTTCTCTGTGGTCCATACAGCTGTCTCAGTGGTCAACCACACCTGGTAAGGGCCCACCCAGTCTGGCTGGAGTCTGTCCTCTTCCAGGTCTTGATCAGCACCAAGTCTCCCTGTCAGAAGTGATGAACACTGAATTCGAAAGGATGGGTTTGGACCAATAGTCCTTTTACCCTGAAGGTTAGCAAAGCAGAAAGGGCTAGCATTTAGTTTCTCAGGAATTGATCTCTAGTTTCCATGCTGGGTTCGACCCTTCAGCTTCAAAAATTCTGAAAAGATTAACATGAGAAAATACCCAGGGTTAACACATTCTCACAACTGTATTTACTACACTCTGTCTGTTTCCACAAACTAAAAGAAACATTACTGGCTCTATCATCTTAGTGTATGAATAAAGTACTTCACTTAAAAGCTTCTCAAACAGTAATTCCAAGTAAACATACATTAACATTATAATCTTGTCAAATGAACTAAGACTATCAATACTAACATCTACAACACAATATCCTTTTCCTCCTCTTAACAACACAAAAGGTATGCATATAGGGTGGCCCAAATTTTACCAAAAAAATGTTTTCAATTTAGAAAGAGTATTGATACACTAAAGGAGCTCTGGTAGAGTAGTGGTTAGAAAGAGTATTGATACACTAAAGGAGCTCTGGTAGCGTAGTGGTTACGAATCGGGCTGCGAAACTTAAGGTCAGTGGTTAGAAACTACCAGTGGCTCCTCGGGAAAAAGATGAGACTTTCTACTCCCGTAAGGATTTACACCCTCGGAAACCCTGTACAGGGTCGCTATGGGTCGGAACCGACTCGACGGCACTTAACAACAACAACATTGATACACTAAATATCTTTCAAAACAGTATTTTCAGAAGATCTGAAACATTAGTACAAATTAAAAAAATAAAACATAAACAGTCTTGAGCAATGTGCGATTTAAAAAAATTACTATCACACCAGCCAAACAAATTCTTAACTACCTTCTAAGTGGATTCATTTTTACCATTTTACTGCAAAAAGAGGGAGGATCAGGTTGTCCCAATGTTCGCTGCTGGGCTTGGGGACCTGTGCCAGTCCTCTCCTCCCTTTCCTCTGAGGAGGCCTAACACTGTAATCATGTCCCACTTCTCTCAAGAAGAGGGGTATTGCTTTAGCCTGTTAGATACCATGATCCTGGCTTTCTGCCTCTTGTTTTTCCTCCTCTCTCCTTACAGAAAACCTTTCTGAGCTTCTCTTAACAATTCACCGATGTGTTTCTCACTCCATCTTTCAATCTTTTGTCTTGCTCTTGGTTCTTTAAGGGAAAACATCTTCTGAAATTATCCCACTCCCCTATTAACCTACTGAGAAGGCTGAGTTCTATCATTTACATGAAGGACGAGGGCCTGGTAGACTGAGTCTTCATTGGAAGCAAATTGAGGCCAGAACACAGATGGTGAATGGATTGGTTCTTTGACCAAACAAAACAACAATATTTAATCATCTTTTGTTTATCTTTTTCCCGGTTTCTAGGATCATTCCTTCAAGCCCTCAACATTCTCCCCAAAGGACTGTTAGGAGGAGGAATGACTGTGGGAGTCTCTTCTGATCTCCCTTCTGTAGGCCTAGAATTCCATTCCCCATTTTCTATTGGTCTTGGTGTCTGGAGTTTCCCTGCATGCTCAACCATGGAGGTTTCTTGTACACACACCCTGAGATTTCACTTTGTCCATCTCCACTTCGCTTCACATCCAAGATGTGTCTTAATCACACAATGACCCCTGAAAATACCTAATCACCAAGGCAATACTTACAGTCCAATTTCCCTACCCTGGCCCGTGCACAGAATGCCTGGTCACTATGGTTACTCTGTTCTCAGTTCTTCACATCTCTCTTGCTAAATTTAATCATCTTTAACAGGCTCAGGTCGTTTTCTGGCTCCAACTAGGAGGCAGTCACCCTTGTGGAGGAGGCTGCCCAACCCAAGGCAGGGCACGTCTCTTTTGTCACCAGGGCTTCCACTCCAAGTGGGCAAAAAATCCCATACGAGCCCCCAAATTTGTGAGAAACATTGTCCATACCAACAAATGCTCAAGTAATCCATTCTGTACTCATTTTCTTGAGAGTGAGGTTTTCGTTATTTGATTTTGCAAAATCAGGCATGCAACCCAGTAGACACAGAGAGAAGTGCCACATGGCTGGCCTGCA
>NW_006408540.1:29153805-29161897 GCF_000296735.1 Chrysochloris asiatica | reverse complement strand
TATTTTATCAAGAAAAGTTATAAAAAAAATTTTAACTTTTAACAACATTAGTCTCATACAATGTTTGTTCTTTTGTGATTGACTAAATTCACTCGGCATAATGTCTTCCAGGTTCAACCATGTTGTGAGGTATTTCACAGATTCATCCTTATTCTTCAATGTTTTGTAGTATTGCATTGTGTATATGTACCAAAGTTTGTTTAACCATTCTTCTGTTGGTGGACATTTAAGCTGTCTCCATCTTTTTGATATGTCTCTTGTAGACAGTATATTTAAGGGTCCTGTTTTCTTATCCATTCTGCTCTTTATGTCTCTTAACTGGTACATTTAATCCATTTAAATTTAGTGTAGTTATCAATAGATATGAACTGATGTAATTTTTCTGTACTTTTATTTTTGTGTGTGGTACTGTTGTATTCTTTGTTCCACATAATTTTCTATGCTGAGTTCATTCTATTTGTGGGTTTTATTTTTATTTTCATTTATGCTTCATTAACATTGTGTGTTAATGTTTATGGGATCTTTCTGATTTTCCTCTATTTATTTAGAAGTGCAGCTATGTTATTTTTCTTTGAAGTTATCCTGTAATTTACTATTTTTTTCCCCTGCTTACAACAGTCTGTTTTATCTCAAAACCTACTTGATTTCCTTGCCATTTGGAAATTCTGTATCTACACTATTTCCTCTTTTTGTTTTGCAGTTGATTTCATTATACATTGATATCTCTGGTTCCCTATTTTCAGTCTTACAGATTTGTTTTACTTTAAATACTTCCATTGATTTCTGGATGGTATTATCAGATATGGTAATCTCAGGTTGTTGTCTGCTGTTGTTCATTCTCAGTCCAAAGAACATCCTTTGGCATTTTTATACTTGGTCTGTTCATTACAAATTCCTTTTCTGTTTATCAGAAAATGCCCTAATTTTGCTGTCATATTTGAAGGATATCTTTGCTGTGTATAGGATTCTTATTTGTTTTTTTTTAGAGTTCTGTATATGTCATTTGATTGTCTTCTTGCCTGCATGGTTTCTGCTGAGAAATCAGAACTTAATTTTATTGGTTTTTCTTTGTAGGCAACTTTTCAGTTTTCCCAAGTTGTTTTCAGGATTCTTTTCTTGTCTTTGATTTTAAGAAGTTTTATTATGATATATCTCAGTGATGTTCCTGTTTGGGGGGGGGGGTCATTCTTCTACTTGTATGCTTATTTTTTCATCTTTCATGATATTGGGGAATTTTCCTTCTATAAACTATTCAACATTTTTCTCTGTGCTTGTCTCTTCCTGTTCTGGAATTTGAATCTGTTATGCCAGGCCACCTTCTATTGCCATATTTGCACAAACAAGTTCAGCATGGTCATGGCACATCTGGACAGCTGTTTACTAATCAGTCTCGCTCTCTTACTGTCCCTGTTCATCTTCTCCTACCAGCAAGCACTCAATCCACTTTTCTAACCTTTCCTTTGAATTATGGGTTTAGTATTTTCATCTGTGTCCATTTCATTTGCTTTCTTATATCTTTTCTGTAGAGGGTCTGTGTAGTGCATCTGCCTAGTCAACTATCTTGCTGGAAGTCCTCAAATGTGTTCTTGAGATAGTCTATAAATTCAGGTGGGGTATACTTAAGGTTATAGTTTGATCTCATGAGCTTGTTTAATTTTCTTTAGCTTCAGCCTGAACTTGTATATGAGTAATTGATGGTTATCTCCATAGTTAGCCCTGCCCTTGTTTTGGCTGATGATATTGAACTTCTACGTTGTCCCTTGCTATATATGTAGTCAATTTGTTACTATGTATTTCATGTGGTGAAGTCCATGTGTATAGTAACCTTTTGTGTTGTTGAAGAAAAGTATTTGCAATAAATAAGTCATTGTTTTTGCAAAATTCTACCTTAAGAATACTGTCTCTGTCACCATTTCTATTATGCAGGTCATATTTTTTGAACTACTGATCTTTGCTTCCAGTTTTCACAGTCCAATCTCCAATAATTACCATTGCATCTTGATTGCATATTTACTCAATTTCAGACTGAAGAAGTTGGTAGAATTCTTCAACTTCTTCCCACTAACTTCAGTGGCTGGTGCATAAATCTGAATAATAATTATATTAGCTGATGTTCCTTGTGGTTGTTGTTATTAAGTGCCATTGAGTTGGTTCCAACACATTGTGACCCTGTATAGGGTTTCCAAGGAGAGGTTGGTGAGTTTAAACCACCAACTTTTCAAATAGCAGTTCAATATTTATACTACAGTCCTACACCAGGACTCTGGTTTTCCTTGTAGGCATATGGATATTATCTTATCACATACAGCAGTATACTTCAAGATGGATCTTGAAATGTTCTTTTTTTTTATGAAGAATGCAACACCATTCCTCTTCAATTTGGTGTTCTGGGAATAGTAAACAATATGATTGTCTGATTAAAATGGCCAATACCTATCCATTTCAGCTCACTTATGCCTAACATATAAATCTTCATGCATTGCATTTATTTTTTGACATCTTGCAATTTTCTTAGAGTCATACTTCAAACATTCCTTGCTGTGAGTATTAATGCACATTTGGAACAGTTTCTTCTTATTTTGAATTGTGGCCTAATGGGAAATGAAGGTCCTGAAAGCCTTGCTACATCCATGTCATTAAAGCTAACTGTATTTTGAGAGCATAGCTCTTCACCAATCATATTTTAAGTGGCTTGCAACCTGAGGAACTCACTTTACACCACCATATCAGAAATGTTCCTTTTGTATTCACAAGGTTTTCATGCCTAACTGTTCAGAAGTGTTTCACATCTCCTTCTTCCAAGTGTATCTTATTCTGGAAGCTCTGCTAAAACCTGTCTACCATGGATGACCCTGTTGGTATTTAAAATTCTGGTGGCATTGCTTCCAAAAGCACAGCAACACACAAGTCACCACACTGTGACAAACTGATAGATGAGTAGTGGCTACAAAAATTAGTCAATGAAAATCTTACAAATTGCAGCCTAGTAGCAGAACTCAACAACAACAACAACATTGTCCAATACGGAAGCACTGGTGGTGCTGTTGGTTAAGTCCTATACTGCTAACCACAAAGTCACTGGTTCAAACTCACCAGCTACTCCTTAGGAGAAAGATAGATCTTAAAGTGTTCTTTTTTATTGTAAAGACTTTATGGTGAACTGAGTGAAGATTTACAAGGCAGATGATCAATTTTGCACTCAACAAATCATTGCAATGATTACAATTCTCTCCAATACCATCAGATAACAATATTTACTTTTATTAATTATTTTTTGGTGTACATATAACCACATTGAAAATATACATTTGTTTAAATGTCCAAAGGGCACATTTTGCAAGCCAGCCTCCTGCCCATAGACACACTGACTTTCTCATTCCATGAGTCTGTAGTCCTTTTCTGCTGTAGCTATTTCTATCACCATCTCTGTTGTTGCCGCTTTTCTGGTTTGGATCCCTCAGTCCTTTCATGCTCTTTTCTCTTAATGGCACTTGCACCCTCCAGTCTTGAAATGCAAGATGAACTGTTCTTCCCTTTTAGTTACACCTCTTCTACATTTACACTTGTGACAATCGCCATTAGTCCTGATAACAGTTACTCACAATTGAATCATAAAACCTTACCCCCATCATTGCCAGACCCATCTGGACAAGAGGGAAACTATTCAGTGGGGATTCTATCTTACCCCCCTCATTCTGACACTAAGTACCCTCATGAAAGCTTGTAAGCTTATAGTCGTCCAATTTTCAGAGTCAAAGGCTAAATTGCCCATCCCTGTCAATGCAGTGTATTGAGGAGTCAAGCTTGATCCTTGTTATGAAGAATCTTTCCATTTCATTTGGAAGTTTGGGCAATTTCATGCATAAGCAAAGGTCTAATACATCAAGTTGCAGCAATTTATGCTTGTTTCCAGTGTCAAATTTCTTCATTTTCATCTGATCGAGTTCTGGTCAGCAAGCCATCCAAGCTAGGCTGAATGGGTACTATCTGCAAGTTTGGGAGTCCTCGCGTGTCTCCCCCTACTCCAGACAAGCTGGCCACTTCACTCTTAACTCTAGCTTCCAGTGGTGAGGTCAGTACCCTTGGTCTCAAGAGTTCACAAATCTCCCTGAATGTAGTGTTCTTTTTTATGATGAGTGCAGTTTATCATTCTTGGCATAATAAGTCATATGCTTGTCAGATTAGAAATTCAGCAGAAGTCTATTTCAGCTCATTAATGGCTAAGATATCAATCTGTATGTGTTCCATTTCATTTTTGACAACTTCCAATCTTCCTAGATTCTTTCTCCTTTCATCCTATGTTTCAATTATTAATGGATGTTTACAGTGTTTTCTCTTCTTTTGGAATTGTACCCCACCAATAATTGAAAGTCTCAAAAGCTTTATTTATCCTAAATTTTTCTTTAGGGTCAACTCTACTTTGAGAAGGCATCTCCTCCCCAGTTGAATTTTGAGTGCCTTTCCACCTGAGAGGTTCATCTTCCAGTACTATATCTGACAATGTTCTGTTGCTATTCCTCATGTTTCAATATTCAAAATCTTGGTACTGACAGTGCTCCACTGAATGGCAAAACATTCAGAAGTAACTATTTATAGCCCCAGGAATGCTATTCAGGGTCACTTTGAGTTGGAACCAACTCAACAGCATGTAACAACAACAACAATAACATTGTCCAATATAGTGCTGAATGATAACTCCTCTGGTTGAAATGCACTATGCAATGATACTGGTAGCAATGAACTCAAGCATGCCAGTGATCATAAAGATGATGTAGGATCAGGTAACATTTCATTTTGTTAATGTAAAGTTGTCTGTCATAAATCAGAGCTAATTCATTGATAACTAACAAGATAATCCTGGTAATCACACATCAAATAAGTGGGGTCTCTGCCATCATGAATGCTATTATCTTCTAACCTCTTTAGGATATTTCAGAATGCAGCACACCATTGTCACAGGAAAATCATATTTTTGCTAGCCACACTCCCTGCTTCTTTGGAGATGGGTATACAAGGTAATTATCTTAGAGAACAATTCTCATCTTAAGAAAAAAATGGTTATTTCTACTCAATTAATAGCATCTTTACATACTCTATATTTAAAATTACATATACACGTATCATACAAATTGAGATTGTTGATGGAGTAGGCAGATGCTTTGAGCTGACGCTTTGCAACAAAGACATGGGAGATTGATTCAAACAGATACAGATGGTGATCTTGGAACCCAGAGTTTCAGGATATAGGACAGAGAGGTGGATTGAATGCCAGCTGGAAGAGGAAGCCAAACAGCATCAGTGAGAGAAGAAAAATTGTTGTTCTGTAGGTTGGCATGGAATGGCTCCATCATTTTGAGATTCTGTAAGCAATTTTCAATACAGCAGCCTGCAGGCACAGGGTGCAGCTGGAAGCTGGTGTCAAGGTGGTGTGGTCGTTCCTTGTTCTCATGCTCTCCTGGTATCTGGAGGCATCGCCAGTCTCTGCCCTGGCCATCCTAACAGCCAGTGGTACCCCACTGTACAGTCTGCTTTTTCTGGGATTGTGTACCAGACATAGCACAGCTGCTTCTGGTGTCAGGTAAAACTTCCCTGAACTAGTCCATGAAAACAATGAATAGAAAACTGCATTCACACTTCCAGTGTTTATCACATCTACCAAGAGACAGATAGTGAGTGCCTGAGAACATACCAATATACAATCATCAATTAAATATAAATATGACACCATAGTGTCTCAGAGAAAACAGACAATTTCATTTTACATAAAGAAACCAGATAGAGTTCCTCAAACAAGTAAACAAAATACAGAGTCAGAAAATATAATACCAGAAATGGTATTAGAAGTACTTAATAAGGAATGCCAAAGAATGTTATTTAGGCACTTTCAATGAATTGACAGAATGGTTGCAAAAACTGATGATGAAATCAAGGGAAACATAGACATAACTATAGAAGAATTCAGGAAACAAACTGACAAAATAAATTTAAAAAATGAGAACCATAGAAAAGTAGTAATTAGAAAGTCAGAGGAGTAACACTAAGACTTCAGAAATAGATAATACACTGAAAGGACAAAGAAGTATAATTGAATCAATGTGAGGCTCAATTACTGAGCCTGATGAAAAATCTCTCAATATCCATCTGTTAGAGCAATAATTATGAAATACACCCAAAAAAAAAAAACTGAAGAGGGCCTAAAATTTATGTGGGGCACTATCAAGACATTCAACATATGTGCAAGCGGAATTCAAGAGTAGGAGGAGACAACAACAACAAAATCATAGAGAATATTGTCTAGGAATTGTTGGAAGAAAACTTGACTAACATTATGAAAGACAAGAAGATAGCCATTCAAGGTGAATGAACTACAAGCAGGATGTTGTTGTTGTTGTTATGTGCCATGGAGCCCGTTCTGACTCATAGCAACCCAGTACAGGGTTTCCGAGGCTGTAAATCTTTACGAAAGCAGAAACCTCATCTTTCTCCTGTGGAACAGCTGGTAGTTTTGAACTGCTGACCGTGAAATTAGCAGCCCGATTCATAACCACTACACTACCAGAGCTATAGATTCCCCCCAAAGACACTAAGATACATTATAATCAAACTTTTCAAAACCAAAGACTAGGAAAGAATCCCAAGAGCATCTTAGGAAAAAAGAAAAGTAACTTGTAAAAGAGAACTAATAAGTCTAAGCTCTGATTTATCAGCAGAAATCAAGTAGGCAGGAAGATAATAGAATGACATATATAAAACTCTAAAAGAAAAAAATTCC
Source organism: Chrysochloris asiatica (assembly GCF_000296735.1). Taxonomy (NCBI): domain Eukaryota; kingdom Metazoa; phylum Chordata; class Mammalia; order Afrosoricida; family Chrysochloridae; genus Chrysochloris; species Chrysochloris asiatica. Next base: position 29,155,125 of record NW_006408540.1, on the reverse strand, counting down.
AACCAAGAATCATATATACAGCAAATTTATCCATCAAATACTGTGGCAAATTTAGGTTATTTTCAGATAAATAGAAACAAAAATAATTTGTAAAAACCAGAACAAATTTACAAAAAATAATAAAGGGAGTTCTTTGGATAGAGACTATACAACAGCAGACAACAGCTTGAGACTAACACACATGATAATATTACCTAGAATTCAACCCAGATATAGAAATGCTCAAAACAAAACAGAATTGTTGTTAAGTGTCATCGAGTTTGTTCTGACTCATAACAAGCCTATGTAGGGTTTCCAAGGAGCCACTGGTGAGTTTGAATTCCCAAGCTTGTAGTTCAAATGACCTTGCAATCCAGTGCTTATCCTACAGTGCCACACCAGGACACAAAACAAACCTACAAGACTGAAAATAGAAAACCAAAGATACTGTTGCAATAACAACAAAAAGAGCATTAAGTATAAGGAAGGAATAATGTAGTTACAGAACTTCCAAATGAAGAGGATATCAAATAGGTAAACTGTAGTCTTAAAACTAGACTGAGAAAAGGGGACCAGTGCTTCCCGGACCAGGCAGCTCAGGTAGGGCTCTGGGGAAAAGGGGCAGAATCGCACATAGGAAACCTCTGTCTAGCAGACAGACAGCCTTTGAGCAAACATAAGATCTTATATTTTAACATTCTGAACTTTTTTTAAAAGATCAAATTGCTAAGGAATTACAGGCATTTTTGAGCTTTTGCCTGCCTGCACGTGGCTCCCGCTTCTGCGCCCGCCCCGGTGAGTGCCTCTGCCCCCTGTAGACCTTGGAATGCAGGGCTAGAGCAACCCCACTTAAAAAGCTGCATTTCCAGAGAAAAGGAAGCATCAGCTAACGAAGCCAAACAAATAGGGATATCGGCATGGATATTAGGAAATTTGGGGTACCCACGGTACAGAGAGACTGAGAGAGGCATCTTTTACGTCATCAAATACAGACACTACCTCCCTGCAGCCATTACCCCCAGCCCTCTACTGCCCCGGCCTAGACCAGCCCTCTGCCAAGCCCCCGAGGCTCAGGAATGCCCAAGGCACAGGCCCGCCCACAGAGGCCAAGGCCCTCCCAAGGCCCAGACACTCCCACTGTGGCCAAGGCCTGCCTTGAGGCCCAACCCGCCCACGGACTGGTCACAAAGGCCCAGGCCCAACCAAGGCTGGTCGCCGCTGAGGTCCAGTGCCCCCAAGGCCTAACCTGCCGCGTAGCCAGGTCACGGAGGCCCAGTGCCCCTGAAACCCAACCCACCCTCAGCCCAGTCCCCGAAACACAGGCCCCCCAAGGCCCAATCC
>NW_006408540.1:29126079-29136860 GCF_000296735.1 Chrysochloris asiatica | reverse complement strand
GAGGTTCGCACCGCATTATTCTGTGGTGATTCTGCTTGCTCCCCTACTTAGTCTTGCTGTTTGTTCTCACCCAACTTGTCAGCTCTGGACTGCTGAGCCCAGCAGATTTAATAGTACATGGTTTCTTACTTCCACCACAATTTCTACTAGCTATAAGCCTTCACTCTTTTCAAATATTCCTACCTATGTGGTTCAGAGTTTTTGAGCTCTGCCCTGAACCCGCTTTGCTTGGTATTCTGTGGTATTGCTGAAGATGAATTTCACTGCATCTGTACCCTATCCGCCATCCTCTTCAAAGAGTTTTATAGTTTTAGTAGATCACTGAACTATTTTGATTTAGTTATTCTATATGATATACTTATGAATCACACTTTTCTCCTATTCTATCCAGGGCTTTCAAATGTAATCACTTACAAAGCATCTGCCAGTGATAGCTATCTAGGGTGTCATCTAGTTCTTCTGGTTTCAGAGTTATGGAGACATGTTCACATGGTCAATTAGTCCATTTGACTCATTTTTTCTTCCCATATGTCTTTGATTTTCTTTACTTTACTTTCCTCTTATAGGGACTGCGTTTCTGGGTCTGGGACCTCAGGCCCTTTGTCTCAAGGGATACCTATGTCAATTGGTATGGCTTAGTCCACAAAGATATTGCTCCACATCCTACTTTGGTGAGTAGTGGTGCTGGTGATGATGGTGTGCTGTAGTGTTGGTTCCTGTATAGGGTTTCCAAGCTTGTAAACTTTACAGGGGCAGAAAACTTCAACTTTTTCCCCATGGAATAACTGGTAGTTTTGAACTGCTGACCTTGAGGTTAGCATCCCAACTCATAACCACTAACTGGTGAGCGGCCATTTAAGGTGCAATTCTTGGTCTCTCCATGTTCAGAATAAAATTGAGTGAAGAAATTTGAATATGCTTAGAAACAATTAGTCCAATGGACTAATGGACCAATGGACTATCAGTCTCTATGATCAAAAGACCAAAAGAACTAGATGGTACCCAATTATCACTACTGTCTGACTTATTTTTTTATGTTGAGCTTGTACTCTGCCACTTTGCTGAATCATTTAATTAGTAATGTTTTTCTTGCTGAGTCCTTAGGATTTTCTATGCATAGGAATCCACTACTCTTCTGTCAGTTTGCCTTACTATGGTGGCTTGCATGTTTCTGTGATTCCGAAGCTATGCCACTGGTATTTTGAATACTAGCAGGTCACCCATGGTGGACAGGTTTCAGATTAGCTTCCAGAGTAACCGGCTGCAACCGTACATTGCTGACATCAGATGGAGTTTGGTTAAAAGTAGAGACTACCAGAAAGATTTTTACCTGTGCTTTATTGATTGAAATGGCTTATCAAGAAAAGCTATGCATAACATTTCAAAGAATGAGTATTTCAGAACACTTAAATGTGCTCATGAGGAACCTGTACATAGACCAGTAATGGAAAAGTACAATGGCACAGTGAATGGTTTAAAATCAGAAAGGGTGTGAACTTCAGTTGTATTATTTCACCATACTTATTCAATCTGCATGTTGAGCAAACAATCTGAGTGGCTGGATTATATAAAGAAGAATGTGACATCAGAATTAGAGTTGTTGTTGTTAAGTGCCCTCGAGTCGGTTCCAACCCATAGCGACTCTGTACAGGGTTTCCGAGGGTGTAAATCCTTACGGGAGTAGAAAGCCTCATCTTTCTCCCGCGGAGCGGCTGGTAGTTTCAAACTGCTGACCTTAAGGTTCGCAGCCCGATTTGTAACCACTACGCTGCCAGAGCTCCTTAGACTTATTAATTATTTATGATATGCAAATGATACAACCTTGCTTGCTGAAAGTGAAAGGGACTTAAAATACTTTTTGATGAAGGTTGGAGCCCACAGCCTTCGATATGTGCTACACTGAAATGTAAAGAAAACAAAAATCCTTACTATTAGACTAATAAATCATATCATGATAAATGAAGAAATGTTTGAAGTTGTAAAAGACTTCATTTTGCTTAGATCCACTGTCAAAACTCATGAAAGCAGCAATCAAGAAATCAAATGACAAATTACATTAGGCAAATTTTCTGTACAAAACCTCTTTAAAGCATTCAACAGCAAAAATGTCAGTTTGAGGACTAGGAGCACCTGACCTCAGCCATGGTATTTTCAATCAACTCATATGAATGAATAAGGAAGACTGTAGAAGAATTGATACATTTCAGTTATGGGAGTTGGAGAAGAAAATTAGAATTACCATGGACTGCCAGAAGATAAACAAATCTATGTTAGGAGAAGTACAGTCAGAGTGCTTCTTATAAGTCAGGATGGTGAGATGTCATTTCTCATACTTGGGTTATATTATCAGAAGAAGAATATAATTCTTGATAAAGTAGGGGGTCAAGGAAAAAGAGGAAGACCCGCATTGAGATGGATTTACACAATGGTAGAGCAATTGGCTCAAGCATAATAATTATGAGTTTTGTGCAGGACTGGGCAGTATTTTGTTCTGTTGTCCATTGGGTCCCTGTGAGCAGAACTGAATAGATTGCTTCTAACAACAACAGCAATACTGAAGGCAATTAATTGCATGGGTCCACAGTGTAGAATAGAGGAAGTCACTAAGAATAATAAGTCCGTCTTCAACCTATAACTGATTGGAATACCTAAAATGGGACTAGAACTTGCCCAGTGAAAGAGGCTTCCTGTGGAGCCTTTGCAGTGTGTACGACCTTAGGTGGAATCCTGATCCCTATCCAGAATCTTCTGAGGTGGGAAATTTCCACTTGAAAAGACAAGCAGACCAGCCTGGAGCAGTTAGAGGAACAGAAGACACTTCAGGAAAAATAAAAAAACAATAATGGCAGTCTGACTACTACAAGAACAAATAAGTTGTTCGCTGGGGAGCCATCAAGAATAGCAATCAAGTTTCCTCAGGGCAAACCCCCTTCCAAGACTGAAACTCAAAGGAAACATATGAGTAGGCATGTAATCTTGGTCTACCGATAAGGGGAAGTGGGAGAAAAATAGCAATGAAGCTGTGGGCTAAGTCCGACCACATTCAGTAGACTCCTGTCACCCTGGATTGAGACCTGGTTGGTTAGCCAGCAATATAGCGAGACCTGGGGTCTCCTGAGCCTATGGATAGAGGCATAGCCACAGAGGACTGTAGCAGAGAGTGAAGTGTCCAGCCGATATAAAGTGAGGGGAGATGCACAAGAACGTCCATACTTGCAGATAGTACCCATTTGACCTAGCTTCAATGGCTGGATGATCAGAACTCGACTAGAGGAAGAAAGAAGAAAAAAGTGTAATCTGCTACAATTTGATGAACTTGACCCATATTTATAGATGCAGTGGCTTGAGGGAGAGAATGAATCTTTACAGAAAGGATCATTCCCACACACTCGGTACACAGGGTTGACAGGGATGGGTAACACGGACATTGGCTACCCAAAATGGGGGGGGGGTACAAAGGCACAAAGTGACTGGCTTACAAGCTTTCAAGAGGGAGCTTAGTTTCAGAGGGTGCAGAGAAGGCAGAGTCTCCAATGAGTGGTCTCCAACCTGTCTAGATGGGGCTGATGAAAAGAAATGGGGATAAGACTCTTGTGGTTCAATAGTTAATAATTGATATCAGTACTGATTACAAATGTTGCAAATGTAAAGGTAGATGTTTTGTAACAAAGGAGGGGAGTAGTTGATCTTGAAGTCCAGGCACGGAGGACCCTGGGACCATCAAGGGAGAAGAATGGAGTGCAGACCCTATCCAGAGAAGTGGGGACACCAGAGATGGAGGCAGAGACGATGGCAAGGAGAGATGGAGCAGCGGGGGACTCTAGGCTCAAGGAGGGAGAGGAGCTGTGTGCTGGCGGGAGGAAGTGGGCAGATTTGCAGGGTATGCCCTTTGTTGTTTGAATGGTTATATATTCCTGAGTACTTTGGTGTACATTAAAACACACACACACACACACACACACACACAAAAAAAAAAAAAAAAACAGGGAATGGAAGCAAATCCTGTTGAATGATTATACATGGCTGGGATTGTGGTCATTGTAATGAAATAAAATATGATAGGATGAATGTAAAGTTGCTGTACTCTCATGTAAACTACCATTCAATTAACAATAACAAAAAAAAAAGAAGAAGAACCTGACAGTATATTGAGCAGAGATACTCTAGAAAGGTAGTATGAAGATCATTAGAGTCGTTTATCAGAGAAGTTAAGAGAAAAGGAGAAACATATTGGTGGTGTTGGTGTGCCATGGAGTCAGTTCTGACTCATAGTGACCCTGCTTAGGGTTATCAAGGCTGTAAATCGTTAAGGGAGTAGACTGCCTCATCTTTCTCCCGTGGAATGGCTGGTAGTTTAAAGCCTGCAGCCCACCTCATAACCACTACACTACCAGTGTCCCTTAAACATGTTGGTAAATATTTTAAATACTGCTGACAAGTCAACAAGAGTTTTTAACTGGTTCACTGACCTGGGAACTTGAGTATCTTTGGTGAAATAATGAAAGATATATGGGTGGAATGATGGGATCAGAATTCATATTGATCGTTGAAGGGCAAAATGGGAAGTGAGAAAAAGAAGACAGCAACAGAATATGCAGACAACCCATGAGAAATTTGCTTGTGAAAGGGGACAGGAGAGATGGATTTAAAAAATGTCAAATAATACATGATATTTTAATAGGAAGTATAAAGTAAAGAGGGAGTGTTTAAAAAAGCAGGAAACAGAATTTCTCTGAGTAGTTTTTGAGAGCATATAAGTTTATAAAGAAACTGAAACAAAAAATTTATTTGGCTAACTGAAAGGTTGAATGCACCCAGAGGTATCTTGAAAGAAACACCTGGCAATATACCGGCCCAAAATCTACCAAGTATTGAGACTCTATGAAGCACAGTATATTGACACATATGGCATCACCATGAGTTGGAATCAACTCTATGACAACTGATTGAGTTATGGAACCACAGATTAGCCAAAATGAATATGTTCTTGAACAAGAAATCAAGAAAACTGAAATCTATTATTACATCATGACTTCAAAGTTCTGCCTAAGCTTCAAAAAGTAGAAGCTCTTTTATATTTGTTGAGCACTTTTTTATTTGCCAACATTGGCTTATGGCCAGATGTTTGTTTTGGTTTATTGACTTACAGAAATTATACAGAGGAGCTATTACTGTGTTTATTTTGTAGAAGGAAAATCTAATGAGTTTAAAAGACATTAAGTTACCCAAGATCACCAGATTAAAAAGGACCCAAGAATACTTATAACACATATTTGCTTGATTCCAGTTTTCCTTGTATGTATAAATATTAGTGAAGTAAGAGCCCTGGTAGTGTAGTGGGTTACATGTTGGACTGACATTCAAATCCATCAGCTGCTACTCCAAAGGATAAAGATGAGGCTTTCTGCTCTCATACTGATTTTCAACCTTTGAAACCTGTATGGGAGGGATACAGGGTTGCTATGAATCAAAACCATATAGTTGGCACTTAACAACATTAGTGAAGTACTTAGCACTCTTTTCTGAATTAAATCCCATTTTATATAGAGTAAATAACAAAAAATAAAGATGATCCAGAACTAAGATATTTATCTTGAAAAATTTTATATAACTAGAGATAGGAGTTTTAAAATCATCTGCAAACATTCAACATTTCTCACAAAAATTTGCATTGATGTATCTTTATTTTCCAGAGCCTTGCCTCCTCCCAGTCACAGCCATCTGGTTCCTTCTACATCTCGCTATCTTAGTAAAGCTAAAGAATAAGCTGATCTTCTGGGAGCAAATCTATTCCTATTCATAATGTCTGAAGATGAGACTACTGACAATGATTACAGTCTTTGTTTCCTGATATGGTTGGAAACTAGTGTTTACATAACAGAAAATATTTTCACATAGAAAAAAATTGGCATACATGGCTGTGGGATGATGTTTTAAAATGGAAACTGATTCCTCTCAACAAATAAACTTAGCATTTCTCTGTCTATAAAGCTTAGCATGCCTCTTTATGAGAATGTGGAAGGTTTTGAAAGTTGTGTACTTCTGTCAAATTTTTTTTGAGTTCTTAAAAGACTCTAACAGAATTTGTTGTTGTTAAGTGCCATCAACTTGGTTTCACTCATAGCAACCCTGTATAGGATTTCTGAGGAGAAGCTGATGGATTTGAACTGCCGAACTTGTAGTTATCTGTCCAGTATTTATCTTATAGCAAGACGACAGAATTTAATGGAGGACAATAGAAGCAAGGAGGACAAGAACTAGATGTGCAGAGATAAAGAAAAAATCTTACTCATTCATTATTTCATTCATAATTTACTCATATATCCATTCCCTACTATTTCATAGAAACAGACATTCATTGGAGGAAGACAGAATATAAACTCCCCAAATAGGAAAATATAATTAAGCACCCTGTGCTAAGTAAAGTTAGGGTGTTCTGACTGCATAGCTACATTATTTTGATGATCAGTTTCTCTCAGAAGGTAGCATTTAAATATATAATGGATTCAGAAGAATAACCTAGCTCTACACAATTTAGGCAGAATACTGCTCCAAGCCAAGAAAAAAGCTTTTGCAAAGTTTGACAAGTTTTTGAGGTTGGTCTTCAAGGGAAGTCAAGAAAAGGTGCCATAGCTTGAATATAGTTGAGGGCATGAAGATAGAAAGGCTGTCAGAGACTAGATCATGTGAGGTTCAGGTAAGAGACTCATTTTCCATGCAGTGTGAATGTAGAACCTCTTAGATAGTTCAAGTAGGAGAGAGAAGTGTTCTGATTTACTCTAGGACCTAGTATTAATGATGGATTTCTGGAAGCAGGAGTGTAAGCCAAAAGAATCTACATATTTGGTAGTAGATACTATCTACTCATTTCTATATGAGTAGATAGTATCTACTCATATCTACTCATTTTATATCTGGAACTCTAAGTGAACTTTTATATAAAAACTAAGAAAAGTTAGGCAGCTAAGGGGAACCAAAGTTTAAAAAATCACAATGGTATCTATATTAACAATATAAAGAGAAGTATCCAAACTATTGATTGTTGTTGTTGTTAAGTGCCTTCGAGTCGGTTCCGACCCATAGCGACCCTGTATAGGGTTTCCGAGGGTGTAAATCTTTACGGGAGTAGAAAGCCTCATCTTTCTCCCGCGGAGCAGCTGGTAGTTTCGAACCGCTGACCTTAAGGTTCGCAGCCCGATTCGTAACCACTACGCTACCAGAGCTCCTATTGATTAGAATCTCCAAATATATCTTGGTATTCATTCAAATAGCTACATGGAGAAATTAAAAATGGTAGTTGCCCAGATTTTTCTTTGTATTAGATAAATTATATTTATAAATTGATCTATAATGCTCATACTTTTGTTATCATTACACTAACAGTTTCCAATCAACTACATTTTTTTTCAATGAATTATAAAATTTCACGTTTCCTTTTGCCTGAGGCTGTTAATGTTATTAGTGATATAATTTTAACAGCATCAACTTTATTTCTCTTCTCTGTGCAGTACAGACTGTACAGCCACAGGAAATTGTGCCCAACTGTTAAAAAGGTGTAAGCTTTTATGTTTTTGTAGTTCTCACTGAGACTCTTCTATTGTACAAGAATTCCAACAAGAAATCTTTGTGTAAGACACATGAACACCTGCAGCCTTAAAGAAAAGATCTGATACTGGACCTAGAAAAAATGTTTTTGATATTGTTACAGTTATATAATAATTGTATGAGACAAATGATATTTTAGGAATTTTTTCTTCATCTATATTTTTTTGTTGTTGTTAGGTGCATTGAGTCAATTCTGACCCTATGCAAAACAAAATTAAACATTATCAGTCCTGCACCATCCTCGTAAATGTTGTTTGTTATGTTTGATCCTATTGATGCTGCCACTGTCAATGTTTTGCTGAGCCTTCACTTTATTAACTATCATGTCTGGGGACTGAAACCTCCTGACAACACAGTCAAATAACTAGAGTAAAGATGGTCTTACCATCTTTATTTATAAGGAACATTTTGCTGTACCTCTCCAACATTGTTTTTTATTTTCAAAGCTTTTATTGTGAATTGAGTGGAAGAACACCAGTTTTGTATTCATCCTATTGTATTTTGTTTGATTGCAATGACTATAATCTCCTCCATGCATTATCATTTAACAGTATTTACTTCTATTTTCTCTGTTTGTTTTTTTGTTTGTTTGTTTTATGAGCACAAAAATACTCAGGAATATATAATCATTTAAACAACCGAAGGACACATTCTGTAAGCCTGCCTCCTGGCCACCAGCACACAGTCTTTCTCTCTCTCTCTCCCTTTTTTAAAAATTTTTATTGTGAATTGAGTTAAGGTTTACAGAGTAGATGATCAGTTATACATTCAACAAATCATATACTTTGTGTCATTATATGGTTGCAGTTCTCTCCATGTACCAACATTTAACAGCATTTACCTCTATTCACTTTAACAACTGCATTCCTGCCTGTGTCTCCCACCACCCCTATCTTTCCTCTGTCAACCTTCCTCCAGTTGTATATTGCCTGCCCTGTCACCCATGTCAATGTGTAGCTACTCTCTAGTGTATGTATCATTTCCTTTTCCCCCTAAGATGCTCAAGAAAACCACCCTCTCTTTTTAACCCCCACTTGATGTAAACAAAACTAAACAAAACAAAAAATACACAGGGATATATAATCGTTTAAACAACCAAGGGGCACATTCTGAAAGCAAGTCTTCTGGCTGCCAGCACACAACCTTTCTCCTTCCATGAGTCTAGAGTCCTCGGCTGCTCAGTCTCTCCATATCATCACCTCTGCCTCCATCTCCATTTCTGGTGTTGCTGCTTCTCTGGATAAAGTCCCACATTCCACTCATGCTCTTCTCCCTTGATGGTCCTAGAGTCCTCTGTTCCTGGAAAGTAAGATTAACTACAGCCCACTTTTATGTTACAAAACTTCTACCTTTACAGTTGTGACAATTGCAATTAGTTATGATAGCATAATTGCACTATTGTTTGATTCACTCACTATTGAATCAAAAGAGTCCTATCCCCATCTCCTTTCACCAGACCCATTTGGTGGTGGTGGCGGTGGTGGTGGTGGTGTGCGTGGAGTCGTTTCTGAATCATAGAGAACCTGTATAGGGTTTCTGAAGCTGTAAATATTTATGGGAGCAGAAAGTCTCATCTTTTTCTTGTGGAATCACTGGTAGTTTTAAACTGCTGACCTTGATATTAGCATCCCAACTTGTAACCACTATGCTACTAGAGCTCCTTAGACCCATCTAGACAAGATGAAAATTACTCAGTGGGGATTCTGCCTTTCTCTGCACACTCTGAAACTGAACTCCCTCTTGGACATTTGTAAGTTAGCCACTTTGTGCCTTTATAGGCCCCCCTCCCCATCCCCTGCTCCATTTTAGGTAGCCAATATCTATCCTATCGATCCCTATCAACCCTGTATACTGAGGGGTAGACTTGATACTTGATGTGAAGACTCCTTCCCTCTCAGTTGGTGTTTTGAGTTACTATATCCATAAATATAGGTCAAGTTCATCAATTGTAGCAATTTACACTTGCTTCCTTTATCAAATTTTTTTATCTTCCTCTAGTCGAGCTCTGGTCATCAAGCCATTAAGTTAGGTTAAATGGGTACTATCTACAAGTTTGGACATTCTTGTGTGTCTCCCCCCATTTCATATCAGTTGAACATTTCACTCTCAGCTCTAGCCCTCCATGGCTAGATCCATGTCCATGGGCTCTGGAGTTCCCAAGTATCCCCTAACTTTGGACCAACCATCGCTTCCTCTTCTCTCTCTCATTTTGAAGTCGACAGGAGTCTATGGATTATGGTCAAACTCAACCAATATTTCCATTACTGACTTCCCCTCACTTCCACTCAAATGTAGACCAGTGCGGTAGCCAGTGAACTTAAATGCCTGCTTGTGTGTTCCCTTTGAGTTTCAGTCTTGGAGGGGGGTTTGTCTTGAAGGGACTTGATTGCTGCCTTGATGGCTTCCTAGCAAACAGATTGCTTGTCGCTTAATAGCCAAACACACTGCTGGTTTTGTTTTTTATTTTTTTTGTGTGTGTGTTTTTTATTTTTTTCCCTGCTGGTCTTTTTTTCAGAAAGTATCTCCTGTTCCTCAAGCTGCTCTGGATTGGTCTGCATGTCCTTTCAAGTGGGAATGTCCCACCTCAGAAGGTTCTGGATGAGGCTCAGGATTCCATCTAAGGTCCTTACACAACAAGGGCTTCACAAGAAGCCTATTTAACTGGACAAGTTGTAGAACCCCTTATAGGTATCCCAATAGCCTGAAGAGAGCTTTACAAGCTTTATGAAATCATATTTCCAAATACTCCTTTCTATCCCACTCAAGTAACTATTTTACAATAGAAGGCAAGGAAAACCAATATCCTAAGACAGTTAAGTATCTTAACATTATTTTCCCTCTTTTATCCATTCAGACTATGCCTTGATCCCAGTATTACAGAGTACTGTTGCTCCAAGGTTAAGCATATACACTATTTGCCTCTGTCCCATATAGCCCATGTAAACCTACCTTATTGTTCCCTTATCTACCTTGTTCTTCTACCACCCTACCCCTTCTTGTGTATTGTCCTCACCTTCCTTCTTGTGTATTCCCTTCCCCAATACTTGAACTATGATGTGTCTATTCCCTAACCAGTGTTCATACTGTTTCCTCCCTGGTAACCAACAAAGAATTATTTCTCTCCCTTTAGAATGGGTATCTGCTGGGGTCCAGCCTTGACAAGGGAGTGAGTACAC
>NW_006408540.1:29090204-29091775 GCF_000296735.1 Chrysochloris asiatica | reverse complement strand
TTTACGGGAGCAGAAAACCTCATCTTTCTCCCACAGAGCAGCTGGTAGTTTCAAACTGCTGACCTTGCTGTTCACAGCCCGATTCGTAACCACTACACTACCATAACAGAAATAAATGAAATAGAAACCAGGAAAACTGTAGATAGAATCAACAGGACAAGAAGCTGGTTCTTTGAAAGGATTAATAAAATTGTCAAACCACTGGCAAACCTAACAAAAGAAAAGAGGGAGAAAAAAATGCATTAGTCACCACATGGGCAATGTCACAATGGAACTAAATTAAATCAAAGAATAATAACAGAATACTATGAAGAATTGTATTCCAAAAAATTTGAAAACTTGGAAGAAATGGATATATTTTTAGAAAAACACGAGTTACTAAATTTACACAGAGTGAAGTAGAAGACTTGAACAGACCCATAACAAAAGAAGAAATTGATCAGGTCATCAAAAAACTCCCAACCTAAAGAAACCCAGGCCCAGATGGCTTCACTGGTGAGTTCTACCAAACATTCAGAGAAGAGCTGTCACCAATTCTACTTAAATCATTACAAAATATAGAATGGGATGGAAAACTTCCTAATACTTTTCATGAAGTAAGCATAACCCTCATACAAAAACCAGGGAATGACATCACTAAGAAAAAAATTATTGATGAATATCTTTCATGAACATAAGCGCAAAAATTCTCAACAAAATCCTAGCCAACAGAATCCAGCAGCACATCAAAAAGATAATACATCATGACTAAGTGGGTTAGATAAAAGGGATGCAAGGATGGTTCAACATTAGAAAAACAATCAATGTAAACCACCATATCAACAAGAAAAAGGAAAATAAACACATGATCATATCAATTGATGCAGAAAAGGCATTTGACAAAATACAACAACCATTCCTGATAAAACACTCAACAAAGTAGGAATTGAAGAGCGGTCACCAATTCTACTCAAATTATTCCAGAAGGTAGAGGAGGATGGAACACTTTCTAATATATTTTATAAAGCAAGCACAACCCTCATACCAAAACCCGGGAGAGCCATCACTAAGAAAGAAAATTATAGACCAATATCCTTCATGAACATAGACGCAAAATTCTTAACATAATCCTGGCAAACAGAATCCAGCTGCACATTAAAAAAAATAATATATCATGACCAAGTGAGATTCATATCAGTGATGCAAGTATGGTTTAGCATTAGAAAAACAATCGATGTAATCCACCATATCAACAAGAAAAAGGAAAATAACCACATGATCATATTAATTGATGCAGAAAAGGCATTTGACAAAATACAACATCCATTCCTGATAAAACACTCAGCAAAGTAGGAATTGGAGGGAAATTCCTCAACATTATTAAGAGCATACATACAAAACCAATGGCCTACATTACTCTTAATGGAGAGAAACTTAAAGCCTTCCTTTTGAGAACAAGAACCAGACAAGAATGCCCTCTGTCACCACTCCTATTCAATATTGTTTTAGAAGTCTTAGCCAGAGCTATACGGCAAGATAGGGTAATTAAAGGCATTCAAATTGACAAAGAGGAAACAAAACTCTCTCTATTT
>NW_006408540.1:29087784-29089226 GCF_000296735.1 Chrysochloris asiatica | reverse complement strand
GGGAAGAGACAGTCCCTTTAACAGATGGTTCTGGCAGAACTGGAAAGCGATATGCAAAAGACCGAAACAAGATCTTTACCTCACACCTTATACAAAACCTAACTCAGCATGGATTCAAGAGCTAAATATGAATCCCAGAATTATGAAGGCCATCAATGAAAAAATAGGAACAAATGTGAGGACTCTTATACAAACTACCAAACATTTTGAAAATTACACAAACCAAAGTAGACAAAATAGAGGACTGGAACATACTAAATAATTAAAAACTTATGTGCATCCAAAGACTTCATCAAAAGAATAAAAAGGAGCCCCAAAAATGGGAAAACATATTTTGCAATGACACATCAGACAAGGGACTAATTTCCAAAATATATAGGAACCCACAACACCTCTACAAGAAAAGGACAAATAATCCAATTAAAAAATGGGAGCATGGCATGATCAGTCACTTCATCAAGAAAGCGATTCAGGCAACAAACATATGAGGAAATGTTCACGATCACTAGCCATTAGAGAGAGGCAAATTAAAACAACAGCTATGAAATATTATCTCACACCAGTAATAATAGCAAAGATCAAAAAAGTAGAGGACAATAAATGCTGGTGAGGATGTGGAGAGACTGGAACCCTCCTATATTGCTAGTGGGATTGCAAAATGTTCCACCCACTCTGGAAAACAACATGGCACTTCCTCAGAAGGTTGGAAATAGAAATACCTTATGATCTAGCAATTCCTCTATTTGATATTTATCCACAAGAAATGTGAGCCATAACATTAGTAGATATATGCACACCAATGTTCATAGCAGCACTATTTACGATAGCAAAAAAGATGGAGACAGCCTAAGTGCCCTTCTATGGAAGAATGGATAAACACACTGTGGTACATACACACAATGGACTATTATGCTACCTTGAAGAATAACAAGGAAGCTGCAAGCCACTGCATAACATGGATGAACCTTGAGACCAATGTGCTGAGTGAAATCAGTCAGTCACAAAAGGAAAAATACTGCATTGGACCATTACTGTAAAAGATTAAGCAAGTACCCATACTAAAAGGGTGGGTGGGTGGGATTCTTTGCTGGTTACTAAGGTGTATGGGGTGGAGTGAGGGGAGTGAGGGTAAGGTAGAGCACAGGGTAGGGAATAGACACAGAATATTTTGGATGCTGGGTGTGATGGTCATCAATACACTAGAAGGCATGGGGAAAGGAAGAATAAGGCAAATGGGATAACAGGTAGGCAGGTTTGCATGGGCTAAATAGGACAGACGTAAATAATGATGTATGCACAACCTTAGAAAAATGGGGCTATGGAATACCAGGATTGAGGCATGGTTTGCATGGGTAAAAACAGGGAAATAATGTTAAGATGTTTCCCTGTATTTTGAATCTTGGTTTCCCTTACAGATACTTGAAGAGGAGAGAAAGAAATAG
>NW_006408540.1:29084823-29086589 GCF_000296735.1 Chrysochloris asiatica | reverse complement strand
TCCTGGAACCATCAAGGGAGAAAAGCAAAGTCTGGGACCCTATCCAGGGATGCAGTTATGCCAGAGATGGAGGCAGAGACAATGATGTGGAGACATGGAGCAGCTGGGACTTGAGACTCAGAAAGGGAGAGGGGCTGTGTGCTGATGACCATGGGGACAGGCCTGCGTGGTGTACCCTTTGGTTGTTTGATGATGCATTCAGGGAATTGTAATCATTGCAATGAAACAAAACATGATAGGATGAATGTAAAGATAATGTTCTCCCATATAAACTATTACATAATTCACAATAAAAACTTAAAACTGCAACAACAACAGAAAACAAAATGATATAACACCCTTATAAATGTTTTCAGTTGCATATAGGCAAGTTTCTCTAAGATGTATACTAAATTGAAATTTCTAGGTTTAGGTAATACACATTCTGACTTTTCATAAGTGGTATCAAAGCACTATCTAAAGCTGAACCCAGTATTGACATTCCCATTGTTTTACATGCTTCTACACAGTAGAACCAGTTGATGTCTATAGGGTGGGGATGATGCATGTGTGCATACATAATATATATCATTGTAATTTTATTAACCTTTTCCAGATTGCTTCCTTTTATATGAATATAATCAATTCCCACCAGTCATTTGTCAGTATATAGTATTGTAGTGGCTTGTGTGTTGCTATAATTCTGAGGTAGGAAGTGTTTCCAATGATGGCTAGGCTTTAATAAAATTCCAAACTAAGACAGAGTACGAAGAGAAGTCTGGCCATCTAATCTCAATAGTCAGTCAATGAAAGCTCTGTGGATCACAATAGAATATGAGTATTGTCTGATAAGAGTGCTAAAAGATTAGCCTTCTAGTTTGTAAGATGCTCAAAATACTTCGAGGCTGAGGCAATAGACTTGAGCATATAAATACTGGCAACCATGAAGGTGCTTTCTACTTTAGATGGTTTTGCCATGCGTGAGAGCCCACTTGATGGCAACTAACAACACATCACAGAATCAATTCATATCTTCTCTTTGTTGTTAAGTGCCATCCAATTGGTTCCAACCCACAGCAACCCTGTATAGGGTTTTCAAGGAGCAGCTGGTGAGCTTGAATCACTGACCTTGTGGTTCAAACCGACTTTGCAGTCCAGCCTACAGTGCCACACTAGGTCTCCATTTTTTTTAGTGAAGTGGATTTTCAGCCATTTACATTTTCTCCCCTATAGTTTTATCTACCTCTTTAACAATTACTTGTAGATTTTTTATGATAGAATATATATAACATAGTGTTTACCATTTTAATGATTTTTATATGTATACTTCAGTGAAATTAATTAATTATACTCCAGCAACATGAATTAATTTAGTGATGCATTAATTTACCATATTGTATAACCATCACCACTCTCCACATCCAAATGTTTTCACTACCCTTAATAGAAACTCAATGCCCTTTAATCCCAAACGTCTCACATCTTCCCTCAATAAACTGTGGTCTCCATATATTTTCTTAGTTTATATATTTTGTTGATGTTGTTAAGTGTTGTCCAGTCGGTTCCAACTCAGCAACCCTGTATAGGGCTTCTGAGGCACAGCTGATGGGTTTGAACTGTTGGCCTTGAAGTTCAAACCACCCTTTTTGGTCCTTCAGCACCACACCAGGACTACATATTTTATATAAGTGGGATGATGTAATATTGTATTTTTAAATCTGTCATTTCACTTCACATAATGTTTTCAAGGTTTATCTCTTCATAGCATGCATTAGAACTTTTTTATG
>NW_006408540.1:29077305-29084023 GCF_000296735.1 Chrysochloris asiatica | reverse complement strand
ATAATGACCCTGCACAGGGTTTCTAAGGAACAACTGGTGGGTTTGAACTATTGACCCGTGGTTAGAAATTCAGTGCTTATCCTACAGTGCCGCACCACATTTCCAGTTTTAGTTTAGACATTCAGTAAATATTTAAAAGCTAACTTTATATTATGGCTGTTTAGTTATTTTTTGGGATGACTTGGTATATCTGGTAAACTTTCAGTTTTAGGATTTGTTTATTCTCTCAGCATGTGGTATTGGCCTGACTTACTTTAATCTGATGGTACCATAATTTCTTCAGATTCTCATGTATTTGGTATTTCTTACCTCAGTGGAAATGCCACTTTCTCTTTTAGCAATTGCAGTTAAAATTTCCAGGCATTAGTTTTAGCCATGGTCTGGCTTCTCTCATGGTCTGGTTAGTTCCCAGAAGTGATCTTTTGTCAGAGCTTCATCTTAGTTCTCAGGGGCTCTGTGTTTTTCCTTGAGTTCTTTCTATGCCACTAGGCCATAGTTGAAAATGTCTGTTAAGGATCCTGTTGCCTATTGCTCTAGTCCCAACAAGCAAACCAGTTGCTGTCAAAAGAGCTTTCTTCCATGAAATCTCCAGGTATGCATAAGTCCCAGCCTTTTGGCTATTAGAACACAGTTCTATTAACTGTGCAATACACCCAATATCAGGCCCACTGGTTCTCCATCTAGTTATTTACAGAGGTCCCCTCCATCACTCCAAGAAAGGCCAATATATCTGAGTTCTGTCCTTAGCACA
The DNA here is from genome assembly GCF_000296735.1 of Chrysochloris asiatica. NCBI lineage: Eukaryota > Metazoa > Chordata > Mammalia > Afrosoricida > Chrysochloridae > Chrysochloris > Chrysochloris asiatica. Next base: position 29,083,272 of record NW_006408540.1, on the reverse strand, counting down.
CAGACATTTGAGTTTTGTCCTTGACTCAGTGCATGAATGGCATGAAGGCTATGCCTGACTCCCTTTGGCTTTACAAGGAGGAAGGAAAATCAAACTCAAAATCAACCCTACTGTTTCCTAAGAAGCAGAGGTCCAGTCTTAAACATTCTTTGTCCTTTTCTGACACTAACCACTCCTCCCACAACAGTCTCTGCTTCATAGCTTGGCTCATAGCTTATTTCTTGTTGGCCCAGGGGTTGTCTACTCCTTCTTCTGAAATTGCTCCCTTTTAAACTAGCCAGATGGCAAAACTAAACAATCCCATAATTGTTGTTATTTGTCGTTAAGTGTCATTGAGTCTGTTCTGACTCATAGCAACCTAGTGTAGGGTTTCTGAGGAGTGACTAGTTAGTTTAAATCACTGACCTTGTGATTCAAACTCACCTTGTGGTCCAGTGCTTATCCTACTCCTTATAAACCCAATTTGCATCAAGCCACCCATTCATTTGGTGGAGATTAAGAAGACTGGTGATTGTATTGAAAACAAAGACGAAGGATCAGTAGTTGGAAAATATGGCCTTGATGATACAAATGATGATGGAGATGTCTTGATAGAATTTACAAAACCAATGATTTATTCATTGCAAATGCCTTTTTAAAACATCATAAGAGAAGATTATACACAAGGTCTTCACCAGATGGAAGTCACAGGAATAAAATTGACTACATCTGTGGAAAAAGACCGTGAAAAGCTTGATATTATCAATCAAAATGCAGACTGTGGAACAGACCATCAGTTGCTTCTATGTAAGTTTAGGCTGAAGCTGAAAAAAGTTCAAACCAGTTCATGAGAGCCAAAATGTGACCTTGAACATGTCCCACTGGATTCTAGAGCCTGTCTCAAGAACAGATTTGATGCATTAGACACTAAGGATTGAAGACCAGAGAGTTGTGATATGACATCAAGAACACGATTCGTGAAGAAAGAAGAGGTCATTAAGAAGACAAAGAGAAAAAGACCAAAATGGATGTCACAAAAAACTCTCAAACTTGCTCTCCAGTGTAGAGATAGTAAAGCAAATGGAAGAGAAGGGGAAGTCAAAGAACTGAACAGAAAATCCCAAAGGGCAATTCAAGAAGACAAAGTCAAGCATTATAATGAAATGTGCAAAGACCTGGAGTTAGAAAACCAAAAGGAACAACTAGCTAAGCATTTCTCAAGCTGAAAGTACTAAAGAAAAAAAAATTCAAGCCTCCACTTAAAATACTGAAGGATTCTCTGGGCAAAATATTGAATGATACAGAAAACATGAATATAAGATGCAGGGAATATACAGTCACTCTTCCAAAAACAAATTGATGTTGTTCAACCATGGCAATATATAGCATATGATCCAATGTACTGAAAGAAGAAACCTAAGGTGCACTGAAGGCATTGACAAAGAATAAGGCTCTGGGAATTGATGAAATCCAAATTGAAATCGTTCAAGAAAGTGATACAGCATTGGAGGCCCTTACTTGTCAATGACAAGAAATTTAGCATACAGCTACCTGGAAAGGATGCATACTTGTGCCCATTCCAAAGAGAAGTGACCCAGAAAAACATGGAAACCACCAAACAATATCATTAATGTCATATGCAAGTAAAATTTGCTAATAATAACTCAAAAATGACTGCAACAGTACATTGACAAGAATGTTAAAGCCAGAGGTTAAAGCCAGATTCAGATAAGGGCATGGAATGAGGGATATCATTGCTGATATCAGATGTATCTTAATTGAAAGCTGAGAATACCATAAAGATGTTTACCTGTACTTCATTGACTATGCAAAGGCTTTTGACTGTGTGGATCATACAAGCTATGGACAACATTGCAGGTAATGATTATTCTGAACACTTAATTGTGCTCACGAGGTATCTGTGCATAGACAAAGAACAAGAGAACACTGGATGGTTTAAAATAAGGAAAGGTGTAAACCAGGATTGTATTCTTTCACCAAACTTATTCAATCTGTATGCAGAGCAAATAACCTGAGAAACTATAAATGAAGAAGAAATTGGCATCAGGATTAGAGGAAGACTCATTAACAACCTGTGATATGCAGATGATGCATTCTTTCTTGGTGAAAGTGAAGAGGACTTAAAATAGTTACTGATGAAGATCAAAGGCCACAGCCTTCAGAATGGGTTTGTAAGGAAAACAAAATCCTTAACCAATAAATAATAACATCATGATGAATGGAGGGCAGATTGAAGTCATCAAAGACTTAATTTTGCTTTGGTCTACTATCAGCACTTATGGAAACATCAGTCAATAAATCAAATCATGTATTACATTAGACAAATCTGCTGCACACATCATCTTTAAAGTGTTCAAGAGCAAATATATAAGTTTAAGGACTAAGGTTCGCCTAACCCAGGCCATGGTATTTTCAATAGCCTGAAATACATGTGAAAGTTGGACAATTATAAGGAAGACTGTAGAAGAATTAATACATTTTAGTTATGATGTTTGAGAAAAAATTTTAAAGTACCATGAACTTTTAGAAGAACATATAAATTTGTGTTGGAAGGAGTATAGCCAGAACGTTTCTTAGAAGTCTTGATGACAAGATTTTGACTTTCATATCAGTTCCCAGAGATGAATATCATGCTAGGTAAAGTGAAGTCTCAGTGAAAAAGAGGAAGACCTTGGATAGAGAAGTCATAATAAGTAAATTCATGGAACCCCTTACTTCTGCCTAATTATTCTGTACTACCCAATTCTCTCTTTACCCAGTTCCCAAGCAAACACACCTGTAAGGCAATCAACTATTAAAGTTCCAAACTTGAATCAAACAGAAAGAATTGTTTCAGCATTGTCGTCTGTTGGGAGTGACTGAGCCAAAAGTCTCTGACTTGGGAGTAGTTTAACCAAAGGATGCCAACTGAACAGTTGTGGTCCAGAAACTCTGGAAGCACCCAAGTCAGGCTGCTCCTGAGGAACTTTCAAAGCCTGCCTCAGGGAACAAGGAACTTGCAAAGTTTTTCCTTGTACACAGCCATGACCTTCAGCTCAGTCTGCACAAACATCTAGCTGCTCTCTAATCTCTGTTTTGGCTAGCTACAACAAGTTACATTTTTCTTATAAAGTCCCGCTTACTCCATGCACAAACAACAGCAAATGTTCTTGCACTCTTTTCCCTGCCCCAAGCACCTCCGTTTGATATGTGTATAAAATAAACATGCTGCACTTGGTCGGGATCGCAATATCTCCATCAGAGTGCTGTTTCCAACGTGGTCCCAACTTTACTTAATTCATCTGTGTCTTGTGTCTTCCTTTTCTTTCTACTCTCCCATCACCTTTGCTTGGGTTTAATCTCTCTGCACCGAACGCGGAGAATAGTCGAAGCGGGCGTGGCAGTCATCAATTTATGCATCCCACGTGTGCCTCTATTTTTCTCACAATCAGTTGGTTCCTGAAGATATTGTCATAGGACATTCTCATCCTCCATATTATATCATATTATTTAACATTCTAAAGTAAGTAGCAATATATACATCTTAATTGTCATGAGTAGGAGGGAATATACTATATGCTATGTATTAATGGAAAACCTCTATGATTTATGCCAGACATTTATCTTGATACCCTCTGGAATTTAGAAATATATTAAGCTTGACACACTATGGCTTTCAAATGATTATTATGCTTTCCTGCAAAAATATAATATCAGAAGTTCTTAAATGATTAAAGTAAGTAAAATTTCCATGTAAAATATTTGACTTGATTTTAACAAATGTTGTTGTTACTAAGTGCCACCAAGTTGGTTACAACTCATAGCTACACTGTATAGCGTTTCCAAGGAGCAGCTGGTGGGTTTCAACCACCACCTTTGTGATTAAGCATCCAGTGCTTATCCTACAGCACTACACTAGAACTCCCTAACTAATGTAGACCACTTCCGAATGTTTATAATATGAAACCAATGTATACTTTTCTATTACAATATGTGTTCCATAAAGATAGATATGTCTATTCATCTGTGATATATTCCAAATCCTGATACACAGTTCGTGAAATATAGTATGTGCTTAGTAAATGTTTTGGGTATATGAATAAAAACTGCCCTTCTTATTGGTGTCTAAGTGAAGAATCTATATTGCCCTTGACTTTAAATATTTCTGCCAGAAATTAGAATAGTTTAATTAATATTTTTTTGTTTCTCTCTCTGTGCATATCTGTCTAGTAATTATTTTTATGTACTTGTATTTGATTAGGGATGAGTAAGGAATTTGTGTAAAGGAGCAGTGTGCACTGGAGTCTGCTTTTACAGCCTTAGAAAAGCTGTTAGCATCTCCTCCCAATTCTGCTTTTATGGTGTCTTACGCTGGGTTCTTTGAGGCACTTTAGGTTAATGCACTAGTCTGCAAGATAGGTTTGAACCACAAGCTCACCAGCTGTTCCTCGGAAACCCTACATAGGGTCACTATGAGTTGAAAATGACTTGACAGAACTTAACAACAACAACAGTCTGGATTGTCGTAGAGAAGCAAATTCAGTGAATTTAAAATATGTATGTAAAGATAAGTTTATATCAAGGAAAGGGCTCATACAGTTTTAGAGGTGGGTGAATCCCAAATATGTGGGTTAGATGGACCAAGAAAAGGTTAGACAGCAGGCTGGTAGGTCTGGTGGTTAAGATGGAAGGCAGTTGATGAATCCAAGGATCAGCAGGCATCAACAGGCCATTGGCTGAAATCCAAAGAATGGGAGATTTGATGAAGATCAATATACAGGATACACACCCCAGAGATCATAGGCAAGTTTTGCCTAAGTGTCCAGTGTATTGGAAGCAGGTAACACTCCCAAGGAAATCTCCCTTTCAATTGATTGACTCTCATAGCAGATATCATCATAGAATTGATTGCATTATAGTAGATCTCATCAGAGAGGTCACTACATCTTAACTTCCAAACTGCTGAGAATTCTGGCCAAATTAAGTGAATACAGAACCTTACTTATCACACATGGTTAAGAATTTATATAACAGAAATTGGAAAATGCAGAAACTAAGCACTTTCTCTCTAGTGCTGATATTTTAACATTTATTAGCATACCACATATTAGAAAAGGTCATTTCTATTCTAACAAAATGTCAATATGAGACATCCAAAAGCAGCACAAGAGGGCACTTACGGAAAGCAGAATTCACAATAGGAATAGGCAAATGTAGGCTATTGTTCTGAGTTGGACATATTTTAAAAAATAATCTGAAAGCATTTTTAAGCAGTAATAGCAGTAATTTACAGACAGGAGCACTGTGTAGCACTGCAGGATGTGTTGAACTACAAGGTCAGTTTGAACTGCAAGGTCAGTGGTTCAAACACACAAGTCACTACTTGGAAACCCTACAAAGGGTCACTATGGGTCCAAACTGATTTGACGGCCCTTAACAACAACAACAATGGTCATTTAAGGCAAGTCGACTAATTGCAGAATCCTGGGTCAATGAAGATATTGAGAAAAAGTTAAAATGTGCCTTTCATTTTAAAATTTGAATAAAACATGGGAGGCTAGGGTTGTGAAATATATTCCAATGCCGTATCACCTTTATCCTAAAATCTCAAATACAGAACCCATAGACTGCAAATTACTCAGAATATGTGGAGTAAAGGCCAGAGGAAGATTATGGGTAGTTCTGAGCTCAGTGTATAATACTCATCTGTCAGTTCATTGTACTGTGGTGGTTTGTATGTTGCTGTGATGCTGCAAGCTATGATACTGATATTTTGAATGCCAACATGCCATGGAGGACAGATTCCAGACAAAGACAGACTAGGGGTAAGGAAAAGTAGAATACTTCTGAATGTTTGTTTTTGTTATTTTTATGTGCAATTGAGTCCGTACCAACTCACAGCAAACCTATGCAGAACAGAACTAAACACTGCCCCATCCTGGGCCTATCTCACAATTGTTGCCATGCTTGAGCCCACTGATGCTGCCA
>NW_006408540.1:29075285-29076686 GCF_000296735.1 Chrysochloris asiatica | reverse complement strand
TTATTTGCTCAGCATACAGGTTGAAAGAATACAACACTGTCACACACCTTTCTTAATTTGAAACCATTCAGTGTTCCCAAGTTCTGTTCATACAATTGACACTTGGTCCATGTACAGATTCCTCATGAGCATAATTAAGTGTTCAGGAATACTCATATATCACAATGTTGTCTATAGTTTGTCATGATCCACACAATTGAAAGCCTTTACTTAGTCAATAAAGCACATATAACCATCTTTCTGATATTCTCTGCTTTCAGCCAAGATCCATCAGACATCAGCAATGATATCCCTCGTTCCACGGCCTCTTCTAAATCTGGCTTGAACCTCTGGAAGTTCTCTGTTAATGTATACTTGCAGCAATTTCTGTATGACCTTCAGTAAAACTTTACTCACATGGGGTATCAAAGATATTGTCAGATGATTTCTGCATTCCATTGGGTCACCTCTCTTTGGAATGGGCACAAATATGGATCTCTTCCAATCAGTAGGCCAAAGAGTTGTCTTCCAAATTTCTTGGCATAGATGAGCGAGTGCCTCCTGTGCAGCCTCAGTGTCATGAAAGATTTCAATTTTTATTCCATCAATTCCTGGTTCCTTGTTCTTTGCCAATTCCTTCAATGTACCTTAGATTTTCTGCTTCAGTATCATTGGCTCTTGATCATATGCATCCTCTTGAAATGATTGAACATCAACCATGTCCTTTTGGAACAGTGACTATGTGTATTACTTCCATCTTCTTATGAGGCTTTCTGCATCATTCAATAATTTGCCCAGAGAATCCTTCAATAACGAATGTCAAGGCTTGAATTTTTTCTTCAGTTCTCCCAGCTTGAGAAATGCTGAGCGTGTTATTATTTTTTGGTTTTCTGACTCCAGATCTTTGCACATTTTGTTGTAATATTTCACTTTGTCTTTTTGAGTTGACCTTTGAAATTTTCTGTTCAGCTTTTGTACCTCCTCATTTCTTGCATTTGCGTTAGCATCTCTACATTGGAGAGCAAGTTTCAGTGTCTCTGTGTCTCTTCTGACATCCATTTTGACTTTTTCCTTCTTTCTTTCTTTTATTTTAAATTATGAATTATTTGTTAGGTTACATAGGAGAACATTATGTTTACATTCATCCTATCATATTTCATTGCATTGCAATGATTACAATATCCTGTATGCATCATCAAACAACCAAAGGGTACACCCCACATGCCTGCCCCTTGGCCGCTAGCACACAGCCCCTCTCCTTCCCTGAGTCCAGAGTCCTTAGCTGCTCCTTCTCTCCATACCATCGTCTCTGTCTCCATCCCCTTTCTTGTTTTCTTCCTGTATGATGTTCTTGATGTCATCCCACAACTCTTTTGGTCTTTGGTCTTTAGTGTTTAATGTATCAAATCTGTTCTTCAGATG
>NW_006408540.1:29066895-29073896 GCF_000296735.1 Chrysochloris asiatica | reverse complement strand
CTTACACATTAGTAAGCTGAATTTGACTGGTATTGGCCATTTTGAATCTGACAATCGTTTGCTTTACTATGCCAGAATGACAAATTGAAGAGGAATGGCATTACATTTATCACCAAAAGAGCATTTCAAAATCTATCTTGAAGTATAATGTTGTCTGTGATAGAATAATATCCATACAACCACAAGGAAAATCACTTAACAGTACTATTATTCAAATTTATACACCAACCATTAAAGCCATTGTTGATGAAATTAAAGAATTCTACCAACTTCCATAATCCAAAATTGATAAAATATCAAGATGTACTGATAATTACTGATGATTGGAATGCATAAGGGAAGGATCAGTAGTTGGAATATATGGCGGTGATACAAATGATGCATGGAGACTGAATGACAGAATTTTTCCCCAAAAATTTTTATTGTGAATTAAGTGATAGTTTAAATGGGAGAATATTGGTTTTACACCATTGTTTCATTGCAATGATTACAATCTCATCCGAGCATCATCCTTCAACAGTATTTGCTTATATTCCCTCTGGTTTATTTTGGAGGGGTGCGGGGCAGAATGTACACAAAAACTCTCAGGCATATATAATGATTTCAACAACCAAAGAGCACATTCTGCAACCCTGTCTCCTTGCTGCCAGCGCTCAGTGTTTCTCTTTCCATGACTCTAGAGTCCTCAGCTGCTCTCTTTCTCTCCATGTCCTCATCTCTGCCTCCATCTCGGGTGTTGCTGTTTTTCAGGATAGAGCTCCGCATTCTGCTCATGCTCTTCTCCCTTGATGGTCCTAGGTTCCTCTGTTTCTGGACTGTAACGTTAACTACATCCCTCTTTTTGTCACAAAACTTCTACCATTACAGTTGTGACAGTCACAATTAGTCATGATAACAATTACTCACTATTGAAGAATGATAGAATTTTGAAAGACCAATGAGTTTTTCATTCCAAATACCTTCTTAAACAGCATAAAAGATGACTATACACATGGACTTCACCAAATGGAATACACAGAAATCAAATAGACTACATCTGTGGGATGAGCTGGTGGAAAAGCTCCATACCATCAGCCAAAACATGGTGAGGGGGACACACTGAGGAACAAACCAATTATTCATATGGAAGTTTAGTGTGAAGTTGAAAAACAAATAAAACTAAAACAAGTCCACAAGAGCCAAAATATGATCTTGAACATATTTCACTTGAATTTAGAGATCATCTCAAGAACAGATTTGTTGCATTATACATTAATCACCAAAAAGCAAAGAAGTTGTAGATGACATCAAGAACATTCAGGAAAAAAGTGAAAGATCATTAGGAAGTAAAGAATGAATAAACATACCAAAATGGAAGTCAGAAGAGACTCCAACTTGCTTTCCAGCATAGAGATGCTAAAGAAAATGGAAGGAATGAGGAGGTAAAAGAACTGATCAGAAAATTTCAAAGGTAAGTTTGAGAAGACATAGTGAAATACTATGATGAAATGTGCAAAGGTCTGGAGTTAGAAAACCAAAAAGGAAGAACCTCACTGAGCATTTCTCAAGCTGAAAGAATTGAGGAAACTCAAGCCTCAATTTACAATCCTGAAGGATTCTAATGGGCAAAATGATGCAGAAAGAAGATGGAAGGAATACACTGAGTCACTATCAAAAACAAATAATTGATGTTCAACCATTTCAAGAGGAAGTCCATGATTAACAATCCGTGGTACAGAAGGAAGAAGTCAAAGGTGCACTGAATACATGGGAAAGAACAAAGCTTCAGGAAATGATGAAATACAAACTGAAATCATTCAACACACTAATGCAGCACTGGAGACACTCTCTTCTATGTCAAGAAATTTGGAAGACAGCTACCTGTCCAGCTGACTGGAAGAGATTCATATTTGTGCTGATTCCAAAGAGAGGTGAACCTACAGAGTATGCAAATTATTGGATAGTATTATTAATAACATATGCAAGTAAAATTTTGCTAAAGATAATTCAGAAATGACTGCAACAGTACATTAACAGGGAAATGCCAGAGGTTCAAGCCGGATTCAGATTTAACATGGAGAAGGGATATCATTCCTGATATTGGATGGATCTTGGCTGAAAGCAGAAAATCCCAGAAAGATGTTGACTTGTGCTTTATTGACTATGCAATGGCTTTCCATTGTGTGGCTTTTGACAAGCTATGGACAACATTGTGGAGAATGATTATTCTGGAACACTAAAGTGTGCTCATGAGGAACCTGTACATATATTAAAAGGCAGTCATTCAGACAGAACAAGGGAACTCTGAATGTTTTAAAATCAGGAAAGGTGTACCCCAGGGTTGTATTCTTTCACCATACTTATTCTATCTGTATGCTTAGCAAATAATTTGAGAAGCTGGATTTTATGAAGAAGAACTTGGTTTCAGGATTGGAGGAAGACTCATTAACAACTTGTGATATGCAGATGATACAACCTTGCTTGGTGAAAGGAAAGAAGACTTAAAATATTTGCTGATGAAGATCAAAGACTACAACCTTAAATATGGGTTGTGTTTCAATGTAAAGAAAACAAAAATCCTCACAACTAAACCAGTAAATAGCATCATGATAAATGGAAAAAAGATTGAAATTGTCAAAGACTTCCTTTTGTTGGACCCACCATCAACACTCATGGAAGCATTTCATTAGTCAAAACTACTGCAAAAGACCTCTTTAAAGTTTTTAAGAGCAAAGATGACAGTTTGAGGACTGAGGTGCACCTGACTCAAGCCATAGTATTTTCCATCACCTATCTATGTGTGTGAGTTGGGCAATGAACAAAGAAAACCATAGAAGATTTGATACATTTGAGCTATGATGTTTGAAAAGAATATTGAAAATACTACTGATTTCCAGAAGAACAAAAAATCTGTGTTAGAACAAGTGCATAAGAACAGTTACAGCTGACTCAAAGGCACCTAACAATAACAACAACTTTGGTCAGCATATTTGTGTGGGGTGGTGAATGGGTTATGGTGATGGGATGATTGGACATCAAGTTTATGAATACTAGACCAATAGCGTAATAAAGTACCTTTATTGAAAAAAAAAAAAATAGTCCACTCAATAGATAGGCCTGGGAAACATCAGGGCACCTATCAGTATGCTTTTTAAAAAGCAATTAATCTCTTTAATCTTTCATCTAGGCTGCACAATTACAGCTGTAAAAATGCAAATAATGATGAAGTGATTATGATTACAGAATACTGGTGTGGCGCTGTGGATTAATGTGCCAGACTGCAAAGCCGTTTGAATTGCAAGGTCGGTGGTTCAAGCTCACCAGCTGCTCCTTGGAAACCCTATACAGGGTTGCTATGGGTCGGCACCAACTTGACGGCACTTCACAACAACAACAATTATGATTACATCTGCTTATTTTGAGCATTTTTATGTAATAGAACTATGCTAAAGTCTTAAAAATCCTATCCTATTTAATTCTTAAATCAACATAATTCTTAACAATTCATCCTATATCTATTATTTTCACTTAATAGATTTATTTTCAACAGATATTTATGTCCTGTAAAGGCGCAGAGTAAAATCTTGTTGGTTCAGAAGGACAAGCACTGGTTTTCAGGTCAGCAGTTTGAGCCGACCAGTAACTCAGCAGATCAGACTCTCTATGTCTCATAAAGATTTATAGTGTCAGAAATCCCATACAGTGGTCATTATGAGTCTGACTCTAAGGCACTTAACAATAATAGCAACAAAGGCTCAGAGAAATAAAGCAATTTGACTACATATCTTCAGTATTAAGAAGTAGAACTGAGTTTCAACTTCCGACCTCTGTGTGTTCCAAACTACCTTCTAAAACACTAAATGTGGAATTGTAGATAAAATATTATTTTAAATAATTAATAATTGTTTGAAGTTGTGGTGTGGTACTGCAGGTTAATGTGCTAGACTTTAAGGTTAGTTTGAATCACAAGGTTGGTAGTTCAAGCTCACACTGCTCCTTGGAAACCTATACAGGGTTGCTATGAATTAGAATTGACTCGATGGCACAGAACAACAATAAAAACAGTAGTTTGAAGAGAGCACGCTATCTGTATTTAAAGACACTCTGCTTATTTTCATAACCAGGTTAAACTATATTTTACTCTTTTGCTCTGTTTTCACTTAACAAAGTTCTTCTAAATTCATATCATCCATAGCATGCTAATCACTCATTACACATGTAAATGTTTTATAGAAGATAATATTAGGGAAAATTCTCAAATTTTCAAAATTTGTTGCTGCATCAGAATTCTACTTTCTCAAATGTTAATGATTAAAAAGTACTGAGAGCACTAGTTCTGGGTTCCATATGCTTTAGAAGTTTTCCAGATGTCTGAGAACTATAATAGAAGAGATTCATTTGAATCTCTCTGTAGTTAAACCATCTGGCTCAGTTAAATACCAGAAGCTTTACAATAATGCATAACTTTATTAGAAAGAATGTCATCTATGCCATTGGTGATAACATTGATATCACAGTAACTCTGAAAATGAGCCTCTAGAATGATGACCCACGTTGATGGTCCTATTAAATGTTGTATCAATTATTGTCAGTTATTAGTGCTGCCTACATATATGCTGGTGGTGTGGCATTGTGAGATAATACGTTGGACCAAAAGGTCAGTTTGAACTGCAGGGTTGGTGGTTGGAACTCACCAGCCACTCCTCGGAAACCCTGTACAGGGATTCTATGAGTTGGAACTGACTTGATGGCACTTAACAACAGCAACAATGTACATCAATGCCACAAATGGGCCAATGCTCTAAAAACCTCCAGTGCTCATTATAATATGACAGATGCAGTCATATGCTTCTTTAAAAATCCTGAATTTATATATAACCTATAGCTTTGATACCAGAAAAAGACTCAGAAGTTGAGTTAGTCTTCAACATTTTTTTTAAAAGCTTTTATTGTGAATTGAGTGAAGAGTTATAGGGTAGATTATCAGTTTTACATTCAACAAATCATTACAATATGTACAATCCCCTCCATGAACCATCAGCTAACAAACAGTATTATTTCTATTACTACCCCCTTGATTTTGATGTACACATACCACATTGAAAATATATATTCATTCAAATGTCCAAAGGGTGCATTTTGCAAACCAAGTTTCATTCTAACACTTTCAGCAACTTAGAAAGGAAAGCCAATCAGAAATTCAATACAAGCAAATAATACATAATAGATCCTGCCTATTTTCTAATACAACCACACACCAGTACTCCACTATATAATCACTATATAATGGACATATATATATTAGGTATATATAAGAGCTCTGGTCACATAGTGGTTACGAACCGGACTGCTAACCTCAAGGTTGGCAGTTCGAAACTACCAGCTGTTCTGTGGAAGAAAGATGAGGATTTCTGCTCCCATAAATATTTACAGCCTCAGAAACCCTGTGCAGGGTCACTATGAGTTGGAACCAACTCCAGAGTAAACAACAACAACAACAACATATGGTATATAGATGTAAGTTTTATATATATACATATAGTATATAGATTAGGTTTTGTATATATATGTGTGTGTGTGTGTGTGAGTGTGTGTATGTGTATGTGTATGTATATATAGGTATATACATAAATTGTTAAGTGCTGTTGAGCCAGTTCCAACTCATAGGGACCCTGTCTAAGGTTTCGAAGGAGCAGCTGGTGAGTTTGAATGGCTGATCTTGCAGTTCATACAAACTTTGTGGTCCAGTACTCATCCTACAGTGTTACACCAAGACTCCATATATACATATACATAATATCTGGAGACCTTGTGTGGTGCTAGAGGATAAGCACTGGACCTTAAGGTTGGTTTGAGCTGCAAGGTTGATGTTTTAAACTCATCAGCCATTCCTCGGAAACCCTATACCACATTGCTACGAGTCAGAACCAACGCAACAGCACTTGACAATAACAACAATAAATATATTTATGCACACACACACACACACATATATATATATACATACATATGTGGGTGAGTCAAAAATTATCTACAGTCTGGATGTAGAATTTATTTTAATCAACTGCTAGAAAAGACAAATACATCACTTTTGACATAACCTTTTTCAATATGCTTTGTCTATCTGTCAATAAACAGATTATTAAACATTATTAAAATTATTTTTTAAATGTTTTTGGCTGAGCTGCAAGCCATGAATGCACCAATATCTGTATTTCTTTATCAGGGGTGAATCTTAATCCTTTAAGGGCTGCTTTCAGGCAACTAAACAGGTGAAAGTACAATGGAGCAAGATCAGGACTATTGGCGAGATAATTTAACATATCAAAACAAAGGTTTTGCAGCATGTCAATAGAATGGGCAGAGGTATGCGCACATGCATTGTCAAGCAAGATCACAATGCCCTTGGATAGAAGTCTTCTGTATTTAATTTGATGTTTAGGGTTCAGCTCTTCAGTGAGCATATAATTTTAATGAGCACAGTTGTTGTTGTTGTTGTTGTTAAGTGCCGTCGAGTCGGTTCCGACCCATAGCGACCCTGTACAGCGTTTCCGAGAGTGTAAATCCTTACAGGAGTAGAAAGCCTCATCTTTCTCCCGCGGAGTGGCTGGTAGTTTCGAACCGCTGACCTTAAGGTTCGCAGCCCGATTTGTAACCACTACGCTACCAGAGCTCCTTAGTGAGTTTTTTTTTAAAAATTTACCTTCCTTTGAGTATTGGTTCATATTTTGTTTGCAGATGTCCTAATGCTTCTGTTTATACTCTTCCATGAATTGTTTTGGTATCCATCTTGTACAGACTTTTCGAAATGCAAGTCTGTTGTGGATTATTTCATAGGTACAGCCATGACTGATTTGCAAATGATTTGCCACACAATCCACTGCCACATAGCTATTTGACAGAATAATTTCTCATGCACGCTCATGTTGTCATCAGCTGTGGTCCTGGACAGGCATTTTAATATAACCAGAGTGCAGATAATATCTAACTCACCTTTGTGTATATGTGTGTGTATATATATA
>NW_006408540.1:29045326-29046552 GCF_000296735.1 Chrysochloris asiatica | reverse complement strand
CTGCATGAATCTTAGACTTTCTTCAGACTTTTTTATCCTTTTTTCAGCTTGCGCTTGTATCTTAGCAGTACTGAGAGATTTGTCTTCCAGCTCGCTTGTTCTGGCTTCCATCTCTTCAATTCTGCTCCTTTCCCCTTTCAGTGTATTGTCCATTTCCAATATTTTATTATTAATCATCTGGACCTCTTTTGGCAGGTTTGAATTGTTTCCAATGCGTATCAATCTTGTTTAATTGCTCTTGTAGTACTTTCCTGACTTCTTTCTTGTTTTCTTCCGCCTCTTTTTGGAGCGTTTGAATTTGTTTCCATATCATTCTTCTGAATTCTTTCTCAGGCAAATCCAAAACCTGCTCTTCCTCTTCTGGTGAGCCTTTATCTATTTCCAGTGCATTTGTCTTAGTTATTCTTTTCTGTTTTGGGGAATGCTTTGAGATCGTTTGTTGTGTTTGAGATCTTTTGTTTGGCATTTCCAGTAGTTATGTGTTTGTTTTTTTTTAATGCTTAAATGAATGTTTGTTGTTGTTTTAATAGTACTGGGCATCTCCTGGTGGATATGATCAGGAGATAGGCTTCCCTTTTTGCATGTAATGCTAAGAAGCTGTTATTGGCTCTTGTCTCAATGGTGGAATATTATGGGGTATGCTTGTAGCTTGGCTGTATAGGCATGATTGCTGTCTTTTCTTGGGTAGCATAGGGAGAAAATATTCCACCTCCAGGACAAATGTGTGATCAAAAGGACCAAAAGCAGAAGCAATATAAAAGCAGAGACAAAAACCACCACTTTGAAACAAAAATAAAACTGTGGCCGATTATCCAGTTGCCTTGATACACAGGCCATGTGTGTGCACTGTAGAAGCCTCCAGTATTGGGTGCGGATGTCCACTCACTCAGGTCCCTTCTCTAGTCACCACCATAGAGGAGCACAGATAGTATTTAGAAGTTAATAGGAGAAAGATTGTCTACAATTTTTGTCTCTGAAGGCCAGTTAGATATTTGTGTGTGCACAGCATAATTCTAGAAATAGTTGTGTTTTTTATGTTGGGGTTTTACAGAGTGTTCATATGGTTTGTTTGTCAGGCCAGACCAGGTTTTTCCTTGGTGTATTGTAACGGGTCCCACACAAGTTAACTTTAGGGCTGGGACCCACAAGCTGATGTCATAAACAGACACAAGCTCTTTCTCGCTATGCCATGGGAAAACTATGGGCTCAGCATTGGCTTTTTTTTT
>NW_006408540.1:29041161-29045226 GCF_000296735.1 Chrysochloris asiatica | reverse complement strand
CCCGTCTCAAGGCATCTGGGCTTGGAAAAGAAGGTGTGACAGGGAATAGGAGGAAAAATTGTGTAAAATTCCCCATGCCTCCTTTTGTAAATGTCACTGCATGGCTTTTAGTGCTGGTTCCTGTTTTGGTCTGGCTATAGCCCTGCCCTCTGAACTCTGCCCAGGCAGGTGGTCTCAGAGGGAGTCCCATCTCAAGTGTTTCCTAACTCACAGTATTTTTCCTTTATATCATGATTTTTTTCATTTGTGCATGTGATAAACTGATGCCCTATATCCTACGCTAGATCCAGACCTCTGGTGGTGTTCTCTGAGCAGAGCTTCTTTGGGTTTTCAGTCCCTCCCCAACAGATCCTTTCCTACCTGGCTGTCTCTGCTGCCCATCAAAACTGGAAACCTCTAGCATATTGAATTTTGCATTCCATTTGTATTTTTGTAAATTTCCAAGTCTCCTAGAGTCATACTTCATAAATTCCATACTATGATGACTAATGAATGCTTGCAACTGTTTCTCCTCATTTTAATTTGTGCCCAAGCAGTCAATGAAGGTTTGAAAGCTTTACTCCATTTGTGTCATCACAGGTAACTCTACTTTGAGGAGGCAGCTCTTCTCTAATCATATTTTTAGTGCTTTCCAACTTGAGAGGCTCATCTTCTGGTAATATACTTGATAATATTTTGGTGCTATTAATACTTTTTTTATCTCCTGATACTATTTCTGACAGTGGTCCACTGCTATTCACAAGGTTTGCAGTAGCTAAATACTCAGAAGTAGCTTGCTTCTCCTTCTTCCTATTTTGTCTTATTTTGAAAGTTCAGCTGAAACCTGTCTACCATGGTGACTCTGCTGATTAATAAAATACTGGTGGCATAATTTACAGCATCATATCAACAGGTAGTATGATGAAATTGAGAGTATTACTATATATTATGTTGTTAAGTGCTGTTTAGTCAGTCCCAATTCATAGCAACACTGTATAGGGTTTCTGAGGAGTGTCTGATGAGTTTGAACCACCAACCTTGCAGTTCAAACTGACCTAAGACAACACAACAAGACTCCATTATATATTATATACACTGCCTTTTCACAACTATGCATGTTTCTTATATTAGAACATTATGCAAACTTTAACTATGATATCATAGAGTATATTTAATTTATATGAAAATGTAACTATGATATACTGTGTGTCTATCTATTTCAATCTATTTCTATGTCCATCCATATCTTTCACACTTTCATGTCAATGTTCTTGCTGATGTTGTTAAGTGCTATCAAATCAGTTCCAACTCATAGTGACCCTGCATAGGGTTTCTGAGGAGTGTCTGGTGAGTTTGAACTACCAACCCTACAGTTTAAACAGATCTTGTGGTCCAGTGCATTATCCCACAGTGCTACAGCAGGACTCTTGCAGTGCTACATAATACTGAGGGGAAATTATAATCCAGATGTGAACAGTAATGTTGGAGTATTTATGCTTTAAATTTTATTTTTATTTTGTATATTTCTATTACTTGATTTTTATGAACATCAAATCAATAAAATTTAAAGAGCATTCATTCTTATATAATAAACATGAAAGTAGACAATAATTTCAAAAAGGATCATTGTAAATTTTCAAATGCATTGAAAGATACATTTTATTGAACTCTGTCAAAGTATTAACACTGGTAGAAATGTGTGTAATTTGTTAGTATATTTATCTTTACAGTTTATATTTCTATGTGAAATATGATGTAATGAAAAAATACTTTAAAATTAACACTGGGTATGAGATATAGCATTCATTCAAGCATCACAAGGATGGGCAACTTAGACATTGGGTATCCAAAATGGGGCGGGGGGTGGAGGGGGAGCTACAAAGGCACGAAGTGACTGGCCTACAAGCTTTCAAGAGGGAGTCTAGTTTCAGAGGGTGCAGGGGGAGGTAGAATCTCCACTGAGTGGTTTCCAACCTGTCTAGACAGGGCTGGTGAAAGGAGATGGGAATAGGACTCTTATGGTTCAATAGTGAATAATTGCTATCAGGATTGATTGTGAGTGTTGCAAATGTAAAGGTAGACATTTTGTAACAAAAGGAGGGGAGTGGAGGACCCTGGGACCATCAAGGGAGAAGGTGGAGTGTGGGAACCTATCCAGACAAGCAATGACACCAGAGATGGAGGCTGAGATGATGGTGTGGAGAGATGGAGCAGCTGGGGACTCTGGACTCAGGGTTGCAGAGGGGCTGTGTCCTGATAGCCAGGGGGGCAGGCTTGTGGAGTGTACCCTTTGGTTGTTTGAATGGTTATATATTCCTGAATGCTTCAGTGTACATCAAAACAACAACAACAACAAAATCCAAAGAGAATGAAAGCAAATGCTGTTGAATGGTGATGCATGGAGAGATTGTAATCATTGCAATAAAATTAAACACAATAGGATGAATGTAAAGCTGATGTTCTCCCATGTAAACTGTCACTCAATTCATAATAAAAACTAACTTATAAGAAGTGTGCCAAAATGTTGATGAAATAATGTGTTCTGGTATTATGGATAATTTCCTGTTCTTAATAACTATATTTTCAAAATATATAAGAATAATCATGGTTATGTCTATCAAATGACATTGTAAACTTCATATTGTGATATTGGAAAGTGATATTTTAATCATGTTTTTGAGATACTTTTATCTCTTAATCACCTACCCCTCATTAGACAATGCGATACAATTATATTCCTTTGACTATGTTTGTCAAATGTCTAACAGCTAAGGGTTGGAACCGACTCGATGGTACTTAACAACAACAAGAACAACAACAACAGCTGAATCTAAAGTACTTACATTTACTAAAATTCATTTTTCCAAAGAATTTGTGGTACAAACATTTTGTGATTTTGGCATAGCTCCTTTTAAATTCATGTCTTCAGGTACACTAGAACAATGATCTCATTAATTTCTGTCAGTGCCCTGAGAGCTAAGCTACACATTTGACCTGAGAGATGGATTAGTGAGCATTTTCATTAAGCCCATGGTAGACACCTATGAAGATGACCAGCATGTGGGCAGATGACATTAAAAATTAAGAAACTCTTTAGAGCAGTTAACTACATATTACAAAATGGCATTTGAGATATACCTCAATGTAGTTTATAAAGAATAAAAGAGTATTACAAATGTGGAGCAAATGCCAAAGTAAGAATTGAAAGTTATAAGTGAAAGGCAAAATGCAGTAAGAAAAAATCATACACATAACTGATTTCCATAATGCAAAATTTATCTTTCAAAATAAATTCTGTATTTATTACATTCTCCCTGAATTTTCTGGTATGTCTCCAACCTAACACATACCAGGAAGAATTAAAATCTCAGCAAGACATTTGTGACATTTTAGATAGAAGATTGAAACACAGGATGTTTTAGAGATTAAAATATTAAGATCATGCTGATCTTAGAAAGAAGGAAAAGTTAATATTTGTAATAAACTTTAAGTGTGAAAGGTTTTAAAAGATGGAGACTTTACATTTTACCTTTGTAGACTTTAAACTTTGTAGACTTTACTGTTTAACCTTTGCAGAAATCTTTAAAGAATGGCTTGAGTTTTTTAAGTTAGAAGGGGGTGTGTTTAAAAAATGGCTGGTGGATGCTGATGATTAGGTTCCCAAGAGCTGAAGGAAGGTGGCCTTTTCTTAAACATAAAGTAAATTCTTTCAAGGAGAAAATGGAAGCTGAGAAAATAGAAAGTTTTATTGCAATATAATTTACATGCCATGAAATCAACCTAATTAAAATACACAGTTTGATGGTTCTTAATAGCTTCAGAATAATACAATCATGACACAATACAGTATTAAAACATTTAGTCAGCACTCAAAGAGACCCCATATCCATTATCATCACTCCACATCACAACCTCTGGACTTAAACAACAAGGCTTGATGCTTCCGTAAACATTTAAAGCCTCAAGAACCATATGCAGAGTCTCTATGAGTTGGACCACCACTCATCTGTCAGATTGTCATACTGTGATGGCTTGTGAGTTGCTGTGATTCTGAAAGCTGTGCTATGAGTATTTTAAATACCAGCA
>NW_006408540.1:29014550-29019264 GCF_000296735.1 Chrysochloris asiatica | reverse complement strand
GATATGAAGTGGTAATACTTTTTGACTCACTCTGATATTGTGCTTTTGACAGACTTCAAGATCTGTTAAATCTCAGTAAACTATTCAGTATATATACTAATGACTTGGCTCATAAAGGATCTCATAGATGTTTTTCAACTAGAAAGTTATGGGTAGGTGTGATTCTGACTCATAGTGACCCAATGTAGAATAGAAGGAAACATTGCCCAGTTCTTAGAAAGTAGGAGTTGCAGAATAACTTTTGCATTTCTATTTGTCACTTCCACAAATTGTTTATCTGTATCATTTTATCATATTTTGAAATATTGTAAGAATTGGCTTTTCCCAATAATTAAGAAAATAAATATTTATGAAAGTCCCCATGAAGTTCACTGAATATCCCGGCAATTGCATCACCATAAGTATATGAAAGACAGTATGCACAGTAGTTCAAAGCAGAGACTCTGGAGCCTTACATTTCAGAGTCAAATCCTCATTCTCTCATATTCTAACTGGGTGATCTTGGGCATAATAATTAACTTCTCTGTGCCTCAGGTTTTTATATGTAAAATCCTATTTTTGAGAGGAAAAGTTGGTGAACACTTGCCACATGCCTAGAGTTCTTGCTTAGTAGATATAATAATTTAAAGTATCTTTTACCTGAAACTTAAGATATACTACTTTATTATAGAATCTATAATT
Organism: Chrysochloris asiatica; assembly: GCF_000296735.1. Taxonomy (NCBI): domain Eukaryota; kingdom Metazoa; phylum Chordata; class Mammalia; order Afrosoricida; family Chrysochloridae; genus Chrysochloris; species Chrysochloris asiatica. Next base: position 29,018,583 of record NW_006408540.1, on the reverse strand, counting down.
GTTTCATGAATTTTATATACTTTTATAGAAGCAGACAAAAGTCTTTGACTTGTTTCTCTTTTAACTCCAGTGACAGTTGAGGGACAGATTCTTTCAGTTCTACAAAAATTCCAGATCATTAAGTGACTTAAACTGAATGGAAAATTACTATAAAATAAAAGAATCCCTGTTTGGTTTGGCATGATCCCCTTCTGTAGTTGGAGCTAAAACTTTAAATGGTTAAACTTCACATAAGCAGGTACCTTATTTGTCTTGCTCACTGCTGTACCTGAAAGATATATATTATCAATTAAAATACATTTCAAATATGAATAAGTGACTTATTTTCCATTATACCAATTAGCTGAAATAGTTTAATTGACATCCACTGGTTAGAGATGTAGAATTGTTTTATTTTAGCTGTGTTTGATGCAGCAGATCAGTGGATACACGATATTTGTTATACAAATTTGTAAGAAACAATAGAAGAAAACAAAAGGTATTCTATATAGGCTTTTGTACATGGATGCAGAAAGCCTCATCTTTCTTCTTAGGAGTGGCTGGTGGACTGGAACCAGTAGCCAGTGGTTCACAGTCCAATGCTTATCCTACAGAGCCATAGTATTCCCAATATGCAGGCTAAGTATCATGTGTTGTTGGTACTCAGTTCTGCCATATAGGGTTTCTGAAGAGTGACTGGTGAGTTTGAATGGGTGACCTTGTGGTTCAAACCCACCTTGCAGTCCAGTGCTTATCCTACAGTGCCACATCAGGACTCCAAAAATATTAAGTTATTTATTACACAATTTTGTACTTTAGTTTCAATGAAGTATCATTTCTGTAGATTCACTTATAGTGAAATTGAAAACAGAAAATTTAGTGAAGTGTACAAAGTCTTAAAATAACTTCTACTATGTTTATTTCCTCCTCTTTTAATTATAGGAATTTGCAGATGTTAAGCCAGATGGGTCTTACACTTGTTAAAAAAATGGTATCTCAGAAAACTGTGTAATTAGTTTGTAAGCAGTGTTTCTCTCAATTATTCTTTTTTAGTTATAGACTTGTTGTTAAATGCCATTGAGTCAGTTCTGACCTATAGTGACCCTAAGGAGCAGTTGGTAGGTTTCAACTGCCTACTTTATGGTTAGCAGTTCAGCGTTTATCCTACAGACCCATACTAGAACATCTTTAGTTATTTTGTGCTATATGTGTTCAAATTCTGAAAGAAGCTTTATATTCTTATTTCCAGATTACTCATTAACTTCTCCTATTATTTTCAAGATGCAAATCAGTTTATTAAAAATGTAGTAGCATAGAATGGAATTTGTTGAGAACATGGCTATATTTCCTATATTAAGAATAAAAATAGGTCATAAACTATTTTAACACATTTAACTTTTAATATGTATTTTGCTTTGTAAGAATGATCAGCTATGTTTCTAATAAGAATTTTCTGAGATACACTAGTGTAACTGCACTAACTAATTTCTTCATTTTCAGTGTGAAGTGTTAAAGAAAAACTTAACTAGAATTAGAAAAATACTCCAACTGATTTATCAGTTTGTGACTGAGTAATGTAATGGTGGAGGGATTCTTTGACATTGTTAGCTTTCTTGCAAATTTCAGAATTTTCTAATTAATTGAGTTATTTTTAACCTAATAATTTACTATCATTTCTCTATCTCCATTTAGAATTAAAGATGAACAATTACATCTTTGGTCTTGAGTCTTGAACACTTTAAACATGTCTTGTACAGTAGATTTGCCTAATGCAATACTTTGTTTGATTTCTTGACTGCTGTTTCCATGAGCGTTGATGGTTGATCTGAGCATAATGAAGCCCTTGATTATTTTAATCTTTTCTCCATTTATCTTGATGTTATTTATGGGTCCAGTGGTGAGGATTTTTATTTTCTTTACATTGAGGTGGAACCCATACTGAGGGCTGTGGTCTTTGATCTTCATCAGTAAGTATTTTAAGTCCTCTTTGCTTTCAGCAAGAAAGAATGCATCATCTGCACATTGCAGGTTGTTAATGAATCTCCCTCCAATCCTGAAACCACATCCTTCTTCATATAAAGCAGTTTCTTGAATTATTTGCTCAGCATACAGATTAAATATGCACCGAGAAAGAATACAATTCCTAATTTAAACTATTCAATGTCCCCTTGTTCTGTTCAAACAACTGCTTCTTGGTGTATGTGAAAGTTCCACATGCACACAGTTAAGTGTTCTGGAATACTAATTCTCTGCAATGTTGTTCATAGTTTGTCATGATCCACACAATTGAAAGCTTTTGTGTAGTCAATAAAGTACAGGCAAACATCTTTCTGGTATTCTGCTATTATTTCAGCCAAGATCCATCTGACATCAGCAATGATATTCTTCTTCCATGTCCTCTTCTAAATCCATGTTGAACCTCTGTAAGTTCTCTGTGGCAACCGTTTTTAAACTATCTTTAGCAAAAATTTACTACCATGTGATATTAATGATGTTGTCTGATGATATCTGCATTCTGTTGGGTCAACGGGAACACATCAGTTAGCCAGATCTTCCAAATTTCTTTGCATAGAAGAGTGAGTCCCTCCAGTGCTGCATCAGTTTGTTGAGTGATTTCAATTTGTGTTCCATGAATTTCCAGAGCCTTGTTCTTTCCCAGTGCTTTCAGTGTACCTTGCTTTTTTTCATTCGGTATCATTTACTCTTGATCATATGCTACCTCTTGAAATGTTGACCATCAATCATTTCCTTTTGGTATAGTGATTCTGTGTACTTATTTCATCTTCTTTTGATGCTTTTTACATCATTCAATATTTTGCCCATAGTATCCTTTGATATTTCAAATCAGGAACTGAATTTTTCTTTCTTCAGTTCCCTCAGACTGAGAAATGCTGAGAGTGTTCTTCCTCTTTGGTTTCCTAACTCCAGGTCATTATAATATTTGACTTTGTCTTCTCAAGCTGCCCTTTGAATTTTTGTATTCATCTATTTTGCATCCTCATATTTTTCATTTGCTTTAGCATCTCTACTCTGGAGAGCAAGCTTCAGAGTTTCTACTTACATCCATTTTGGTCTTTTCCTTCTTTCTTGTCTTCTTAATGACCTTTTTCTTTCTTTCTGTACGATGTATCATCTGTGATGACACAACTCTTTTGGTCTTTGGTCAATAGTGTCTAATTCATCAAATCTTTCCTGGAGATAGTTTCAAATTCAGGTGCAATATATTCAAGGTCATATTTTGACTCTCATAGACTTGTTAATTTTATTAAACTGCATCCTGAACTTGCATATGAACAATTGATGCACTATTCCACAGTCTGCCCCTGTTCTTATTTTGGTTGATGATATGGAACTTTTATACAGTCCCTTTCCACAGATGTAGTACATTTGTTATCTGTGTCTTCCATCTGCTGAGGTCCGTGTGCATATTAATCTTTTATGTTGCTTAAAAAAATAGAATTTGCAATGAATAAGTCATTGTTCTTGCTACTATCTACCATCCAATCTCTAGAATTATTTTTATCACCAAGGCCGTATTTTACAACAACTGATCTTTCCTCTTTGTTTCCAAAGTTAGCAATACAATTGCCAGAAATTATCAGTACATCTTGATTGCATGTTTGATGAATTTCACACTAAAGAAGTTGGTAGAATCCTTCAGTTTCATCATCACTGATCGATACATTTTTAAAATAGTTCTATTAACTGGTCTTCCTTGTAGGCATATGTATATTATACTATCATAGAATTATTTCAAGATTTGTCTCAAATGTTTTTAATGACAAATAGGAAGCCCTTGCTCTTCAATTTGTTATTCTTGGAATCATAAACCATGTGATTGTCATATTCAAAATGGCCAATGCTAGTCAATTTCTGCAGAAAGCATCAAAATAAGATAGAATGAATACACCAAGTCACTGTACCAAAAGGATATGGTTGGTGTTCAACCATTAAAAGAGGTAGAATATGATCAAGAACCAATGATACCGAAGGAAGAAGTCCAAGGTTCATTGAAGGAATTGGCAAAGAACAAGGCACCAAGAATTGATGGAAT
>NW_006408540.1:29008311-29012805 GCF_000296735.1 Chrysochloris asiatica | reverse complement strand
TATATATTAAAAGAAGTTCATATCAAGAAAATGACACTCACAGTTATATAGGTGGAAGAGTCTCAAGTCTGAGTCAGATGAACCAAAATTGACAGGTCAAATGACAGGTGGGTCCATCAGGTAAGATGGCAGTCTGCTGAGGAGCCCCAGGTTTGGCAAGTAATTAAACAGGTCAATGGCTCCAGTCCAAAAAACTGGAGGTTGAAGTACAAGCTAGAAACAAGACCTAGACCTAATGGAGAACAAGCAAGCTTTATTTGAGTGTCTAATATATTGCAAGCTGGCCACAGTCCCAAGGGAACTTTGTTTCATTTCAATACTCATAGCAGACCTAATCATAGAGTTGATTGCACCATATTGGATCTCATTATGGGGGTAACTACTTCTCAACAGCTAAACTACTGAGAATCTGGCCAGGTCAAATTAACACAAAATCTTAGCTATCACAATCCACTCCTTTTCAAATGGCCTCTGTACAGATCTCCTTAAACCGTATGTATAAAATCTAAATAAAGCTGTATGTATAAAATCTTAAACCATATGTATAAAATCTACATGCCTAACATGTACAACCAAAAATGCACTAAAACCATTTACATCTTATATTTCACAATGTATAAAGCAAAAATATTTGATGCACACAAACATGAACAAAAGCCCCAGCTCATAACGATAACATTTCTTGTTTCTACAACTGGTCACATTGCCACAGCTGACATTTATAACTACTTTCTTCCACTTTCCCTTTGCCTTCCAAAGGTAATTCAGTTGGTAGTTGTTATTTGCCAGATATGGTGAACAAAACCTTTATTCTTGAAGGGCCTAGATTATTAGTTGTCACGTTGGAGTTGGGCTGCTTTTGTTTACCACTGACTTAACCACAGAGATGGGTAGTATGTTGTTTTTACTCTCCTGTGAAAATGCCAAGTGCTAGAATACATTACTCAAAACATATAGTTAAGAGGATTAGGGGAGAGGAGCTCTCTAAGTTAGAGAAAACTCCTCCTGACTTGTTCCTTCTCATCCTATTTATTAGATTTCATCAAAGCAGAAAGTTCAAAAGCATTTTTGCAAGTTTTAGGAAAACATAGGTAGCAACATAAATTTTTAGGTGAGGCTGGGCACAGAGAAATGACTAGAAATGTTCTGACCATAAACACTCATAACTAGATCTTCCTAGATATACAAACATCCTTGACAAACACACTGGACCCAAGTCTTCTCAGGTCAGCATGCTCTTTTTCTCTCACACACTATCAGGGCAGAACATTCCAAGAAGCTACATTCTTTTAACTCGTGTTATGCCAGACTTAGTGAAAGTAATTCCCACAGTAGTACAAAGAGATGTCTTAAGGAATCTGGATTCCATACATAGTATTCTTTACCTCCATTATTAGGCAATATCAATACAATTTCCCCTTGGTAACCAAGATCAATCATACCACCCAACACAGGGGCCATTCTTTGCCTCCAGTTCAGTAGAATCAGTGTTGTAAATCCAAGTGGTAATATTCCTCCCTTTGGCACTAAAGTGTCTAGACCTGAAGAGCACAGTGTTGCAGGGACAGGAAACAAATTTATGTGAGAAAGTTACTAGGAGTTAGAGTGAGTGATGCCACTCTCAATTCCATCCCTACCTGGATCCACAAATGTTGGCCTTTGAATAAATGGCACTGTATATTGGATGATGGTTTAGAGCATATACAACCTCTTAGAGACCACTGCCTCAACCCTGAAAGGTATTGCCACCTTGCTGGCATCATATTTGTCTTTAAATGGTTATTCGATCATGTTATCACGCCAGTTGCTTGAGGATGATGAAGAATATGGAAAGACCAGTGAATTCCATAAGGCTGTGACCTTTGCCACACTTCATTTGCTATGAATTGACTCCTTTGATCTGATTAGGCATTCTCTAAGTCCATGGATGGTAGTTTTGGTTGAAACATTGCATGCAGGGAAGGCAAATCCATAATCAGAGTAAGTGTCTGTTCCAGTAAGAAAAAACTGCCCTTTCCAGGATGGAAATTATCCAATGTGATCTGCCTGCCACCAGATAACTGGTTGATGTCCCTGAGGAATGGTTCCATACAGTGGAATCAGAGTTGGCTTCTGTTGCTGACAGATTGTTCACTCAGGAGTGGCTGTAACCAAGTCAGCATGGGTGAGTGAAAGTCCATGCTGATGAGTCCAAGCAACCTGCCACCATGGCCACTTTATTCATGAGTAACTTGGACAATGACAGGAATGACTGGGAAAAAGGTGATTATTTTCCACAGAACATGTTATCCTGTCCACTTGATTCTTAAAATCCTTCTCTACCAATGTAACACTTTGGTAAGCATTCACATGAGATACAGGTATCTTCCTTTTTGGCCCATTCAGAGAGGTTTATCCACATACCTCTACTCCATACCTCTTCACCAATTTTCCAATCATGTGCTTTCCAAGTCTCTGACTATCTAGCCAAATCATTGTTCAGAACCCATGAATTAGTATACAGTTGTAAATCTGGTAAATTCTAGGTCAAACAAAATTAACAACCAGGTTCACTGCTTGAAGTTCTGCCCGTTTGGAAGATTTCACTTCACCACTGTCCCTCAGGGAAGTTACAGAAAGAGGCTATAATACTGCTGCTGTCCATTTTTTTGTGAGTGTAGTGCCTTCATATTGGGAATTCTGGTGTAGTACTATAAGACAAGCACTGGACCACAAGGTTGATTCGAACCACAAGGTCGGTGGTTCAAACTCGTCAGTTGCTCCTCAGAAACTCTGTACAGGGTTTCTATGGATAAGAGCTGACTCGATGGGATTTAACAATAACTTTCATATTGTGCAGAACCATTTGTAAACCAAGCAAAAGGTTTTTATTCTTAAGTCAACTGATCATAAGGAATTCCCCAGGAGGCCATAGGCATAGATTGGGAGTGGGAAGGTAATGTGACAGGGGTAAAGACCATGGGTGTTTGGGCCACTTCCTCATGTAATCTACTTGTGACTTCAGGTCCTGCTCAAATTTGGTCTCACATACACAACTTCCATTTAATATGGAGGGCTGCAATGTAGCTCCAACTTTATGATTCTGTGTGTTAGACAACCTCCAATTCATAATGAATAGTTCAGGTTGCATGGTGACTTGGTGGCCCATGGTTAAATGTTCAGTCTCTACTAAAGCTTTGAAACAACCCATGAGCTGTTTTTCAAAAGGAGGTAGTTCTTTGCAGAGTAGAGCAGGGATTTGCTCCAATATCCTACCATTTTGCACTGTGATTCATGCATAGGGGCATGTCAAAGACTTCAAACTACATCTTTGTCACTGATACTTCAAGCACCATTGTATCAGCCGAATCATATGACCCAGTGGCAGAGCAGCTTGCAAGTCAGCCTGAACCTGTTGCAAATTCTTTTCTTGTTCTGGGACCCACTCAGACCTAGAAGCTTTTTGAGTTTCTTGATAAATAAGCTGAAGCAGCACACCCAAATGAGGAATATATTTCCCCTAAAATACAAAAAGAACCACCTGGCATTGTGCCTCTTTTTCAATTGTATGACAGTCAAATGCACTAACTTATCCTTCACTTTAGTAGGAACATCTTGACATATCCTAAACCACTGAATCCCAAGAAATTTCATAGAGGTGAAAGGTTACTGGATTTTTGTTAGGTTAATTTCCCACCCTCTAGGACTACTGGTGTGGCATTATAATATAAAGCACTGGACCTTAAGGTCAGTTTGAGCCACAAGGTCCACAGTTCAAATTCACCAGCCACTCCTTGGAAATCCTATACTCCGTCTCTATGAATTGAAACTGACTTGACTGCACTTCACAACAGCAACAGGACTCCTGATGTGGTGCTGTAGGATAAGCACTTGACTGTGAACCAAAAATCAGTGGTTCAAACCCACCAGTCACTTCTCAGAAACTTTGTACAGGGTTGCTAACAGTCTGAACCGACTAATGACACTTAATAACAGCATGTTTTTACCAATAAGTCTAGAGACATTGATATTTATTACTTAGGAAGTACAGTCAGCAAAACGTTATCAATGTAATGGACCAGTGTATTGCCTTGTGGCATGGCCAGGTGACCAAGATCACTGACGATTACATTATGACACAGTGCTTAAGAAGTGATGCACTTCTGAGGTAGGACACTGTAGGCATATTGTTGGCATCACCAGCTGAAGACAAACTGCTTCTGGTCATTGTTAGAAACTGGGATTAAAAAAAACAGGCATTGGCCAGACCAGTAGTGTCATACTAGGTACAAGGAGATATATTAATTTACTCAAGAAATGAAATTTCATCTTGAACAGCAGCTGAAATTGGAGTCACCATCTGGTTAAGTTTAAGATAATCCATATCATTCTCCTGGACCCATTTTTTTTTTTTTTTTTGTATAGGCCAGATGTTGTTGTTGTTGTTGTTGTTAAGTGCCATCGAGTCGGTTCCGACCCATAGCGACCCTGTACAGGGTTTCTGAGGGTGTAAAT
>NW_006408540.1:29001612-29007876 GCF_000296735.1 Chrysochloris asiatica | reverse complement strand
ATATATATATACATTTTAATGTATACAAAAACAGTCAGGAATATATAATCATTTAAACAACCAAATGGGCGTATTCTACAAACCTGCTTCCTGGCCAACAGCACACAGCCTTTCTCTTTCAATTAATCTGGAGTCCTGACTTGCTGTATCTCTCTATGTCATCATCTCTGGTATCGCTGCCTCTCTGGTTAGGGTACCACATTCTGCTTATGCTCTTCTCCCTTGAAGGTCCTAGGCTCCTCTGCTCCTGGAATGTTGCATTATCCCTCCCCCTCCCCTCCGCCTTTATGTAACAGAACTTCTACTTTTACAATTCTGACAGTCACAATTAGTCATGATAACAATTATTCACTATTGAATCATAAGAATCTTATCCCCATTTCCTTTCACCAGACCCATCTAGACAGGATGAAAACTAATTAGTGAGGTTTTTACCTTCCCCCCAAACTCAGAAATTAAATTCCATCTTGAAAACTTATAAGCCAGTCACTTTGTGCTTTATTGCCCTCCATTTTAGGTAGCCAATGTCTAAGTTGCTCATCCCTTTCAAACCTGTGTTCAGAGGGGATAGATTTTATCTTTGATGTGAAGATTCCTTTCCTCTCAGTTGGTATTTTGCTACTACAATCATACATATAGGTCAAGTTCTTCAAAATGTAGCAATTTAAACTTGTTTCCTTTACCATTTTTAAAAAAAATCTTCTTCTAGACAAGTTCTGATCACCAAGTCATTTAAGCTAGGTCAAGTGGGTACTATCTGCAAGTTTGGGCATTCTTGTGCACTTACCCTCGCTTCATATCAGCTGGATGCCTCACTCTCAGTTCTAGCCCTCCATGGCTACATACTTGTCCATGGGCTTAGGAGTTTCCAGGTCATACATACTTCAAACTGACTAGGTTTTCCACTTCTCACTATCATCTCCAGGTCAACGAGAGTCTATGAAACTTGGTCAGACTCAGCCCATATCTTCATTGCTGGCTTTCCCTCAATTCCACCCATCAATAGACCAATGTGGTCACCAGCAAGCTTACATGCCTGCTTGTGTGTTCCCTTTGAATGTCAGTCTTGGAGTGGGGGGCTTGTCCTGAAGGGACTTAATTGCTTGTCTTAATGGCTTCCCAGCAAACGACTTGCTAGTTCTTGTGGTCGCCAGTTAGACTGCCATTTTGCTTTTAATTTTCCTACTAGTTTTTCTTTCAAGAATTGTCTTCTGTTCCTCTAGCTGTTCCAGGCTGGGCTACTTGTCCTTTCAAGTGGGAATATTCCACCTAAGAGTGTTCTGGATGAGGCTCAGAATTCCACCTAAAGTCCTATAAACTACAAAGGCTCTGCAAAAACCCTATTTAATTGGGCAAGTTCTAGAACACCCTTTAGGTTTCCCAATGAGTTATAGGATGAAAACGAGCTTCCAATTTTCTAATATCTTGTTTCCAAATATTCCTTTCTATCCTACTCAAGTGTCGATTTTGCAATAGTAGGCAAGGGAAACCAATATTCATAAGATAGTCAAGCATATTAATATTATTTCCACTCTTTTACTCATTTTCAGATTATGCTTCGATCCTGTATCACAGAGCCCTGTTGTTCCAAGGTTGACCATGCATCATTATTTACCTCTGTCCTATTAAACCCATGAAAACCTGCCTAAGTGCTCCCCTATCTACCTTGTTCTTCCATCTACCTCCGCCTTCTTTTGTATTGCTCCCCCCAATACCCGAATTATGATGTGTCTATCGCCTACCCTGTGTCTACCACCTCCTCACTCTCTCTCACATTGGTAAAAAAATAAAGAATTTTCCCCACCCCCTTTTAGTATAAACATCTTTTCTTAAGCTCTTACAATAAGGGTCTTATGCAGTATTTGTCCTTTTATGACTGACTAATTTGTGGTGCTGCCAGTTAATGCAGTAAACTACAACGTTGGTTTGGGCCATTAAGGCAGGCAGTTCCAGATCACCAGCTGCTCCTTAGAAGCAGTGCTCAATGGCACTCAACAACAAGAAATTTCACTCAGCATTATGTCCTCAAGCTTTCAGTTTCTTTCCATTGAGAGTGATGTTAGCTGTTGGTTTTGTGTATATGCTTTTAATTATGTTGAGGAATTTCCCTTCAATTCCTACTTTGTTGAGTGTTTTTATCATAAATGGATGCTGGATTTTGTCAAGTATCTTTTCTGTTTCAATCAATATAATCATGTGGTTCTTTTCCTTTTTCTTATTTATATGGCAGATTACACTGATTGGTTTTCTAAGATTGAACCATCCTTGCATCCCTGGTATGAATCCCACTTAGTCATGATGTATTATTTTATTGATGTGTTGTTGAATTTTGTTGGCTAGGAATTTGTTGAGAAGATTTGCATCAATGTTCATGAGGGATATTTGTCTATAATTTTCTTTCTTATTGATGTCCTTCTGTGGTTTTGGTATGAGGGTTATGCTTACCTCAGAGAATATATTAGGAAGATTTCCATCTTCTTCTATATTCTGGAATAATTTGAGTAGAATTGGTGACAGCTCTTCCCTGAATGTTTGGTAAAATTCCCCAGTGAAGACATCGAGACCTGCACTTTTTTTGGTTAGGAGTTTTTTGATGACCTGGTCAATTTCTTCCTTTGTGATAGGTCTGTTCATATTTTCTACACCACCTGTGTAAGTTTAGGTAGGTGGTGCTTTTCTTAAAATGTATCCATCTCCTCTAGGTTTTCAAATTTTTTTGAGTACAACTCATAATATCTTGTTATTATAGTTTTTATTTCTATTGGTTCGGTTGTGACATCACCTATATGTTTTCTTATGTGTGTTATTTGTTTCTTCTCCCTCTTTTCTTTTGTTAGGTTTGTTAATTTTGTTAATTCTTTCAAAGAATCACCTTCTTGTCCTGTTGAATCTTTCTACAGTTTTTCTGTTTTCTATCTCATTTATTTCTGCTCTAATCTTTATTATTTCCTTTCTTCTGTTGACTGTAGGTTTACTTTGTTGGTCTGTTTCTATTTGTTGGAGGTGGAGGTGTTGTGTTAAGGTGTTGATTTTTGTTCTTGTTTTTGGATGTGTGCACTTATTGCAATAATCTGTTCTCTGAGTACTGCTTTAGCCGTGTCTCAAAGATTATGATATATTGTGTTTTCATTCTAATTTATTTCTAGAAACTTTGCAACTTAGTGTTTTATTTCTTTTACTACCGAGTCACTTTTCAGCAGGGTGTTATTCAGTTTCAATGTATTTGACTTTATTTCCTTGATCTTCCTATTGTTGATTTCCAATTTTATAGCATTGTGGTCTGAGAATATGCTTTGTAGTATTTTGATGTTTATAAATTTATGGAGGCTCCTCTTGTGGCCTAAAACATGGCTTTTTCTGGAAATGTTCCATGTGCATTAGAAAAGAATCTGTATTGTGCTGTTGTTGGGTTGAATGCTCTGTACACATCTATGATGTCCATTTGGCTTATTGTGTTGTTGAGTTCCTCTGTGTCTTTGTCAAGTTTCTTTCTAGTTGTTCTAATCATTTTCAAAAGTGGTATATTAAAATCACCCACTATTATTTTAGATTTGTCTATTTCTTTCTTCAAATCTATTAGAGTTTGCTTAGTATATTTTGGAGCTCTTTTATTGGGAGAATAGATATGCATTATGGTTTTGTCATCTTGGTTAATAGACCTTTTAATCATGAGATAATGTCCATCTTTGTGTGCTGGCTTTTGCCTTAAAATTTATTTCATCAGAGATTAGTATTGACACTCCTGCTCATTTTTAAATTGCAATTAGCTTGGTATATGTCTTTCCATCATTTGGATGCACCTTAATATCATTCTACTGTTCCTTCTCAAGCAGTTACACAGCTTGCCTTCCTTCCAATGGGAAACATAGGTCTACTTCCAGATCATTTATCTCCATTTTTCTATTTTTTAAAAAAATTCAAACCTTACTTTTTATTTTCTATCGTTGCCTTTTCACTCATTAAGAAAAGTAGAAGAAAAAAATCCTTTGTATATAAGAGAATGTGTTATTTTTCTCTTATAGAATTTTTAAAAAGTTTTTATTGTGAATTGGGTGATAGTTTACATGGGGGAACATCAGCTTTATGTTAAATTGATCGTATTTAGTTTCATTGCAATGACTACAATCCCCTCCATGCATTATCGTTCAACAGCATTTGCTTCCATGTCCTCTGTTTTTGTTTTTATGTACAGTTAAGCACTCAGGAATATACAACCATTCAAACTCCATCTTCCATTTCATTGTCTCTGTCTCCATCACTGCTGTCACTGCTTCTCGGGATAGGGTCCTGCACTCCGCTCTTCTCCCTTGATGGTCCCAGCGTCCTCCACTCCTGGACTGCAAGATCAACCACTCTCCTCCTTTTGTTATAAAATGTCTACCTTTACATTTGCAACACTCAAAGTCTGTTCTGATAGCAATTATTCACTATTGAACCACAAGAGTCTTATCCCCATCTCTTTTCTCCAGCTCCATCCAGACAGGCTGAAAACCATTCAGTGGAGATTCCACCTTCCTCTGTACCCTCTGAAACTAGGATCCCTCTTGAAAGCTTGTAAGCCAGCTGCTTCTCCCCAATTTTGGGTAGCCAATGTGTAAGTTGCCAATCCCTGTTAACCTTATGTACCAAGGGGGTGAGAATGATGCTCACTATAAAGCTTTGTACCCTCTTTTGAGCTACCACCTCCACAAGTATAGGTCAAGGTCATCATATTGTAGTGGATTACTCTTTTTGCCTCTTCTTTCTTCTTCTAGTTGAATTCTAATTATCCAGTCATTGAAGCCAGATCAAATGGGTGCTATCTGCAGGTATGGGTGTTCTTGTGCATCTCCCCTCACTTCAAATCAACTGGAATCTTCACTTTCCACTCTAATCCTCTGTGGCTATATCCCTGTCCCTGGGTCCAGGAACCACCGGATCTTGCCATACTGCTGGCCAACCAGGTCTCAATCCAGGTGGAAAGGAGTCTGTTGAACATGGTGCACTTAGCTCACAACTGCATTGCTGTTTTTCCCCCTCTTCCCCTAATTGGTAGATTGACATGGTCACCAGCAAGACCACATGCCTGCCCATGCATTCACCCTGAGTCTCAGTCTTAGAAGGGGGTTTTCCCTGAGGGGACCCAACTGCTTGTCTTGGTGACTTCCCGGTGAACAACTTGCTTGTTTTTGTACCAGTCAATCGGACTACCATTATTGTTTTTTTATTTTTCCTGCTGGTCTTTCTTTCAAGAAGCATTTTCTGTTCCTCTAGCAGCTCCAGGTTGGTTTGTGTATCCTTTCAAGTGGAAATTTCTTACCACAGAAGATTCTGGATGGGGATCAGGATTCCACCTGTGATCTTATGCAATGCAAAGGCTGTGTGAGAAGCCTCGTTAATTGGGCAAGTTCTAGCCCCATTTTAGGCATTCCAATCAGTTATAGTGTGAAGATAGACTTATAAGCTTTCTATGGTAATTTTTTGCTATTCCTTTTTCTCCCCCTCACATGTCTATTTTACAGTAGTAGGCAAGGGAAACCAATTTTCAAAAGACAGCCAAGCATCTTAATATTATTTCCCCTCTTTTACCCATTCAAACCATGCCTCCATCCATGTATCCCAGAGCTTTGTTGTTCCAAGGTTGAGCATACATCATTATTTACCTCTGCCAACTTAACCCATGCAAACCTGCCTAAATGTTCTCCCATCCACCTTGTTTTTCCATTCCTCTTCCTCTTAACTACTCACCTATTTTTGTTACAAAAAGTCTACTCTTAAAATTGTGACAGTTGCAATTAGTCATGATAAAAATTACTCACTATTGAATCTAAGAATCTTATATGCATCTCTTTCAACCAGACCCATTTAGACAAGATGAAAATTATCCAGTGAGGACTCTTTCTTCCTCGACTCTTCTTCTTCTTCTTCTTTTTTTTTGTTTTTTTTGTTTAATGTTTTATTGTGAATTAAGTGATAGTTTACATGGGAGAATATTAGTTTTACATTCATCCTATCGTATAGCATTACATTGCCATGGTTACAACCCCTTCTATGCATCATCAACCAACAAAAAGGGTATACCCTGCAAGCCTGCCCCCGGGTCATCAGCACACAGCTCCTCTCCCTCTCTGGATCTAAAGTCCCCAGCTGCTCCATCTCTCCACATTATCATCTCTGCCTTCATATCTGGCTTAACTGCTTCTCTGGTTAGGGTACCGCTTTCCGCTTTTCTCCCTTGATGGTCCCAGGGACCTCCACTCCTAGACTGAAAAGTTAATCAATCCC
>NW_006408540.1:28999087-29001207 GCF_000296735.1 Chrysochloris asiatica | reverse complement strand
GAAGCCAGGTCAAATGGGTATTATGTGCAAGTGTGGGTGTTCTTATGCATATGCCCTCTCTTCTTATCAGCTGGATGCTTCACTCTTCAATCTAGTCTTCTGTGGCTATGTCAGTGACTCTGGGTCCAAGAGTCCCCAGGTCTTGCCACACTGCTGGCCAACCAGGTCTCTACCTGGATTCACAGGAGTCTATTGAGCATTGTAGGGCTTAGCTGACAGCTTCATTGCTGTTTTTCCCTCACTGCCCCTTATCGGTGATGAACATGGTCACCAATCAGAGTGTGTATTCCCATTGAGTCTTAGTCTTGGAAGGAGGTTTGCTCTGAGGGAACCCTACCACTTGCCTTAATGTCTCCTGGGCGAGCTACTTGCTTGTTCTTGTAGTAATCAGCTGGTCTGCCCTTGTTGTTTTGTATTTTTTCCTGTAGGTCTTTCAAGAATTATCATCTGTTCTTCTAGCCACTCCAGGCTGGTCTGCCAGTCCTTTCAAGTGGAAATTTCCCACCTCTGAAGATTCTGGATGCTGTTCAGGATTCCACCTATAATCTAATGTAATGCAGAGGCGCTGCAAGAAGCCTCCTTCACTGGGCATGTTGTATCCCCATTTTAGGTTTTCCAATCAGTGATAGGCAGAAGATGGACTTAGAAGTGTTCTATGATGATAGTACTGATTGTTTCTGTCTCTCCCTCCTCCAGTGTCTATTTTATAATGGTATGCAAGGGAAACCAAGATTCAAAAGACAGCCAAGCATCTTAATATTATTTCCCCCCTTTTGCCCATTCCAACCATGTCTCAATCTCTGTATCCCAGAGCCCTGTTGTTCCAAGGTTGGAACAGTCTTTACCTCTGTCCCACTTAGCCCATGCAATCCTGCCTGATTGTTCTCCCATCCACTTTGTTTTTCCATTCCCCTCCCCCTTCTTGTATATTGCTCCTCTCCCCAGCACCCAAACAATCCTGTGTCTGTTCCCTGCCCTGTGCTCCCCCTTCCTTCCCTCCCCTCACCCCATCCCCCATATCCTAACAACAAGCAAAGAATCACCCCCCCTCCCTTTAGTATGTTTTTTTTTCTTAGTCTTTTACAGTAGTGGTCCTATGCAATATTTCTTCTTTTGTGACTGACAAATTTCACTCAACATAATGTCCTCAAGGTTCATCTAGGTTATGTGTTGGCTTACAGCTTCCTTGTTATTCTTCAAGGTAGCATAATAGTACATTGTATGTATATACCACAGTTTGTTTATCCATTCTTCAATTGATGGACACTTTGGCTGTATCCATCTTTTTACTATTGTAAATAGTGCTGCTATGAACATTGGTGTGCATATATCTAGTCGTGTAATGGCTCATATTTATCAGTAAGTATTTTAAGTACTATTTATTTCCACCAAGGATGTGTCATCTTCATATCACAGGTTGTTAATGAGTTTTCTTCCAATCCTGATGCCACATTCTTCTTCATAGAATCCAGCTTCTCAGATTATTTGTTGAGCATACAGACTGAATAAGCATGGCAAAATAATACAATCCATGTGCACACTTTTCTTGATTTTAAATCTCTCAGAATCCCCTTGCTGTTTCACAATGATGGTCTCTTGTTCTACTTACAAGTTTCTTGTGAACACAATGATGAGCTCTGGAATACTCATTCTTGGCAAGATTTCCATAGCTTGTCATGATCCATGCAGTCAAAACTCTGAGGAGTTGGAGCTTGATGGCATATAGGGTATAGGTGTAGTGAAGATCTCCAACAGCAATACCACAGAATATCAGGTGAAACGGGTTCACAGCAGAACTCCACAACTCTGAACCACATATGTAGGAATATTTAAAAATTTTAAAGGTTTAAAGCTAATGGAACTTGTAGCGGAAGTAAGAAATCTCGTTAATTTAGAATCTGCAGGGCTAAGTCCTACAACGTTCAATAGACTCCTGTGAATCCAGGTGGAGACCTGGTTGGCCAGCAATGTGGCAAGACCTGGGCATTCTTTCACCCAGAGGCAGTGACATAGCCACAGAGGACTAGAGTGGAGAGTGAAGCATCCAGCTGATAAGAAGAGAGAGCATATGCACAAGAACACCCACACTTGCAGATAATACCCACTTGCAATTGAACACC
>NW_006408540.1:28971810-28998706 GCF_000296735.1 Chrysochloris asiatica | reverse complement strand
AATAATTGTTATCAGGACTGATTGTGAGGGTTGGAAATGTAAAGGTAGATGTTTTGTAGCAAGGAGGAGAGTGATTAACTTTGCAGTCTAGGAGCGGAGGTCCCTGGGACCATCAAGGGAGAAGAGTGGAGAGTGGGACCCTATGCAGAGAAAGAGTGATGCCAGAGATGGAAGCAGAGATGATGAAGTGGAGAGATGATGTAGCTGGGAACTTTAGACCCAGAGAGGGAGAGGGACTGTGCTGCGACCTGGGAGGAGGGCAAGTTTGTAGGGTATACCCTTTGGTTGATTGATAATGCATAGAGGGGGTTGTAACCATGACAATGAAATGATATACGATAGGATGAATGTAACACTAATGTTTTCCCATGTAAACTATCACATAATTCACAATAAAACATTAAAAACAAAAAAAACCTCCATTCAGTATTGATGGTACCTCAATGTAAAGGAAAAAAATCCTCATGACTAGACCAATAAATAACAACATAATAAGCCAGTAAAAAATGAAGTTGTCAAAGACTTCATTTTGCTTGGATCCATAATCAATACTTATTGAAGCAGCAGTTAAGAAGTCAAATGAGGAGAACAAACAAGATGACAGATCAGGTAGAATTGCAGTGAGGAGCTCTATGAGCAACAACACAGAATAATGGATCAAGCAGGCTCAGGGGATGGTGCCAGAACTCTGAACCACATATAAAGGAATATTTAGAAGGTTGGAAGGCTTTCAGCTATGGGAATTTGTAGCAGAAGCAAGAAATACAGTGCTTTCTAATCCAAGATGCTCAACTGCTCCTGGAGCCACCATCTTGGTAGATACCAAGCAGGGGAAGGAACAGAGTAGACACGGACACCTGACAGAACTGCAGAGAATAAAGTGTGGACATTCTTTTTTTTAATCTGTTCATTGGTCCCTCACTGTCTGTGCACCCCTATTCTGGTGACTAGAGGGGGTGCCTGAGCAAGTGGACATGCCACCCCTACAACCGGAGGGTTATACTATGCATATGCACCGATCTCCTTGAAATTTAAAGTGACAGTTTCCACTTAAAACCAAATGGCAGTGCAAAATGGCCACAGCTGGTCCTGAACTGTTTATCTTTAGGAAAAAGGCCTGAACAGGGATTATGGAGTGAGACAGGCAGACTAAAAAGAAAATAGACTGAAAATTAAATCCTGAATCACATCACATCTTGAAATTTCTTAGGAAAAAGAGTGGAAAGGGAAGTGCATCTTCTGATCACATCTACCTGGAGGCAATTGGAAAGTATAAAAAATACCAAAATACACAACCATCTAAGTATTAAGGCCACATATAACTCCTGAATATGCCCAAAAAACAGAAACAGATGACCATATCAGCACAAGTCCAGAAATCAGATAAAATGATTGAGGTAAATGAGCTGGAGGTTGACCTACACTCCATATTGGAAGATGGGCAGGCTTTGGAAATGGCCGAGAATGAATTCAGAAAAATAATTATAAAATGTATCAAAACACTATACAATGGAGTTGAGAAAAATAAGTAAGAAATCAAGAAAGCGCTATATGAACAAACAAGATAGATACAGCATTGGAAACAATTCAAAACCTACAGAAAGAGGTCCAAACAAGAAGGGGAAGGAGGCAGAAGATCAATATAGATAGGGGAACACTGAGACAGGTTGGCATGGGATAAGTGGGACAGAGGTAAATAGTGAAGCATGCTCAATCTTGGAACAACAGGGCTCTAAGACACAGGGATGTAGGCATAGCGTGAAGAGGGAAAATAATACTAAGATGCTTGACTGTCTGATGAATATTGGTTTCCCTTGCCTATTATTGTAAAAAAGACACTCGAGTGTTATAGATCAAAGATGTCAATTTGAGGACTAAAGTGTGCCTGACCCCAAGTCATGATAGTTCTAATCTTCTCATATGCATATGAAAGTTGGATTATGAATAAGGAACACTGTAGAAGAATCAATGCATTTGAATTACTTTTGTTGGCAAATAATATTGAAAGTACCATGGATTGTCACAAGAACCAATAAATCTGTGTTGGAAGAATTACAGCCAGAATTCTCCTTAGAAGTGAGGATGGTGAGATTTCATTTCCAATACTTTGGACATGTAAGCATGGACCAATTTCAGGAGAAGAACATCATGCTTGGTAAAGTTTCCATGAAAAAGATCTCTAACAAGATGGACTGACACAGTGGCAGCAACAGTGGGCTCAAACATAACAAAAAGGAGGATGACATTGAACTGGGTGGTGTTTTGTTTAGTTTTTCATGCACTCACTATGTATTGGAACTGACTCAATGGAACTGACTTCATACATTTCATGTTCAGATTATTAATGGAAGTTGTCAAAAATGAAATGGAAGACATAAATATCACTATTATAGGCATCGGTGAGTTGAAATGGACTTGTATTGGCCATTTTGAATCTGACAATCATATGGTTTATTATGCCATGAATGACAAATTGAAAAAGAATGGCATTGCATTCCCATCAAAAAGACCATTTCAAAATTTATCTTGAAGCACAATATGTTTGTGCTAGGCTAGTATTCTTATGCCTACAAGGAATAACAATTAATACTACTATTATTCACATTTACACACCAACCACTAAAATCAGTGATGATAAAATGTTATCAACTTCTTTAGGACTCCTGGTGTGTCATTGTAGGATCAGCACTGGACCGCTCCTCAGAAACCTTATAGAGGGCCACTATGAGTTGGAACTGACTTGACAACACTTAACAACAACAATTATCAACTTCTTCAGTGTGAAACTGATCAAACATGCAATCAAGATATATTGATAATTAGTGGAGATTGGAATTCAACAGTTGGAAACAAAGGGAAGGATCAGTAGTTGGAAAATATGGCCTTGCTGATAGAAATAATGCTGGACATAGCATGATAGAATTTTGATGGACAAATGAGTTATTCATTGCAAATGCTTTTTTTAAAACAACATGAAATATGATTATACACATGAATCACACCAGATGGAATACAGAGATATAAAATGGACTACAGATGTGATAAGATATGGGGGAAAAGCTCGATATCATCAATGAAAACAAGACCAGGGGCAGAATGTGGAACAGATGATCAGTTGCTCATATGCAAGTTCATGCTGAAGCTGAAGAAAAACTAGTCCATGAGACTCTAAATATGACCTTGAGCATATTCCACTTGAATAAAAAGGTAATTTCAAGGACAGATTTGATTAATTAAACACTAATGTCTTAACACCAGAAGAGTTGTGAGATGACATCAAGAATGTCATACAGGAGATTACAAAAGGTCATTAAGAGGACAAGAAAGAAAGAAATGACTAAAATGGATCTCAAAAGACACCTTGAAACATATTCTCCAGTGTAGAGATGCTAAAACAAATTGAGTAAATGAGGAGGTAAAAGATATGAACAAAAAATTTCAAAGGACAGTTCATGAAGACAGGGTATTATAATTAAGTGTGTAAACTTGTAGTTATAAACCCAAAAGGGCAGACATGCTCAACATTTCTCAATCTGAAAGAACTGAAAAATAAAAGTCAAGCCTTGACTTGAAATATCAAAAGATTCTACGGCAAATATTGAATGATGCAGAAAACTTTAAAAAAAGATAGAAAGAATACACAGAGTCATCAAAAAGAAATGGTTGATGGTCAACCATTTCAAAAGGTTGAGTGAAAACCAATGGTACTAAAGGAAGATGTACAAGGTGTACTGAAGGCATTGACAAAGAACAAGACTTTGGGAATTGATAAATTGTAAACTGACATCTTTCACTAACATAATGTAATACTGGAGGCACTTATTCATTTAAGCTAAGAAATTTGGAATACAACTACCTGGCCAATTGGTTGGAAGAAATCCATATCTGTGCCCATTCCAAAGAGAGATGACCCAATGGAATATGAAAATCATTGGACAATTAATATCAGGTTTAAGTAAAAGTTTACTAAAAATAATTTTTAAATAGCTGCAAAAGTACACTGACAGGGAATTGTCAAAGCTTCAAGCCAGATTTAGAGGAGGATGTAGAATGAGAGATACCATTACTGACATCAGATTAAGCATCTTGGCTGAATGCAGAGAATACCAGAAAGATGTTTGCCTGTGTTTTATTGACTATGCAAAGGCTTTTGGCTGTGTGATTCATGACAAGCTATGGACAACATTGCTGAGAATGAGTATTCCTGAACTTTATTGTGCTTATGAGGAACCTGTACACACACCATGAGGCAGTCATTTGAACAGAATGAGAGGATTCTGAATGGTTTAAAATTAGGAAAGGTGTACACCAGGATTGTATTCATTCATTGTACATATTCAATCTGTACACTGAGCAAATAATTTGAGAGGCTTGATTATATGAAGAAGAGCCTGGCATCAAGATGGGAGGATGACTCATAACAGTCTGCAATTTGCAGATGATGCAACCATCTTGCTAAAAGAGAAGAAGACATAAAATACCTACTGATAAAGATTGAAGACTATAACCTTCAGTATGGATTCCACATAATGTAAAGAAAATTAAAATCCTCACCACTAGACCAATAAATAACATCATGATAATTGGAGAAAAGATTGAAGTTGTCAAGATTTAATTTTGTTTGGATTCACTACCAATATTCATGGAAGCAGCAATCAAGAAATCAAATAACACATTGCGTTAGGCGAGTTTGCTAACAAAATCTCTTTAAAGTATTCAAGAGTAAAGATAACTGTTTAAGGTGCTTCTGACCTAAGCCATGGTATTTTCAATAGCTTCATGTATATGTGAAAGTTGCACAGTGAATACCAGATTGTAGAATTGCTGCGTTTGATTTATGGTATTGGGAATACCATGGACTGTCAAAGATAAAACAAATCTATGTTGGAATAAATATGGCTATAATGCTCCTTAGAAGCCAGATGGTGAGCCTTCCTCTCTATTTGAACATGTTACCAGGAGGGACCAGTCCCTGTAGAAAGACATCATGCTGGATCAAGTGGATCGTCAACAGAAAAGGGGAAGATCCCCAATGAGATGGATGGGTACATTAACAGCAGCAATGATCTCATGCTTAACAATAGTTTTGAGGTAGGTGCTGGACTGGGCAATGTCTTATTCCATTTTGCAAAAGGTTGCTGAATTGGAATCAACTTTATGGATCCTAATAACAATAATAATTTTAGTGGTGCACTGAAAGAGTTGAGTAATTATGATAGAGACTGTGTGATTCACAAAATCTAAAATATTTATTTTATGACCCCTTTCATAGAAAGTGTGCTGGTTTAGTTCAGCCCAGACTTATGGACAGTCAAGGAAGGCAGTGAAGTATGTGAGCACTGAACCAGACCTAAGACTCAGAGGGCTTGCTCTCAAGTTAGGCTAAGCCACTTGGTAACCATGTGAATGTAAGAAAGTTACCAAATCAGCATACAACATATTGGATTTTTTTCTTGTTTTGCTGCAACATATCAATTACCTTCCTTGTAAAGTGTTTGTGAAGGGTTATTAAGTATAAAAGTGATGTTACATTTCTGTCTCCTTTTTTATATCACACTAGGTATGTGACCTGGAAAAGACTTCTTAAACACTCTAAGCCACAATGTCCACACCTCTCTGCCATGTGTATGCAAGCACTAACGATCATCAAAAATAAAGTGCTGAGAAAAGTGTTTGCCAAAGACACCTAGTATATGTTAGCTTCTCATGATCATTGTCTTTATCTTTATTATTAACATTTAATCAAATGAAAGGAACTTTAAAATAGAAAAATTAATAATTTGAAAATTATGACTTGACAGCCCAAATGTAGACTTCAAAAAGATTTACCTTGAAGTGTATTAGGACTAACTTGCTTTATAAAATGTCTACTTCTTAGTGAAAGAATTAAATATTCTCTGATAATTCAATTTCAGGGAAGAATATCTAATCTGAATATGAGAAATACATTTTTAAAAAATTTTGCTGTTTTTAAGTGCTGTTGAGTCATTTCCAACTCATAGCGACCCTTCTTAGGATTTCTGGGGCTTTAAATTTTTAAGGGAGCAGAAAAACTCATCTTTCTCCTGTGGAGTAGCTGATGGGCTCCAACTGCCAAACTTGCAGTTTGAAGTCCAGTGCTTATCCTTCAAAGCTACTGTGCTCCCTTATAAGAGCTGCTTATTATTATATTTAAAAAATGTTGTTGTTGTTGTTGTTGTTATGTGCCATGGAGTCGGTTCTGACTCATAGAGACCCTGTACAGGGTTTCTGAAGCTGTAAATCTTTACGGGAGCAGAAAACCTCATCTTTCTCCGACGGAACAGCTGGTAGTTTCGAACTGCTGCCCTTGCGGTTCCCAGCCCGATTCGTAACCACTATGCTACCAGAGTACCTATTAAAAATAGAAAATACATATTTCATTTTTTTCTGTGCAATATTTTTCCTTAAATAAGTATATTTTAATACTTTGTCCAAAATCCTATAATGGCTTCCATATTTCACTCCATGCAAGATTCAAAATTCTTGAAATAACCATCAATAGCCCACATGATGGTTCCACCACTGTCCCTATTGTGCACATAATGCAGACATTACACAAGACCTCCTCACCCTGTCTCTTCTCTAGCCTTGAGGTCCATGAATATAATCTTAAAATGAACCTTCAAATTATCCCATTTCAATCCTGTTTTGTTATTGTTAAGTGCTGTCAAGTTGTTTCTGACTCATAACAACCCTGAGGTTTCTGAGGATCAGCTGGTGAGCTTGTGAGCTTGAACCGCAGACCTTATAGTTAAAACGGACATTGCAGTCATTAACTCACAGCACCATACCAGCACCATCACAGTCATTAACTCACAGCTCATTAACTCACAGCACCATACCAGGAATCTGATAGCAATAAAATACCAATTGAAACAAACAATAATTAAATAATGATTATGGGTCATTATGTGGCAAAGGAGCTCTGGTAGCGCAGTGGTTACGAATCGGGCTGAGAACCTTAAGGCCAGCAGTTCGAAACTACCAGCCGCTCCGCGGGAGACAGATGAGGCATCTGCTCCCATAAAGATTTACAGCCTCGGAAACCCAGTACAGGGTCCATTATGGGTCGGAACCGACTCGACGGCACTTAACGACAACAACAACATGTGGCAAAGGGATTTTGGAGATATGATTAAGGCTACTAATCAACTGACTTTGAATTAATCAAACAGAAGCTTGTCCAGGTGGGATTAATGAAATCAAATGGTCTCTTTGTTGTTGTTAGGTGCCATTGAGTTGGTACCGACCCATAGCGACTTTAGGCACAGCAGATCGAAACACTGCCCGATCCTGGACCAACCTCACTACTGTTGCCACGCTTGAGTCAATTGATGCTGCCACTTGGTCAATCCATCTTGTTGGGGATCTTCCTCATTTTCTCTGATCTTACCTTCTCCAGTGACTGGTGCCTCCTGACAACACGTCTGAAGTATGAGAGACGAAGTTTGGCCATCTTGGCCTCCAAGGAGAACTCTGGCTGCACTTCTTCCAAAATGGATCTGTTGGTTCTTTTGGAAGCCCATGGCACTTTCAATATTCTCCTCCAACACCAAACTCAAAAGCATCAATTATTCTACAGTCTTCCTTATTCACTGTCCAGCTTTCGAATGCATATGAGGTTATTGAAAATACCATGGCTTGAGTCAGGCGCACCTTAGTCCTCAAGCTGACATCTTTGCTCTTCAACACTTTGAAAAGGTCTTGTGCAGCAGATTTGCCTAATGCAATACGTCATTTGATTTCTTGACTGCTGGTTCTGTGAGTGTTGATAGATGATTCAAGAATGAAGTCCTTGACAAGTTCAATCTTTTCTCTATTGATAAGTATGTTTTTTTATTGGCCCAGTGGTGAGGATTTTTATTTTCTTTACATTGAGATGCAATCCAAACCAAAGGTTGTATGCTTTGATCTTCATTAGTAACTATTTTAAGTCCTCTTTACTTTCAGCAAACAAGGTTGTATCAACTGCTTATCGCAGGTTGTTAATGAGTCTTCCTCCAATCCTGATGCCACGTTTTTCTTCATACAACCCAGCTTCTCAGATTATTTGCTCAGCATGCAGGTTGAATAAGTATAGTGAAAGAATACAACCTTGTCACACACCTTTTCTAATTTTAAACCATTCAGTGTTCCCAAGTTATCAGTTTTATATTTGCAAGATTATTTTTAATGCTTTGACACAGTTTTCCTTTAAGCCTTCCAGGGTGTAATGTATTTTCACCATCATTTTATTATAGTTTCAAATATCTTACATATTTTGAATAATAAATGATGAATATTGAATTTATTTATTTTATTTATTGGGGGGGGCTGATTTCCTAAACTACAGTTAAAGGCAGAGATACAATGTATTTAAAAATAAAGTATAGAGTACTAATCTGAATAATGAGTAAATTTTATCAAGAAAGGATCAAGTTTATTAATTTTATTTTAGCTTTGTTATATAAAAGTTTTAACTAAAGATTGAGATAATGACTCTATATGCAGGGATTGCGTAGTACTATCCAGGGCCTTGAATATTTAGCCATTTATGCATTACTATTTAATTAATGTTCTTGTTGTTAGGAACTGTCAAGTAGGTTCTGACTCTCAGCAACCCTTTATAAGGTTTATGAGACTGTACTTAACAACAACAACATATATTTGTGGGAGCAGACAGCCTCATCTATCTCATGTGGAGCAGCTGGTGGGTTTAAATTGTTGGCTTATGGTTAGTTGTTGTTGTTGTTGTTGTTAAGTGCCTTCGAGTCGGAGCCGACCCATAGCGACCCTGTACAGGGTTTCCGAGGGTGTAAATCCTTACGGGAGTAGAAAGCCTCATCTTTCTCCCACGGAGCGGCTGGTAGTTTCGAACCACTGACCTTAAGGTTCGCAGCCCGATTCGTAACCACTACGTTAGTAGTCCAATGATTATCCTATAGAACCAAGAGCATTCTCTATGTAACTCATGTGAATTTAAAATTTCATCACCACATGTAGGCAAATCCAAGTCAGTCCAGCAATTGTTTCCTCATTTTCAATTCTATGTGTTCCAGACAGCTGTTCTGATCATTTAGTCTATAATGGATGCTTCACTTTTATAGTTAGTTTGAAAAAAAATTGTAAAAGGAATGGCCAAGAAAGGAATATTGACGCTTCCACTTAATATTTTAATAGAAAAAGCTGTCATGGGGAATTGTCCTGTGCTAATGAGGTAGATTCAGGAGATTATATTATCTTGTTGTTGTTGTTGTTAAGTGCCGTCGAATTGGTTCCGATCAATAGTGACCCTGAACAGGGTTTCTGAGGCTGTAAACCTTTATGGGAGCAGAAAACCACATCTTTCTCCCGGGGAACAGCTGGTAGTTTCAAACTGCTGACCTTATGATTCACAGCCCGTTTCATAACCACTATGCTATCTAGGCAAGTAAAATTTGCTAATGATAATTCAATAATGACTTGACCAGTGTATTGATAGGGAACTGTCAGAGAATCAAGCTAAATTCAGCAATGACGTGGAATCAGGATATAATTGCTGACAGATGGAAATTGGCTGAAAGCAGAAAATACCAGAAAGATGTTTACCTGTGCTTTATTGAGTCCACAAAGCCTTTTGATTGTGTGGATCATGACAAGCAGCGAATGAATATCCCAGAACACTTAATTGTGCTCACAAGAAACCTGTACATAGACCAAGAGGCAGTTGTTGGAACAGAACAATGGAACACAGAGTGATTTAAAATTATGAAAGGTATGCACCAGGGTTTTATTCTTTCACCATACTTTTTCAATCTGTATGTTGCACAAATAATTTTTATCTCAAGAAAAACATGGCATCAGGATAGGAGGAAGACCAGCAATATACACTTGATACAACCTTGCTTATTGAAAGTGAAAAAGACTTATAATACTTGCTGATAAAGATCAAAGACCACAGCCTTTGGTATGGGTTGCACTTCAATGTCTAGAAAACAGAAATCCTCATCACTGGGCCAATAAACAATATCCATATAAATGGGCAAAAAATTGACGTTGTCAAAGGCTTAATTTTGCTCAGATAATCCATTAATACTCTTGGATACAGCTATCAAGAAATCAAACTATGTATTGCTTTAGGGAAATCTTCAGGATAAGATATCTTTAAAGTGTTGAAGAGTGAAGATGTCAGTTTTAGGACTAGCTTACTCAGGCCATGGTATTTTCAATAACCTCATATGCATGTAAAAGTTGGACAATGAATAAAGAAAAATTGATGCACTCGAGTTATGATGCTAGAGGAGAATATTAAAAGTACTACGGAGTGGCAAAAGAACAAAAAAATATGTTTTGGAATAAATAAAGCCAGAATTCTCCTTAAAAATCAGGATGGCCAGGTGGGGCTTGATAGCTGATAGGGTAGAGGTGTAGTAAAGATCTCTGTCAGAAATACGACAGAATACCAGAAGAAGTGGGTTCAGTGCAGAGCCCCATAATTCTGAACCACATATGTAGGGATATTTTAAAAGTTTGAAGGTTTATAGCTAGTGGAAGTAAGAAATCTCATATTTTAGAATCTGCTGTGCTCAATGGCTGGGATCCCATAACTTGGGCGAGACCAAACGGCAAGACCAAGCAGGGAACAAGGAGATTCACGACAGAATAACGCAGTAGGAACCTCAGAGCAAAGGTGGACGAAATACTTTGTTGGTTTATCTTTGTTCTGATTTTTTGTTTTTGGTATCTGTTCATTGGCCGCCCATTGTTTGTGCACCTACATTCTGGTGAATAGATGGAGTGCCTGAACAATTAGACACCCCCAACTCTAACCACTGGTGGGTTCTTTTGCCATGCACGCACACAGAAACTCCTTGCACTTAAAGAAACAGGCAGATCAACAGCCAGCCCTAAATTTTTAATTAATAGGGAAAAGGCCAGAACAAAGGGTGTGGAGAAGGAGAGAGAGTTTGAAAACAAAAGAGGCTGAAAATTAAATCCTGATACAGCATAAAAACCAAGAGTTGGCATCTTAAAATTTATTAGGCAGCTTTGAAAGCAAGAAGGTGAAAGAGGACATTAATATCATACTCATATTAGGCTACAGATTTTTTTTTTTTTTCCTTCTCTTCCTCCACTCCTTTTTCTGCAAGTATAGACTTTAGTATCCAATCTAGTTTTGTTGGGTTTTTTCTTGTTATTGTTTTTTGGTGGCTTTTTTTTTTTTTTTTTTAGTTTCTTTTTTTGTTGTTGTTGTTGCTGTTTTGTTGTTTTTTGTTCCCACTTTTACATTTGGGGGACTCTTTCTCTCCATATATTACCCAAGAAGAGACAGCAATTGTTGTCATATAGTCAAGCTACACTCACACCCTATAGTACCCCACAAAACAGGAAAGAACCAAGACCAACTGCTATAAACCAGGGAGGCAGACAGCACCTGCAAAAGTAACTCTGAGCTGAAAAATAAGAAGAGTGAAAAGGGATGCCACATCCTGACCACATCTACCTGGAGGCAATGAAAAAGCATAAAAAGTGCCAAAACGCTCACCCACTTAAGTATTAAGGCCACAGGTAAACAATACACATGTCCAAAAAGCTAAAGCAGATGACCATGTCAGCACATGTCCAAAAACAAGATAAAATGTCTGAGACAAATGATCTAGAGGTAGACCTGGACACCATTCTGGAAGGAGGGCAGGCCTTGGAAATGCCTGGGAAGGTATTCAGAAAAATGGTTATAAAATATTTCAATACACTTTACAATGGAGTTGTGAAAAAAAAAAAAAAAAAGGAAGAAGTCAAAAAAGTGCTACAGGAACAATCAAATAAGATAGTTACAGCATTGAAAAATTCAAAACCTACAGAAAAAGGTCCAAATGATCAATAATAGAATATCAGAAATAGACAATACACTGAGAGGGCAAAGGAGTAGAATTGAAGAGATGGAAGCCAGAACTAGTGATCTGGAAGACAAATCTCTCAATACCACTAAGATAGAAGAGCAAGCAGAAAAAAGGATAAAAAACTCTGAAGAAAATCTCAGATTCATTTTGGACAATATGAAAAGGAATGACAAGAATTATTGGCATTCTGGAACAAGTAGAATCACACAAGTCCACAGAATAAATAGTTGAAGAACTGCTGGAAGAAAATTTCTCTAACATCCTGAAAAGCAAAAAGATAAACACTCAAGAAGTTCAATGAACCCAAGGGAGGATAGACCCCAAAAGAAAATCACTGAGGCATATCATAATAAGCAACTTCCAGAACTAAATCGACAGATGGAAGAGTCAAGAACAGAACAAAACTACAGGAACAAACAGAGAATGTAGGAAGACCGTCTATGATCAAAACAACTACAATATAAAAGAAGATAAACACATAGGTACAGAGATCCAGATGGTGAGAAGGGCAAGTAGATTACAGGATAATATAGACTGCACTAAATGGACAGAAAAGTTAAAGGAATATAAGGTAACCTCAAATAAAATTAACACTTCACAACATACCAAGAAAATGAAAATCCAAGAAGAGCATGGAAGCATTAAAACTATGAAGAAACTCACAAGAAAGAAAAGAAACCCCATGAACTCAGCAAAGGAACACATGCAGAACAAAGAAAGTAGTAACACCACACACACAAAAACAAACATGATGGTAGCAATTAATACATACATATCGATAATTATACTGAATGTGAACAGATTAAATGCACCCGTTAAGAGACTGAGGATGGCGGAATGGATAAGAAAGCAAGATCCTTCAATATGCTGTCTGCAAGAGACACATCTTACACATAGACACAAAAACAGATTAAAAGTCAAAGGATGGGAAAAAAATATACCAAGCTAATTGCAATAAAAAACAAACAGGAGTGGCAGTACTAATCTCAGATAAAATAAACTTTAAGGAAAAAACCAGCATAATAGATAAAGATGGACATGTCACACGATTAAATGGACAATTGAACAAGATGACATAATCATAATAAATATCTATGCTCCCAATGAAAGAGCACCAAAATACATAAAGCAAATTCCAATAGATTTGATTAAAGAAATAGATGAATCTACAATAATCATGGAATATTCTCCAAAATTTACCATGTGTGAGGCCACAAAACAAACCTCCATAAATATCAAAATGCTACAAAGCATCTTCTCAGACCACAATGCTACCAAATTAGAAATCAACAACAGGAAGACCAAAGAAATAATGTCAAATACATGGAAACTGAATAACACCCTGCTGAAAAGAGACTGGGTAATAAAATAAATAAAACGTGAACTCACAAAATTCCTAGAAACAAATGAGAATGAAAACAAAATATATCCAAATCTTTGGCACACGGTGAAAGTGGTGCTGAAAGGACAATTTATTGCAATAAATGCACACATCCAAAAAAAAGAAAGAACCAAAATTAACACATTAACACAGCAGCTACAACAATTAGAAATAGACCAACATAGGGAACCTATAGCCACCAAAAAAGAAATAATAAAAATTAGAGCAGAAATAAATGAGATAGAAAACAGAAAAACTATAGAAAGAATCAACAGGACAAGAAGCTGGTTCTTTGAAAGCATTAACAAAATTGACAGACCATTGGCAAACCTAACAAAAGAAAAGAGGGAGTAACATGCATTAGAAACCACATGGGCGATGTCACAACAGAACCAAAGGAAATGAAAAGGATAATAACAGACTACTATGAAAAGTTGTACTCCAACAAATTTGAAAACTTAGAAAAGATGGAAACATTTTTAGAAAAACATGACCTACCTAAACTTACACAGAGAGAAATAGAAAACCTGGACAGACCCATAACAAAAGAAGAAACTGATCAGGTGATCAAACAACTCCCAACCAAAAGAAGTCCAGGCCTAGATGTCTTCACCTGAGTTCTGCCAAAAATTCAGGGAAGTACTATCACCAATTATACTCAAATTATTCCAGAATATAAAGGAAGATGGAAAACTTCCTAATACGTTTTATGAAGCAGGCATAACCCTCATACCCAAACCAAGGAAGGGCATCACTGAAAAAGAAAATTATAGCCCAATGTTCCTCATGAACATAGATGCAAAAATTCTAAACTAAATCCTAGCCAACAGAATCCATCAGCACATCAAAAAGATAATACATCATGATCAAGTGGATTTATATCAGGGATGCAAGATTTGTTCAACTTTAGAAAAATGATTCACATAATCCACCATACAAATAAAAAAGAAAAGAACCAAATGATCATACTGATTGATGCAGAAAAGGCATTTGACAAAATCCAACATCCATTCCTGATAAAAAACCCTCAACAAACTAGGAATTGAAGGGAAATTCCTCAGTATAATTAAGAGCATATATACAAAACCAACAGCCTACATTACTCTCAATGGAGAGACATTGAAAGCCTTTCCTCTGTGAACAGGACCAAACAAGGATGCCCTTTTAAGCTGAAGACCCCCACCAAGATGGATTGGCCAAGTGGCAGCATCGATGGACTCAAGCATGGCAACAGTTGTGAGGTTGGCCCAGGATCGGGCAGTGTTTCGTTCTGCTGTGCATAGGGTCACTATGAGTCAGTACCGACTCGATGGCACCTAACAACAACAACATTCAATATTGTTTTGGAAGTCTTAGCAAGAGCTATATGGCAAGAGAGGGAAATTAAAAGCATCCAAATTGGCAAAGAGGAAATAAAATTCTCTCCATTTGCAAATGATATGATCCTATACAGAGAATACCCCAAAGACTCAGTAAAAAAGCTGCTAGACCTTACTGGACGATTCAGCAAAATAGCAGGATATAAGATGAACGCACACAAATCAGCTCGGCTATACCAATAATGACAGTGCTGAAAAGGACATTAGGATAACCGCACTATTTGCAATGGCTGACCAAATGTATGAAATATCTAGGAGTAAATGTAACCAGAGAAACAAAGGACTTATACAAAGAAAACTACAAAACACTATTACAAAAAAACAAGTGACCTACAAAAATGGAAGAATGTACCATTCTCCTTGATAGATAGACCTAACAGGTCTCTTTTGATACAATAGTGAATAATTGTTATCAGGACTGATTGTGAGGGTTGGAAATATAAAGGTAGATGTTTTGTAGCAAGGAGGGGAGTGATTAACTTTTCAGTCTAGGAGCGGAGGTCCCTGGGACCATCAACGGAGAAGAGTGGAGAGCCGGACCCTACCCAGATAAGAAGTGTTGCCAGAAATGGAGGCAGAGACAATGATGTGGAGAGATGGAGCAGCTGTGGACTTTAGACCCAGAAAGGGAGAGGGGCTGTGTGCTGACACCCAAGAGGCAGGCTTGTAGGGTATACTCTTTGGTTGATTGATGATACATGGAGAGGATTGTAACCATGGCAATGAAACAATATATGATAGAATGAATGTAAAACTAATGTTCTCCCATGTAAACTATCACATAATTCACAATAAAACATTTTTAAAAAATAACATTTAAAAAAAATAAAGATGGCGGGGGGATTCTTTGCTGGTTACCGGATTGTGGAGGGTGGGGTAAAGGTAAGGAGGGGAAAGTCAAGCACAGGGCAGGGAATAGACAGGATAGTTTAGGTGCTAGGGAAGGGGTTAATACACAAGAAGGGGAAGGGAAATTGAAGAATAAGGTAGATGGGAAAACAATTAGGCAGGTTTTTTCATGGGCTAAGTGGGACAGAGGTAAATAATTATGTATGCACAACCTTGGAACACCAAGACTCTGGGATAGGGGGATTGAGGCATGGTTGTAAAGGGAAAAAGAGGCAAACAATGTTAAGATTCTTGTCTATCTTTTGAATCTTGGTTTCTTTTGCATACCTTATAAAGTAGACACTTGAGGGGAAGGGAAAAGAATAGCCAGAAATATCAGCATAGAAAGCTTGTAAGTCCGTCTTCTGCCTATAACTGATTGGAATACCTAAAATGGGGCTACAATGTGCCCAGAGAATGAGGCTTCCTGTGGAGCTTCTGAAATACATAAGACCATAAGGGGAATCCTGAACTCCATCCAGAATTTTCAGAAGTGGGAAATTTCCACTTAAAGGATAAGCAGACCAGCCTGAAGCTGCTAGAAGAGCAGAAGATACTTCTTGAAAAAAAGACCAACAGTAAAAATAGAAAACAATAATGCATTCTGGCTCCTACAAAACCAAGCAAGTTGCTTACCCAGGAGACATCAAGGCAAGTGAGCCGGTCCCCTCAAGGTAAATCCCCTTCCAAGACTAAGACTCAGTGGGAATACATGAACAGACATGTGATCTGACTGGTGAACTTTGGTGGAGACCTGGTTGGTCAGCAGTGTGGCAAGACCTGGGGACTCTTGGGCCCAGAGTTAGGGACATAGCCACAGAGGACTAGAGTGGAAGGTGAAGCATCCAGTGGATAAGAAGTGAGGGCATATGCACAAGAACACCCACACTTGCAGATAATACCCACTTGACCTGGCTTCAATTGCTGGACGATCAGAACTCAACTGAAAGTAGAAAGAAGAGGAAAAAGAGTAATCTGATACAATTTGATGAATTTGACACACCCCTATGGATGTAGTAGCTCAAAAGAGGGAACAAATCTTTACATCAAGGATCATTCCCTCCCCCTGAGTACACAGGGTAGACAGACCTGAGCAACTTGGACATTGGCTACCCAAAATGGGTGGCTACAAAGGCAAGAAGTGATTGCTTTACAAGCTTTCAAAAGGGAGTCTAGATCCAGAGGGTGAGGAGGAAGGTAGTATCTTCACTGATCTGGGCAGGGCTGATGAAAGGAGATGGGGATCGCACTCATGTGGCACAATAGTGAATAATTGCTATCAGGACTGACTGTGAGGGTTGGAAATGTAAAGGTAGACATTTTGTAGCAAAATGAGGGGAGTGGTTGACTTTGCAGTCCAGGGGCACAGGTCCCTGGGACCATCAAGGTAGAATAGTGGAATGCAGGTCCCTACTCAGAGATCCAGTGACACCAGAGAAGGAGGCAACTATGATGATGTGGAGACAGGGAATGGCTGGGACTCTAGACCCAGTGAAGGAGAGTGGCTGTGTGCTGATGACCAACAGGAAGGCTTGCAGGTTGTACCCTTTGGTTTTTGGTGATGCATTCATTGGATTGTAATCATTGCAATGAAACCATATACGATAGGATGAATGTAATTCTAATGTTCTCCCATGTAAATTACCACATAATTCACACTAAATTAAAAAAATAATAAAATAAATCAGGATGGCCAGACTTCATCTCTCATTCTTTGGACATATTATCAGGAGAGACTAGTCTTTGGGAAAGGACATCATGCTTCATAAAGTAGAGAGTCAGCAAAAAAGTATAAGGCCCCCAACGAGATGGATTGCTGGTGACAACAGTAATAGTTTCAAGCATCACAATGGGTAGCGTTTCGTTCTTTTCTGCATAAGGACAGTATAAATCGGTACTGATTTGACTGCATCTAATAACAATAAGGACTCCTTGCTTCAGTGTTACCTCTGTTAAAGGGGTCAGTGCTTTCTGCCTTTAACCATAGTAGTGACAACTGTTTAGAAAGGAGATTGTCACAGAGTCTTGAGAAATGAAATTTAGAGCTGGAAGGAAGTTCTAAGATTCTCTGGTTAAGTGTTTTTAGTTTACAGGATATGAACCCAATTCTAAAAGAGATTAAATTGCTTGCTCAATGTCTCATAGATTTAACTAATCAACATTCAGTTAGTCAATTCTTATCAGCTTACTGGTGAATTGTGTATGCAATGATGGGTATTTGATCCTTGTTTTTGTTGTTAAGTGCCATCGAGTCAGTTGACCCTTAGTGGGAAGCTAATCACAAATTATTTTATGACATTTTTAGTTGCGACCCTGATTTTTCCTTTGTTTGTGTCTTTTTGATTAGATTTCAGGTAGAATCTATTTTCTGTAACTTGATATGATTGTAAAATCATAGGAAACAGTATCTGCAGTCTAGTAGATGGTCAAATATATATGTTGAAATTTCTACTTATTGATTGATGATACTTCATATGCAAAAGCACTGAAGGGAGAAAATAGATTTAAAATAAATTACCAAGTCTGCTGCAATACAGAGGTGAAAGAGAAGTGCTCAAAGGTGAGTGTTGGTTGTGATTCTTAAGGCACCACACAGGAAGAGAAGCAAAGTGACACCAAAAACATCACAAATAAACCTGGCATCTTTTCCATTTTTCCCATTACAGACGTGATCAACAAGATGGCCAACGCAAAGATTTAAAATACCATTCACAGCTGTTTCATCACTTAAAAATAAATTATTTGGAAAATACCCATTGAAAATGTAACTACTAATGACTTTGTTTTTAGGAGTAAATTATTATCATTAGAGCCAACAATTCTTAGCATGTGAATGCTGAGTATGTTGTGTTTTACTCCCTACCTTCACAAAAGGGATGGGCATGGTTGAATTTAAAATAATAAAGCTGCTAATTATTGTTCCTATGTGGGGTATATCAATAGGATGTTTGGGGCCTAAAATAATGCTTACAGTTTTAGAGTTTCTACTTGTTCTTGGCTAGCCAGCCCTAGCTATCCAAATGTGGAATCAGTAAGGAACATCATCCTTTGTTTCAGAGTATAATCTCATAAGTAAAACAATAAGTCAAACCTTTTCCTCCCTGAGTTTTTAAATTTACTTTGCAATGTATATAAATATTATTTGGAGGGTCAGTGATAGTTTATTATTATTTTTATAATTGTGGAAGGAATACACATAACAAAATATTTGCTATTGCAATGAATTTTATATTTGGAATTTAGTTCATTGATTATAATCACCATTTTGTTCAATCAACTGTAACTGTGCTATTACAATTATTCTACCACTATTGACATAAACTCAGTTTCATCTAAGCAGTTGTTGTTGTTGTTAAGTGCCATTGAGTCGGTTCTGATTCATAATGACCCTGTATAGGGTTTCTGAGGAGCAGCTGGTGAACTTGAACAACTGACCTTGTGGTTCAAACTGACCTTGTGGTCCAGTGCATTAACCCACAGTGCCACACCAGTAGCAACTCCTTTAATTATCCTTTCCACACATGATAATCACTAATAAGCTTTTGTTTTTGCATAGGGTTGCTGTGAGTCAATGACACATACCAACAACAATAACAACAGTAATAATCTTTGGTTGCTTTTTATTTGTTTAATTCATATAAGAGCATTCAGAAAGTATTTTTCCTATTTGCATTTGATTTACTTCACTCTGCATAGAATTTTCAAGATTCATGTGTTTGGACTGACTGGATGACACTTATCATCAACAATAATAATGTTATTGTTAGGTGCCATCAAGTCAGTTCTGACTCATAGCTACCTATGAACAACAAAACAAAACACTGCCCGGTACTGTGCCAACCTCACAATCATTGTTACTCTTGCACCAATTGCTGCTGACGTTGTGCCAACATATCTCTTTGGAGGTTTACTTAATGAATTATTGACTATGCCAAGGCTTTCCACTCTGTGGATCATGACAAACTATGGATAACATTGAGAAGAATGGATATTCCAGAACACTTCATTGTGCTCATGAGAAACCTATATAAACACCAAGAACAGAACAAGCAGATACTGAATGGTTTAAAATTAGGAAAGGTGTGTGCTAGTGTTGTATTCTTTCACCAGATTTACTCAATTTGTATACTGAGAAAATAATCTGAGAACTGGATTATATGAGGCAAAACGTGGTATCAGGATTGCAGGAAGTATCATTAACAAGCAATGATTTGCAGATGACACAACCTTGCTCACTGGAAGCAAAGAGGACTTAAAATACTGAAGAAGATCAAAAGTCTAAAACTTTCAGTATGGATTGTACCTAAATGTAATAAAAGCAAAAAAATCCTCAAAATTGGGCCAATACATAAAATCATGATAAATGAAGAAAAGATTGAAGTTATCAACACTTCATTTTGCTTGGATCCACAATCAAGGCTTATGGAAGTAGCAATCAAGAAATCAAATGACATCTTGCATTAGACAAATTTGTAGCACAAACCTCTTTAAAGTGTTCAAGAGCAAAGATGTAAGATTGAGGACTGTGGTGCTCCTGACTCAAGCCATGATATTTTCAATCGCCTTATATGCATGTGAAAGTCAGACGATGAATAAGGACAAATGTAGAAGAAATAATGCATTTGAGTATGGTGTTGGAAAAGAATATTAAAAGTACCATTTGTTGTTGTTGTTAGGTGCCATCAAGTCGGTACCGACTCACAGTGACCTTATGCACAGCAGAACGAAACACTGCCCGATCCTGGGCCAACCTCACTACTGTTGCCATGCTTGAGTCTATCGATGCTGCCACTTGACCAATCCATCTCGTTGGGGGTCTTCCTCTTTTTCTCTGACCCTCCACCTTACCAAACATGATATCCTTCTCCAGCGACTGGTTCTCCTGACACTATGTCTGAAGTATGAGAGACGAAGTTTGGACGTCTTGGCCTCCAAGGAGCACTCTGGCTGCACTTCCTCCAGAATGGATCTATTATTTCTTTTGGCAGCCCATGGCACTTTCAACATTCTTCTCCAACACCATAACTCAAAAACATCAATTCTTCTATGGTCTTCCTTATTCACTGTCCAGCTTTCACATGCATATGAGGTTATTGAAAATACCATGGCTTGGGTCAGGTGTACTTTAGTCCTCAAGCTGACATCTTTGCTCTTCAACACTTGAAAAAGGTCTTGTGCAGCAAATTTGCCTAATGCAATATGTTGTAAAAGTGTGCTGGATTGCCAGAAGAACAAACAGATTTAGTATAGAAGAAATATAGTCAGAATGCTCCTTAGAATCCAGGATGGTGAGACTTTATCTTTGGACATTTTATGTTGTTCTTGTTATGTGCCGTGGAGTCGGTTCAGACTCATAGCAAGCCTGCACAGGGTTTCCGAGGCTGTAAATCTTTACGGAAGTAGAAAGCCTTATCTTTCTCCTGCGAAACAGCTGGTAGTTCAAACTACTGACCATGAGATTAGTAGCCCGATTTGTAACCACTATGCTACCAGAGCTCCAGGATGCTCCTTAGAAGCCAGGATGGTGAGACTTCATCTTTGGGCATTTTATGAGGTGGATTCAATTCCTGGAGAAGGCCATCATGCTTAGTTAAGAGGAGGGTTAGTGAAGAAGAGGATGATTCCCAATGAGATAACACAGTAACCTCAGCAACAATTGTAAAAATGGTGCAAGACTGCACAATGTTTTGTTCTGTTGTGCATACATAGGGTCACTATGAGTCAGAACAGACTCGATGATACTCAATAACAACAATAATATAACAATATATCCCCAGGAGTCTTGGTGCAGCATATTGTATAAGCACTGGACTGCTAACTGGAAAGTTGGCAATTCAAACCCACCAGCTGTTCCTTGGAACTTATTCAACAGCACTTACAACA
This sequence comes from Chrysochloris asiatica, assembly GCF_000296735.1. Classification (NCBI taxonomy): domain Eukaryota; kingdom Metazoa; phylum Chordata; class Mammalia; order Afrosoricida; family Chrysochloridae; genus Chrysochloris; species Chrysochloris asiatica. The sequence continues at coordinate 28,977,296 of NW_006408540.1, read as the reverse complement.
ATAGCAACAATATATTTCTGAGCTCTAGCACTGTGCCTGTCCATAGGCTATCAATAATTGTTCATTGAACTGAAAGGAAGCAATGTGAAATAGCTTTGGGGTACTCTGGTGTAAAAAAAATAGTACATAATCCTTTCTAAATTGCCTAAATCAAGAGTGAGATGACTTTTAAAACAAGGGCTTCATTCAAAATTATTGAAAGATAATAAAGACAAGGTTTTGAGCTGGTGGTATTTGAAAATAATGCCTATGGCTGTAATACAGAGAGTATTTTTATAAATGTGAGAGAAATTAAAAAGTAAATTACTGTCACATATCCACCTTTTCACAAAAGTACAATGCGTCTTATTCAACTACTCACTAAGCACATATTACACAAGAATTAACGAATGTTTAAAAAATCAAGTTATAAAGAAAGCTTATGGAAGATTTATTATCTGACAATTGAGGGAATATTTTTTAATGGATGCAGTAGGCTCAAAATTTTTATGATAATTATGTAGATTAAACATGGAGATGAGAGATAGTGGTTAAGAGACAGGTGTAGATTCCAGATCTATTTTTGAACTTCTTTATCTGTGTAATTCTTAATCTGCTTTATAAATATGAATCAATACAATAAAATTCACTAATGTTCAGAACTCAAGGTGGTGAATTTTGATAAGCTTATCAATAATCATAGTTATAATTAAGATATAAAATTTCCATAATCCCTCTACAATTTATTCAGCACCAAGCATTCACTAATATCAATTCACTGTAGACTAGTTTTGCCTTTACTACATTTTCTTATGAATGGAATATAGTATGTATTTTTGTGTAACCCAAAACAAACCCACTGCTATAAAGTTGATTATAAATTTTAGAGACCTTACAGGACAGAATAACACTAATTCATGAATTTCAAATGCTGCAAATCTCTCTCCCTCTCATTTTTTCAAGTAAATGTTTGATAACTGACTCTCAGAAGGAAAAACATTCTGTAACATAACATTTGTAATGTTTACTGATTGCAGTGGTGTCAGCATCCCCATTTCAAATTACCAGCAATGTTACTGAAGTCACTGAAAATAGTGGTGAAGAGATGTGTAGTAGCTCATAATTGTATAGTGCTCCCACCATAAAGATACAACTGACATTAATAACCTCAAGATCATGTAAACAATCTTAAGAAAATGGCAAACTGCAATAATATCATTAGAAAGTGATGTGTTTTGAGTATTTATTATCTTTGCATATTTCATTGTAGTTTGCATGAAAGTGTACAAAGCAAATTAGTTTTCCATTAAAATTTTGTACAGGAGACTTCCAGTTTGGTGGCAGGAAAAGTGGTTCCTTAGCAGTGGCATGAATCAAACAGAGAAGGCACTTTGCCAGGACAGTTCCAGAGCTTTAGATCTAATATAAAGTAAAGGGAAATAGTTTTGATGGAGAAATCTGACTGTGGTGGGAAGAAACAATGATTTCAATGGATCAATTAGGCTGATATAGCATGAAATCCATGGAGTGACTTGTGGAAAAAGAGGTGTGATGCCTTTTTTAAATTTTTGTTTCCTCTTCTCCCCTGTTGTACCCACTCTGCCCATCCTGGACATTTTCAGGCAGGTGGGAGAACACCACCAAAAGAGTTCAGTGTTGTTCCCACAGGGTACACTTTTCCCATGGTGCAAAGAGGAAATCCCTGAAACCCCCAGAAGTTCAGCTAATCCTTTGGCAGCTTCTTATGACGTCTGATCTGGGATTTAACCCTAAAATTGACTCTCCTACTTGAACAGGAGCATTTATTCATGCCTTACCTAAGCGACAGCAGGTCTGGCCATACAGCCAAACTGTATTTGTACCCTATAAAATCCCAACATAAAAGGCAAGCGCCAACAACAACTATTACATACAAGGACACAATCATTTTGAGAATTATGCTGCACATACACAGATACCTATTTGATCTTCAGAGATAAAAATTGTGAACAATATTTCTTCCATTCATTTCTCAATCTCTACCTGTGTACCTCCATGGTGGTAACTAGATGGGGGCCTGAGCAATTGGACACCTCCACACCGCTAGAGTTTTCTACTGTGCACACACCCTGACCTGCACAGCAAAGGTGACTGGACAGTCTGCTACTGTTTCATATTTATTTTTGTGTGCTTCTTTTTATTTTTGCTTTAATTTGTTTCTGTTTTTAATTTTTTTGTTGTTACTTTTTTCTCGGGGTGGGAGCTTTCTCTTCCTACATTACCCAAAAAGAGACAACAATAGTAGCCAGAAACCATGCAGGCAAGAAGGCAATGGGGAGACATATATAAAACCCTAAAGGAAAAAAACTGCCAATGAAGAATTGTCTATCCAACAAAGCTGTCAATCAAATATGATGGTGCAATCAAAACACTTTCAGTAAAAACTAAGCTAAGAGACTTTGTCAAAGCCAACCAAGTGCTTCAAAGCATCCTAAAGGGAGTTATTTGGACTGAAAACAAGCAAGAACAGACAACAACCAGAAATTGATAGATGAGGCAATTCCACCCAGAACTCAGCCGACAGATAGCAGAGTCCAAAATAGAAAAAAAAATTATAACAACAAATTCAGAGGACTTGGGAGGTCAAACAAAGATCAAAATAATAACAATGTCAAAGAAGGAAAAAATATTGTAACAGATATACAGGTGGTGAGGAGGTCAGATCAATAGACTGTCTTAACTGGAGTGAAAAGTTAGTAAGTAGATTTTAGGAAAACCTCAAAGAAAGTTAATACTTCACAACATACCATGAAAAGGAAGATCCAAGTTGAACATGGAAACATTAAAACTAAGAGGCAATTGACAAGAAAGAGCACAAAAAACATGAACTCAGCACAAGAAGGCATGCAGAACAAAGGAACTAGCAGCACCACAAAAATTAACATAATGGCAGCAATTAATTCATACCTTTCGATAATTACACTGAATGTCAATGGATTAAATGTGCAAGTGAAGAGACAGAGAGTGGCAGAATGGATAAAATAAGACCCTTCAATATGTTGCCTGCAAGAGACCCACCTTACACACAAAGACAAAAACAGACTAAAAGTTAAAAGATGGAAAATATATACCAAGATAATTGTAATGAAAAAATGGACAATACTAACCCCTGACAATATAAATTTTAAGGCAAAACCTGCATAAGAGATAAAGAAGGACACTACCTCATGGTTAAAGGGTCAATTGAACAAGATGACATAACCATAACAAATATCTACATTCCCAATGAAAGAGCCCCATAATATATAAAGCAAATTCTACTAGAATTGAAGAAAGCAATAGACAACTGTACAATAATAGTGGAAGATTTTTAAATGCCACTTTCGAAAAAGGATAGAACAACCAGAAAGAAATTCGACAAAGTTACAGAGGAACTAAACTGCACAATCAACCAACTTGACCTCATTGATGGGTACAAAACAGTCAACCCAACAACAACACAATACACAGTCTTTTCCAGTGCACATGGAACATTCTTCAGAATTCACCATGTCTTAGGCCACAAAAAAATCCTACATAAATGAACAAACATCAAAATATTATAAAGCATCTTTTCAGACCACAGTGCTATAAAACTAGAAATCAACAATAGGAAGACCAAGGAAATAAAGTCAAATGCATGGAAACTGAGTAACACCCTACTGAAAAGAGACTGGGTAGTAGAAGAAAATAAATGTGAATTCACAAAGTTCCAACAAACAAATGAGAACAAAAACACAAGATACCAAAATCTTTGGGACACAGTAAAAGCGGTGCTGAGATGTCAATTTATAGCAATACTTATAAACTTCCAAAAATAATAAAAAACCAAAATGAACACATTAAAACCCCATCTCCAACAATTACAAACTGATCAATAGAGGGAACCTACAGTCACCAAAAGAAAAGAAATAATAAAGATTAAAGCAGAAATAAACGAGATAGAAAACAGAAAAACTATACAAAGAATCAACAGGACAAGAAGCTGGTTCCTTGAAAGGATTAATGAAATTGACAAACCATTGGCAAACCTAACAAAAGAAAAGAGGGAGAAGACACAAATAACATACATTAGACCCCACATTAGTGATGCCATAATGGAACCAAAGGAAATCAAAAGGATAATAACAGAATACTATGAAGAGTTCAACTCCAACAAATTAAAAAACTTAGACGATATGGATACATTTTTAGAAAAACACGACCTACTTAAACTTACACAGAATGCAGTAGAAAACTTGAACAGACCAATAACAAAAGAATAATTTGACCAGGTCATCAAAAAAACTCCCAACTAAAAGAAGTCCAGGCCCAGATGGCTACACTGAAGAGTTTTATGAAACATTCAGGGAAGAGCTGTCACCAATTCTCAAATTATTCCAGAATATAGAGAAAGAATAATTTGAGAAACTTCCTAATATATTTCATGAAGCATGCATAACCCTCATACCAGAACCAGGGAAGGGCATCGCTAAGAAAGAAAATTAAGGATGAAGATCCCTCATGAACATAGATGCAAAAATTCTCAACAAAATCCTAGCCAACAGAATGCAACAGCACATCAAATAAAGAATACATCATGACCAAGTGAGATTCATATCAGAATGCAAGGATGGTTCAACACTAGAAAAGCAATCAATGCAATCCACCATATAAATAAGAAAAGCAAAAGGAACCACATGATTATATCAATTGATGCAGAAAAAGCATTTGACAAAATCCAACATCCATTCCTGATAAAAGCACTCAACACTGTAAGAATTGAAGGGAAATTCCTCAACATAATTAAGAACATATGTACAAAAGCAACAGCCAGCATCACTCTCAATGGAGAGAAACTGAATATTTTCCCTTTATGAACAGAAACTAGACAAGGATGCCCTTTGTCACCACTCCTATTCAATATTACGTTGGAAGTCTTAGCCAGAGCTATATGAAAAGATAGGGAAATTAAAGGCATCCAAATTCACAAAGAGAAAATAAAACTCTCTCTATTTACAGACGATATGATCCTATACATAGAAAACCCCAAAGACTCAGTATAAAAAGCTACTAGACCTCATTGGAAGATTCAGCAAAGTGACAGGGTATAAGATCAACATGCAAAAATCAGTTGGATTCCTCTATAGTAAAAATGACAGTGCTGAAAGGACATTAGGAAAGCAATACTATTTACAATAATCACCCTAAGGATGAAATATCTAGAAATAAATGTAATATCTAGAAATAAATGTAGTATCTAGAAATAAATGTAACCAGTGAAACAAAGGACTTATACAAAGGACTTATACAAAGAAGATCGTAGAAGAATTGATGCCTTTGAGTTGTGGTGTTGGAGGAGAATACTGAAAGTGCCATGGACTGCCTAAAGAACCAATAGATCTGTTTTGGAAGAAGTGCAACCAGAGTGCTACTTGGAGGCCAAGATGGCTAAGCTTCGTTTCTTATACTTTGGACACATCATTGTCCAGAGAGAACAGTCGCTGGAG
>NW_006408540.1:28968840-28969294 GCF_000296735.1 Chrysochloris asiatica | reverse complement strand
GAAGCTTCCTACGGAGCCTTTGCAGGGTATAAGATCGTAAGTGGAATACTGATCCCCATCCAGAATCTTCTGAGGTGGAAAATTTCCACTTGAAAGGATAAGCAGAACAACCTGGAGCAGCTAGAGGTACAGAAGACACTTCTTGAAAGAAAAACCAGCAGGAAAAATTAAAAACAATAAATACGTCTGAACAAGCAAATTGTTTGCTGGGGAGCCATCAAGGCAAGCAATCAAGTCCCCTCACAGGAAACCCTTTTCTAAGACTGAAACTCAAAGGAAATACAGGATCAGGCATGTAATCTTGCTGGTGACCATGTTTGTATACCGTTAACGGGAAGTGAGGGAAAAACAGCAATGAATCTGTGAGCTAAGTCTGATCATGTTCAATAGACTCCTGTCAACCTGGATTGAGACTTGGTTGGCCAGCAGTATAGTGAAACCTGGGGACTCCTGA
>NW_006408540.1:28967117-28968700 GCF_000296735.1 Chrysochloris asiatica | reverse complement strand
CCTATGGATTGGGATATAGCCACAGAGGACTAGAGTGGAGAATGAAGCATCCATCTGATATGAAGTGAGGGGAGATGCACAAGAATACCCATACTCAGAGATCGTGCCTATTTGACTTAGCTTCAATGGCAGGATGATCAGAACTAGACCAGAGGAAGAAAGAAGAAGAAAAAAAGTGTAACCCTCTACAATTTGATGACGTTGACCTATACTTATGGATGCAGTAGCTTCGAAGAGGGAATGTATCTTTACACAATAGATCATTCCCACCCCCACTGTATACAAGGCTGACAGGGATGGCAACTTAGACACTGGCTACCCAAAATGGGGGGCTACAAAGGCACGAAGTGACTGGCTTACAAATTTTCAAGAGGGAGCCTACTTCAGAGTGTGTGGGGGAAGGTAGAATCTCCAATGAGTGGTTTTCTATCTGTCTAGATGAGGCTGGTGAAAGGAGATGGTGATAAGAAGACTCTTGTTGTTCAATAGTGAATAATTGGTGTCAGGACTGATTGCAATTGTTGCAAATGTAAAGGTAGATATTTTGTAACAAAAGGAGGGGAGTGGTTGATGTTTCAGTCTAGGAGCAGAGGACCCTGGGACCATCAAGGGAGAAGGGTGGAGGCTGGGACCCTATACAGAGAAGCAGCGAAGACAATGATGTGGATAGATGGAGTGGCTAGGGATTCTAGACTCAAGGAGGGAGAGGGGCTGTGTGCTGGCAGTCAGGGGGCAGGCTTGCAGGGTATGCCCTTTGGTTGTTTGAATGGTTATATATTCCTGAGTGCTTCGGTGTACACCAAATGAAAAAAAGAACAAAACAAAACATAGGGAGTGGAAACAAATGTTGTTGAATAATGATGCATAGAGGGGATTGTAGTCATTGCTGTGAAACAAAATATGATAGGATGAATATAAAGCTGATGTTCGCTTATGAAAACTATCACTCAATTCACAATAAAACCTTGAAAAAAATGTGGATTTGTGACATTAGTTTTTATCTCTTCAATGTAATAGAACTCTTTGTACTTCCTCATTGGGTTCCCCCTTCCATTTTTCCTTCTTTCCTAAACCTTCCTGCTTTTTCAACTGTTTTTAGGCAAATACTGTCCTTTTGATCTCCTTTTGATTGTTCCTAATATTTGCAATGAGTCGGAACCAGCTCCACAGCACATAACAACAACAACAACAACAATGGTTGTTATGGTCCACAATATAAAGTGAGTTTGATTCCAGGTTTAAAGTGTATCATAGGATCACAGTCTCAGGGGTTTCACTAGTCTCATCTGACCAATTAAGTCTGGTCTTCATTATGATTTTGAATTTTTATTCTTCATTTTTTATACCACTCTGTCTTAGCCCTTCATTGTGATCCCTATTGAAGTTATCAGTAGTGATAGCCTGGAATCATCTAATTCTTGTGGTCTCAGACTAGTGGAGTCTGTGGTTCTGATGATCAATTAGTCCTTTAGATTTAATTGTTTCCTTGAATCCTTAATTTTCTTCACTCTGCTTGCTGCTTGTAACTATTGGGGAGAAACCAATAGTTACATGTTGGGGACTGTTCACGAGGAGGGGATATC
>NW_006408540.1:28965043-28965837 GCF_000296735.1 Chrysochloris asiatica | reverse complement strand
CAAGGAAAGGCTGGTGAGTTTGAACTGCTGACTTTGTGGTTCACAAAGACAGTGCTGATCCTACACCAAGAATCCACATGCACTAATTTGAGTGAAAAGATAAGAAATATACAATAAGGTAGAGGTCAGTGCAATATGAACCAGGTAAAGAGAGTAAAATTGCACAAGTGTAAAAGTCAACAATAATATATACTGTTATATATGTAATACTTCAATACCAATAATAAAAATAATAATAAAATCTATGAATGGATACATAGCTGGACATGCAAGATGAACAGATGTGTGATGGTAAATATGTTTTCACCCATGAGCATGTCTTATTTTATTTACTCCTCTCTACTTTTCATTAACTCTCAGCCATTAAGTCAACACTTTCTTATATCTGACTCATGTAGAATTTGACATAGTTGGAGTTTTTGTTGTTGTTGCTGTTAATTTTGTTTTCCAGGCAAAATTAACCAGACCCACTGCTGTAAATAAATTCTGATTCATGCTGGGGCAGAGTAGAACTGCCCCATACAGTTTCTATGGCTGTGAATCTTTACAGAAGTAGACTGCCTTATCTTTGTTCCATTGAACATTTTCTACGGCAGAACATCTGATGAGTGCAAACCACCAACATTTTGGTTAGAAGCTCAATGCTTATCTCACTCATTTTGCTTTGATTATTCTTCATTTTTTTCCTATAGTCCTTTGCTCATTCTTTTCTTTTCTCACTTCTTTTGTCTATTGCCCTTTTAAATTCTTCAGCACAATAGTTGTTGGCTTATCTACCAATTAATATTCTTATC
>NW_006408540.1:28960885-28963963 GCF_000296735.1 Chrysochloris asiatica | reverse complement strand
CTCCGGCAATTAAGGGTGTGTCATCTGCATTTCATAAGTTGAGACTTCCTCCAGTTATAATGCCATATTCTTCTTCATAGAATGCAGCTTCTCAGATTATTTGCTGAGTTTACAGATTTAATAGTACGATGAAAGGATATAACCTTGGCACACATCTTTCCTGATTTTAACCTATTCAATATGTCTTTGTTGTTTTTAAATGACTGCCTCTTCTTGCACTATGTACAGGTTCCTCATGAGCACAATTAAGTGTTCTGGAATACCCATTCTTCACAATGTTATCCATACCTTGTCATGGCCTGCACAGTCAAAAATCTTTGCATAGTCAATAAAGCATTGGTAAACATCTTTCTGATATTCTCTGCTTTCAAACAAAATCCATAATAATATCAAGCAATAATATCCCAACTTCCATATTTTCTGTGGATCTGCCTTAAATTTCTAGCCGTTCACTGTTCATGTACTGTTGCAACTATTTTTGAATCATCTTCAGAAAAACTTTATTTGCATGTGATATTAATGGTATTGTTTGATGACTTCCACATTCTGTTGGATCACCTACCTCCCTTTGGAATTGGCACAAATATGAATCTTTTCCAATAGGTTTTCCAAGTACCTGTCTTCAAATTTCTTGTCATAGATGAGTGAATACCTCCAGTGCTGTATCAGTTTGTTGAATCATTTCAATATTTATTCCATCAATTCCCAGATCCTTCTTTTTTGCCATTGCTTTTGTGCAGCTTGGACTTCTTCCTTCAGCACCATCAGTTCTTGATCAGATGCTTGCTTTTAAAATGGTTTGAACATCGACTATTTCTTTTTGGTAGAGTGACTATATATTCCTTCCATCTTCTTTTGATGCTTTCTGCATCATTCTATATTTTTACCATAAAATCTTCAACAGTGCTTCAAGTAAGGCTTGAATTTTTTTTCATCAGATCTTTTAGTTTCAGAAATGCTGGATGTGATCTTCCCTTTTGTTTTTTCTAACTCCATGTCTTTGGCATTAATTACAATGCTTGATTTTTTCATCTGGAACTGCCATTTGAAATTTTCTGTTCAGATCTTTTACTTTCTATTTTTTCCACTCAGTTTAGCTTCTCTACACTCAAAGCCATGTTTAAGAGTTTCTTCTGACATCCATTTTTTTGCTCTTTATATGTTAGTGATGTTTAATGCCCTCAAATTGGTTCAGACACTTAGAGACCCTGTATAGGGTTTCTGAGGAGTGCCTGGTAAAGTTTGAAGTGCTGACCTTGTAGTTATCAGAACTGTAGAATAAGCACTGGATTGCAAACCACAAAGTCAATGTGGCTGTTAAATGCCATTTTTTGACAGAGGATACATATTTGTATATGCTACAAATATATCCACGATATAGTAAAGTCTGCAGGAAGCAGATTTTCACATCTATCTTCCATAGAGCAGCTGGTAAGAATGTATCACTGACATCAAGTGCTAAATCACTGTGCCATTGAGAATTATAATAGTGAATTATTTAATATGTCTCTTCTAGCCAAGTGTTTTCAGTTCTCGCCAAATAATTTCTTCCTGATGGGTCTGGGTAAGAGAAGGTGGGGAAGATGGTGATAGGATTATATATTTCAATTTAAATGATTATTAACAGGGTTGATTGGGCATTTTTTTTTTATCCTGCTTGGTACAAAATGAGTCATCTCAGAAACTGGGATGTGGGAATCTCATTACTACCAAGAAAGAACCAAGAGTAGGGAGCATCCTTTGGGCCCTAAGATCCTTGTGTATTGAACATCCTCAACACAGGAGAAGAGCTGTGACATCAGAATAGTGGGAGCAGCAGAACCACAGGTTATAGCATGGGTGGGATTTCTAGCCCATGGATCAAGTAAAAGTGGATGACTTTGGGCAGGAGGCTTGCTTACAGAGTAGGGTACCTACAGGTACTTAATTAGGGGAACTAGGTTTGCTGACCCATGGGGCTGGACCAGATTGCCTTCAGGATGAGTCATCTGGTGGAGTAGTATGCACTATGGTAATTTATCAGCAGCCCTAAGTCCAGAGAGAGGCATATGAATACAGTAGAGGAGAGTCTAACCTGACTAAAAGAACTGTGTCCTGAACATTTCTGACCCAGAAATGTAAAATGTTCACTTCCCTGTTGTTGTTAGGTGCCATTGAGTTGGCTCTGACTTATAGCAACCCTATGCACTACAGAATGAATGCCTGGTCCTACAGCGTCTTCATAATTGTGGTTACATTTGAGACTGTTGTCATTGTGCCAGTACATCTCATTGGAGGTCTTTTTCTTTTTACTGTCATTCTCCAGGGATGGGAACCTCCTGATAATATATATGAAGTTGTTGTTGTTAAGTGATATTGAGAGAGTTCTGACTCATAGTGACCCTGTATAGGGTTTCTGAGGAGCAGTTGGTGGGTTTGAACTGCTGACCTTGAATTGCAGAACTTTGAACTGTTGATCTTACAGTGCCACACCCAGAGTCCCACAGTATTACACCTGGTGTTTGAAGTATGAAAGATAAAGTTTAGCTATCATGGATTTTAAGAAGCATTCTGGCTGTATTTTTTCCAACACATATTTGTTGCTAATCTGGTGGTCCATGGTACTCTCAATATTCTTCCCTAACACCATAGCTAAAATGCATGAAACCTTTTAAGATCTTCCTTATTTTTTGCCCAACTTTCACATGCATATGAGGCTTTTGAAAATACCATGGCATGGATCAGGCTCACCTTAGTCCTCAAAATGATATCTTTGTTTTGAACACTTTAAAGAGGTCTTGTGCAGTAGATCTGCCTATTGCAATATATTATTTGATTTCTTGATTGCTGCTTCCATGAGTGTTTATTGTGGATCAAAGCAAAATAAAGTCTTAGAAAACTTTAAATTTTTCTTCATTTATCATGATATGCTTTTTGATGACTTTTATTTTCTTTGTATTGAAGTTCAATCCATATTGAATAATGTAGTCGTTGATCTTCCTCAATAAATATTTTAAGTCTTCTTTGCTTCCAGCAAGCAAGATTGTATCATCTGTATATTGCAAGTTGTCAGTGAATCTTCTGCCAATCGTGATGTCA
>NW_006408540.1:28936382-28944234 GCF_000296735.1 Chrysochloris asiatica | reverse complement strand
GGGACTCTTTCTTTCCCCCATACTCTTAAACTAAACTCCCTCTTAAAACCTTGTAAGCCATTTGCTTCGTGCCTTTATTGCTCCCTTATTTTAGGTAGCCAATGTCTAAGTTGCCCGTCCCTATCAACCCTGTGTACAGAGGGGATAGCATTGATACTTGATGTGAATACTCCTTCCCTCTCTGTTGTTCTTTTGAGCTACTACATCCATGAGTATAGGTCAAGTTCATCAAATTGTAGCAATTTACCCTCATTTCCTTTATCAAAAATTGTGTTTTGTTTTTTTACTCTTCCTTTAGTTGAGTTCTGATCATCTAGCCATCGAGGCTCAGTCAAATGGGTACTATCTACAAGTTTGAGTGTTTTTGTGCATCTCCCCTCACTTAATATCCACTGGATGCTTCACTCTCAGCTCTAGCCCTACTTGGCTATGTCCTTGTCTATGGGATCAGGTGTTCCCAGGTCTCACCACACTTTGTACCAACCAGTCTTTCCTCTTCTCTCTCTCATATCCAGGAAAATGGAGTCCATGGAATGTGGTAGAACTCAGTCCATTTCTTCATTGCTGCCTTTCCCCTTCTTCCACTCACCAGTAGACCAACATGGTTGTCATCAAGATTACATGCCTGCTCATGTGTCCCCTTTGAGTTTCAGTCTTAGAGGGAGGTTTGTCCTGAAGGGACTTGATTGCTTGCCTTGATGACTTCCTGGAGAACAACTTGCTTATTCTTGTAGTAGCCTGTAATACTGGCATTTTTGTTTCAAGTTTTTCCTGATGATCTTTCCTTTAAGATGCTTCTTCTGTTCCTCTAGCTATTCCAGGCTGTTCTGCTTGTCCTTTATAGTGGGAATGTTCTACCTCAGAGGGTTCTGGATGGGGCTCCGGATTTCACATAAGGTCCTATACACTGCATAGACTCCACAAGAGGTCTACTTCACTGATCAAGTTGTAAAACCACTTTTATGTATTCCAATCAGTTATAGGGCTTTACAAGCTTTCTGTAATCATGTTTCCAGACATTCCTTTCTATCTCACTCAAGTGTCTATATTACAATAGTAGGCGAGGGTAACCAATATAAGACAGTCAAGCATCTTTGTATTATTTCCCCTCTTCAGACTATGCCTTGATCCCTATATCACAGAGTCCTGTTGTTACAAGTTTGAGCATGCATCACTATTTACCTGTGTTCAATTTAGCCCATGCAAATCTGTCTCAGTGTTCCCAAATCTACCTTGTTCTTCCACCCCCTCTCCCTAGGAACAGAAGATACTTCTTGAAAGAAAGACCAGCAGGAAAAATAAAAAACAAAAATGGCAGTCTGGTTGACTACCACAAGAACAAGCAAGTTATCCTCAGGGGAGCCATCAAGACAAATAATCAAGTTCCTTCAGAGTAAACCCCCTTCCAAGACTGAAACTCAAAAGGAATACAGAATCAGGCATGTAATCTTGCTGGAGACCACATTCGTCTACTGATAAGGGTTCGTTGTGGAAGAGCAGCAATGAAAATGTGGGCTGAGTCTGACCAGGTTCAATAGACTCCTGTCAACCTGGAATGTGGTGAGACCTGGTTTGCCAGCAGTGTGGTGAGACCTGGTTTGCCAGCATTATGGTGAGACCTGGATACTCCTGAGCCCATGGACAAGGACATGGCCACAGAGGGCTAGAGTGGAGAGTGAAATATCCAGCTGACATGAAGTGAGGGAAGATGCACTAGAATGTCCATACTTTCAGATAATACCCTTTTGACCTAGGTTCAATGGCTGGGTGATCAGAACTCAACTAGAGAAAGAAAGAAAAGTCAATAATAATAATAATAATAATTTCTGTAGAATCTCCATTGAGTGGTTATCAACCTGTCTAGATGAGGCTGGTGAAAGAGGATGGGGATAAGATTCTTGTGGTTCAATAGTAAGTAGTTGTTATCATGACTGACTGTGATTGTTTCAACTGTAAAGATAAACATTTTACAGCAAAAAGAGGGTCTTGGTTGATCTTGTAGTCCAAGTGCAGAGGAGGACCCTGGGGCCATAAAGGGAGACAAGCAGAAGTGTAGTATGGGACCCTATTCAGAGAAGCAGCGATGCCAGAGATGGTGGCAGAGATGTGATGTGAAGAGATGGAGTAGCTTGGGACTCTAGACTCATGGAGGGAGAAGGGCTGTGTGTTGGTGGCCAGGGGACAGGTTTGCAAGGTATGCCCTTTGGGTGTTTGAATGTTTGCATATTCCTGAGTGTTTTGGTGTACATCAAAACAAAACAAAACTAACAAAAGAACAGAGGGAATAGAAGCAAATACCGTTGAATGATGGTGCATGGAGGGGATTGTACTCATTACAATGAAATGAAATATGACAGGATGAGTGTAAAACTGATGTTCTCCCATGTAAACTATCATGGATTCACAATAAAAACCTAAAGAAGAAAAAAAAATTGTAGAAAAATGGAATGAAAATATAATGGGATTTTTCTACAAATTTTTTATAGTTTTCTCATGCATATGTGCCTTGTGTATTCAATTCCATAGGTAGGCCAGGCAACAGAATGATTGAATAGTGGAAGAATTTGGGGAAGTTGTATATCTACACTCTAGAGACAGAATATACCCTAGATGAAATTCCCATTTTGCTCTGAAGACTTTCACCTGACTGGATTAAGCCCACCAACATTAGGAGGGTACTCTGCTTTACTTTAAGTCAATTGACTTAAATCACACTATTTACTTTATAACAGAGTTTAAATAGTGTTTAACCAAAGACTGAGTTCCATAGTCTAGCTAAGCTGACACAAAAAATTAATTATCACAATATAGTTACATCTTTCTCTATTCATTATTGTTCACTCCAGTTCTGACTTAGCATTCGCATTCAACAGTCCAGCTAGAGTCTCTTTTTTGTTGTTTGTTTTAATTTTAGGGGGAAATTTAATGACTCTAAAGAACTCATGAGGAGTTCTGTGGTTAGAACTTGTAGAAGAAAATGAGCTTCAAGAGAAAAATATGTGGTAGCATCTAAGAAAGCTCTGTGACTTTGTAGGATACATGTGGCAAGAAGAAAAACAGCAAAGAAGGTGCTTGAATACAAATACAAATGCAAGAGTTGCATGAAACTGTAACAAAGTGCCAGGAGAGTGAATACAAAATAAAAATTTATGCCTTGCAAAATATGCTAGGAACAATGAAAAGAACATTTTGCTAGGCCAAAACAGGAAGAGGAACAAGACAGAGAGTATTCCATTCTTGGAAGCAGATGGCATAATGTTAAAGCAATGACTTAACTGCTGTTTTGTTTTTGTTCCTATTCATGAAAGAGCTGGTTCTACTTAAACTGTTAAAGCAAGCATTTATAAGATACCTTTTAAATTCCAATGTAGCTGAGAATGTAAAGAGATTGTACACCATTCCAGCACCTACAGATCAGATCAGATTTTTTAAAATTTTTTTTGTCTTCAGGTCAAAGCAATTCCCAGAGTACAGAAAGAGTATCCAGCATCAGTGTTGGCAATCCTAGCAAACCTAGGAGAATGGGGTAGGTGATTAGAAACGAGGCAAAAGATTCCCTATTCAAAAGGAGTTAAATAGGTTGCCTTGAAAACAAAATGGCAATTTTTTAGATCACTCCAAGTACTGAGAAAAGAATGAAGCAAATACTGGGTGCCAGCATAAATTTATTAAGAATGAATTATAGAATGAAGTTTAATTTCCTTTTCTGACTAGTAAGAAGGGAAATGCCATTAAGTTAGAATACATCAATTTTTGTGAAAGACTTCTTTTATTTAGCATAATGTTGGTGAGATTTATTCTTGTTGAATACATCCAAGTTGTTATTTGGCAGTGAGTCAGCTAGGACCTTATGTACAATACAAGGAAACTATTGTTCCTATGTTTGAACCCTTTCCTATTTTATTATTGAATAGTATTTCATAGTGTGAATATATCACAATTTGTTTATCCACTCTCTGATTGATGGACACTTGGGCAATGTCTATTTTTTGTTACTAGGAAAAATGTTGCTATGGATATTCTTGTTATAAGTCAATTTTGTGAATAGTTTTCCTTTTTCTTGGATAAATTCCTTTGACATTACCATTATGTTTCTTGTACTGTGGTGGCTTGTGTTATGCTATTGGAAGTTATGCCACTGGAATACAGTTGTATTCTGGCATCCACAGGGTAACCATGAGTCAGAAAGGTACTAGCTGGTAAATACTGTGAGAAATAGGATAAAATGTTATTACAGGGAATCATATGAATAGGGCCAGGAGGGACAAGGAGTGGTTATAGCTGTTAATGTGTTAATGTTGTTTTTGTTGGTAAGTGCCTTCGAATCAGTTCCAACTCATAGTGACCCTATATAGGGTTTCCGAGGAGCAACTGGTGCGCTTGAACTGCCTGTAGTCTGGCGTATTAACCCTAAGCGCAACACCAGGACTCCTAGCTTTAAATAGACTAGCTTAAAATTTACAATTGTGTCTTTATCATGGGAAATTGTATGGCTCATGGTTGCAAGTAAGGATTGTTGTTGTGAAGTGCTGTCAAGTTGGTCCTACCCATAGTGACCCTCTTTAGGGTTTTTGAAGGGCAGCTTGAACTGCCGACCTTGCAGTTCAAAGGCTTTGCAGTCTGGCGCATTAACCCACAGCGCCACATTAGGGCTGCGCAAGGGAGGATGTTGTTGTTGTTGTTAATAAGAGTTAATAAGAGTCCACAAATGCTGAGCGTTTGTGTGACAAGATAGAAACGACCATTTCAAAAACTGGGTAAAAGGGCAGCTAGGAGGAATTAATGGCTGCCAGGCAGAGCGTAGTGTTACGAATCTGGCTGCTAATCTCACGGTCAGCAGTTCAAAACTACCAGCTTTTCCGCAGGAGAAAGATGAGGCTTTCTGCTCCCCTAAAGATTTACAGGCTTGGAAACCTTGTACAGGGTCGCTATGAATTGGAATCGACTCCAAGGCACATAACAACAACAGGAGAAAATTAAACTTATGACAACTATACTGTGCTAACATTTCATAAAAATCATTTAAGAAGGAAATTGAAACAAATCAACAAAAAGTATTTTGAAAAAGATAACTTAAGTGCAGACTTCTTTTTATCTGAGAAACAGTTAATGTGATAGAATGGGAATAGTGGCATTTAAGTGTGAAGTTAAGCCAGAAATGAAAGAAAAAAGAAATAATACCAATGCAGTTTAAGAACCTGTCCTGTGGGAACCAAGTTAGATCTTTCTCTAAGTTACAATGTGTAACTACATCCAAAATTGAGTTCTGGTGTGGTGCTATAGCATAAGAACTGGACTGCTAACTACAAGGTTGGCAACATAAATGCAACCTTTCCAGATGTTCCTTGAGAACCTAGACAGGATTGCTATGAGTTGGAACCAATTCAATGGCACTTAACAACAACAAGAACAATATCCAAAATACATAAATTAAAGGGAGGATGATTTTAGTTAAAAGGGACTGAATGTGAGCTCCCTTTTCCTTCTCTCCTGTGGCTTTTTTATACTGCTTTGAGGGTAGTTGTCTAACTGGAGGAAAGAACTAGGCTGTTTTGTTCTCCTTATTCCTTCAAAGTTGCTGAAATACCAGATACTCATGCTTGATATGTGTGTGTTAAGCTGAGTTGGAGGAATTATTTAATTCAAAGAGGTATCCAAAAATATTACTGTCCATTTACAGGGAGAATATCCCAGATCTTCTGGTCATGAGGATGGCATAGGACTCAGTCATATTGAGTTGAGGGTCCAAGTTCCCAGTTCCTGGTAATCATCACAAAACTCTAAAGGCAGACAACGTAGAGAGATTAAAGGGAATTTTTTACTTTTTCATATTAGTTGGGAGTTTGTTCTAAAAGCTTTCCAAAGCAAAGTTTTTAAGTCAATTCTATTAAGAAGCAATGAATCATAAGTGATAAGGATATTCATTTTATAGTCTTCATATATAGGTACATTTTCACAGATTCATTAGGGGGAAAAAACATGATCGGTAACTCCTTTGATAGAATCTATGACTAACTTGGAACATAAAGTAATTGCTATCCTGGAAGGGATATTAAATTTTGCTTGAATGTGAATCACTCATACTGTTTTTCAAGAATGTCAGTTTCTGCAAATTGTTTTTTTTTTTTTTTAAAAAAAAAAAAACCATATGTTGTTATTAAAAGAATCATACCTCAAGTTTAAGGCTCTTTTTAATGCTGAATATGACTCATTATTTTAAGTTTTAAAATTATGTAAAGCCATAATATCGACTCCTGTTACTTAAAAACAATGCTGTGTATAACAATGGGAAGATATAAGGTTATTCAAAATCCCCTTTAAAGTAGAAAGATGAGGCTTTCTGCTCCTATGAAGATTTAGAGCCTTGGAAACCCTGTACAGGGTCTCTATGCATTGGAACCGACTCAATGACACTTAACAAAGACAGCAACAAATCCCCTTTAACACTAGCAAAAGAAACTTTTTTTCAGTATGTCATTTGCTTGATAAAATAGGAAGAGCCTGGTGCTTACATAATTCAAAGACCAAAAGAATCCCTAGCTTCCCTTCTTTAATGACAATTTCTTTGTTGTAATCACTATTATTTTCTAACACTTATTTTCTGAAAAATTATATAAATGATTTTACCATATACTCAAAACCATCTGCTGGTTTTCATTGGCATAATCTCAGATCATAAGTATATTCTTTGCATATTTTGTTTTGTAAAAATTAAATGTCATTTTGTTTTTCCCTTACAACTATGGATCAGTCTCTTAAATATTTATATTTTAAGCAAGGACATTTCTCTGGATACAGCGATCAAATAGCATAAAACTTTAACATTTATTTTTCACATTAAGGGGAAAAACACTAAACTGAAAAATGATTTTTAAAATGCATTATGCAGAAAAACACAAGCAATTTATTATATAAAGATACTGAGTTTGTTTAATCACAGTGAATGGTTGTTTTCTTGAGTAGGTTCAATTATAAGCAATTAAAAATGATTAAACATGATGAAAAAATACATAAGTATAAATAAAATAACTTTAAATTCAAATAATAAAAACGCCAAAGATAAAACAAAATAGTATCTATGCCATGAATGGAGATTATATCATTAAAATGGAATAAGCTCTGTTGTTCAAGTATTTCAGGGACAAGAAAAATTTGGAATATAGACTAGATAGTTGTTAAGTGCTGTCATGTTGGTTTAAACTCATAGTGACCCTATATAGGGTTTCTGAGGACCAACTGGTGAATGTGAACCATTGACACAAACAACTATAACAACCTCTGGTGCTTATCCTACAGTGCCTTATTAGGACTCCATTTAGGTAGTAGCAGGTGAGAAATGTACATCCATTTGCACTAGAACATAGCTTTTTCTCTACTATGCATGTGCAAAATACAAAGTTAAGTAAAATTTTGCTTCTAGAACATCATAGAAACATTTATTAAATAAAAATATCGTAATTTGAAGCTATTGTTTCTTGACATATCCCCAATCTAGGTTTATACACTTTGGAAGGAGTTGTTACCATCTATCTAATCCTTCATGAAAGAATTCTTCACTCTTTGTTTTACACCACCTAAAAACAGTAGTTTGAGCATCCCCAAGAGATTCAAGTCATGTCCTTTTCAATACTATTTTACTTTGGGGAATAAAGAGAAATCTTAAGTTGACACAATCAGGGCTGCAAACATGTCTCTGCAATCAGTGAATAGCTGTGGACATGTTCTCTCAACAACAAGCTTATTTTACTCTTGTTAAGGAGCCTTCTAAATAAAGGATACTTTATGTGCTTTGAAAAAAAACAATTTTGAAGTCAGGGCTAATATCACTTAAAACAAAACACAGACACACACA
>NW_006408540.1:28933014-28935766 GCF_000296735.1 Chrysochloris asiatica | reverse complement strand
CATTTATTTCTGTTCTAATCTTTATTATTTCTTTTCTTTTGGTGGCTGTGGGTTCCCTCTGTTGGTCTGTCTCTAATTGTTGTAAATGCTGTGCTTATGTGTTAGTTTTAATTCTTTCTTGTTTTTTCCCAAGGTTCCTGCGGCATGTTTCTGTTGTGTCTCTGCGGCTCCTATTTCGTACCGCCGTTTGGACTCGCCCAGGATGTGGGCTCAGGCCTCCGTGCCTGGCCAGCAGATTCAAAAGTAAGTGATTTCCTGCCTCAGTTCCAAATTCCACAGGCTATAAGCCTTCAAACCTTTAAACTATTCCTATCTCTGTGCGTCTGAGTTTGGGAGCTCTGTCTTGCCTCTTTTTTGCCTGGAATTCTGAGTTATTGCTGATGGC
Source organism: Chrysochloris asiatica (assembly GCF_000296735.1). Taxonomy (NCBI): domain Eukaryota; kingdom Metazoa; phylum Chordata; class Mammalia; order Afrosoricida; family Chrysochloridae; genus Chrysochloris; species Chrysochloris asiatica. The sequence continues at coordinate 28,935,381 of NW_006408540.1, read as the reverse complement.
AACCTTCACTACATCTTCACCCTAGCTGCCATCAAGCCCCACCTCCCCAAATACCCCAACTGATTTTCGTATGTTGATCTTATACCCTGCCACTTTGCTAAATCTTCCAATGATGTCTAGTATCTTTCCTGACTTTTTCCTCCACCCTTTTCAGAGCCTTTGAATTTGTTTCCATATCATTCTTCTGAATTCCTTCTCAGGCATATCCAAAAACCTGCTCTTCCTCTTCTAGGAAAACTTTGTCTGCCTCCAGCTCCTTTGTCTCAGTTACTGTTTTCTGTTTTTGAACATTTTTTCAGATCTGTTCTTGTGTTTTATTGGTCATTCCCAGTAATTATGTGAATTTTTAGTACTTAAATAGATATTTGTTGCTGTGTTATCAAGCTTACTGGGTGTCTCCTGGTGGATATAATCAAGAGATAGGCTGCCCTTTTCACATATAATGCTTAGCAGCTGTTATTGGCTCTTTTCTCAATGGTGTATTATTATGGGGTATGATTGTAGCTTGGCTATATGGCTATGATTGCTTTCTCTTCCTGGGTAGCATAAGGAGAAAAAGCTGCCACCTTCAGGAAAAGTATGTGATCAAAAGGATCAAAAACAGAAGCAATATAAAAGCAGTGACAAAAACCACCACTTTGAAACAAAAACAAAACTGTGGCCAACTGGACAGTCACCTTGCTATATAGGCAGTTTGTGTGTGCACCATAGAGGGCTCCAACAGTTGTTGGGGGTGTCCGTTTGCTCAGGCCCCTCATCTAGTCACCACCATAGAGGTGTATAGATAGATATTGCAAAGTTAATGGGAGAAAGATTGTCTACAATTTTTGTCTCTGAATGTCAGTTAGGTATCTGTGTGTGTACAGCATAATTCTCAGGATAGTTGCATCCTTTCATGTTGGGGTTTTACAGATTGCTCATATGGTTTGTCTGTCATCCCTGATTGACCTGTTTTTTTCTTGCTGTATGTGCAGGACTAAAGGGTCCCACACAAGTTAATTTTAGAGCTGTGACCCATAGGCTGACGTCATAAGCAGCAGCCAAATAATTTGCCCTTAGGTCTGATAGGGCTCTTTTTCTCTGTGCCGTGGGAAAACTGTGGGCTCAACACTGCACTCTTTTTTGGGGAGGTGTGCGCACCCACCTGCCTGAAGGCATCCAGGCTGGGCAAAGAAGACATGACAGGGAAGAGGAGGAAAATATGTGTAGAATCCCCCCACACTTCCTTTTACAAATATCACTACACTGCTTTTAGTGCGGTCTCCCTGTCCTGGTCTGGCTGTGGCCTTGTCCTCTGAACTCCACCTGGGCGGGGTGGCTGCAGAGGGAGTACCATGTCTAGAGCAATTCTTAAATTGCAGTACTTGTCTTTACACCATGATTTTTCCACTGGCATGTGTGGGAAACTGACACCTTGCCCTTGTGCTAGAGCCAGAGCTCTGGTGCTGTTCCAAGAAAGCAGCTTCTCTGGGTTTTCAGTCCCTCCCTGATGGATCTTTTCCTAACTGACTCTGCCTCAGCCACTGTGAGAGCCAGAAGCCTAAATCACTGACATTTTGAAACAAGTTTATGAGAATGTTGCTCTACATAAAACAACAATTTTTAGATGGATCAAGAATTTTAAGAAAGATTGAGAAGACCTCAAAAATAAGCTAAGAAAGAGAAAATCATCAACCTCTACAAAAGCTAACCACATGGTTGGTGATTCAAACCCACCAACGATTCTACAAGAAACATATAAGATTGTCTGCTCCTGTAAATATTTATATTCTTAGATATACTATAGAAGGTAATTATGAGTTGGAATAGACTCAAAGGAAGTGGGTTTAATTTTGGTCTGGTGGCTGAAGTCCAGAAAATGGGGAAGAAAACAATAGAATCACTATGATGCAATAACTACTGTAGTTGAGAATCTCACTTGGCTTGTTATTTTCAATTTAAAGTGAATTACCTTGATTTCAGCAAGTTTGTTTTCAATGGGTGCCAAAAGTGTAGTGCAAAGATCAGCTATCTCAAAGAGCTGATCTTTCTATCAGGATTTTAAATAAGAATGAAGCTATAGAGGAAGTTTTCATGGAACAAATCATGGCCAGAGACAAGTCATGATTTATCAATAAGATCAGAGAAAAAGTCTGATGAAAATAGTGGCTTCTGAGGGTATCTGCGGGGCCAGTTAATTTCAAGGTAAAGAGTTGAGCTCAGGAAGTTATGTTTTGTTTTGTTTTTTGTATTTTCAAAGAGGTAATCTTGACAGATTTTATTGATGGACACAGAAGAACTACAGGAATTTATTATGAAGTTTAAAGAAAATTAAACTGGATTGGTGAGCAAAAGACCACAATAACTGCACAGAGGAATTATATATAT
>NW_006408540.1:28929676-28932914 GCF_000296735.1 Chrysochloris asiatica | reverse complement strand
TACCCATCCCTGCCAACCCTGTCTACTGAGGAGGTGGGAGTGATCCCCGCTGTAAAGTATTGTTCCCTTTTTTGAGATATTACATTCACAAGTATAGGTAAAGTTCATCAAATTATAACAGGTTACTTCCCTCCCTCCCCCTTCTTTCTCCTAGTTGAGTTCTGATCATACAGCCATCTAAGCCAAAGTGGATATTATCTGCAAGTATGGGCGTTCTTGTGTATCTCACCTCAGTTCATATCAGCTGAATGCTTCACTCTCTGCTCTAGTCCTCTGTGACCATATCATTGCCTCTGGGTCCAGGACTCCCTGGGTCTTACCATTCTGCTGGCCACCCAGGCCTCCACGTGAGTTCACAGGGGTCTATTGAATGTGGTCAGACTTAGCTCACAAATTCATTGTTGCCTTTTCCTACTCTTCCTCTTATCAGTAATCAACTTGGTAACCAGCCAGACCACCTGACTGCTCATGTATTCCCCTTGAGTCTCAGTCTTGGAAGGAAGTTTTCTTTGAGGGGTTCAACCACTTGCCTTGATGGCTCCGGGTGAACAGCTTACTTGTTCTTGTAGTAATCAATCAGATTGCTGTTATTATTTCAGATTTTTCCTGCCAGTCTTTATTTCACAAAGTATCTTCTGTTCTGACTGCTCCAGAATCATCTGTTTACTACCTCAGATGATTCTGGATGGGGTTCTGGATTCCACCTATGGTCTTATGCAATGCAAAGGCTCCACAGGAAGCCTCTTTAACTGGGTAACTTCTAGCCTCTTTAAGGTATTCCAATCATTTGTAGGCTGAAGATGGATTTATAAGCTTTCTGTAGTGATGCTTCTGGCTATTCATTTGTCCCCTCTTCTAGTGTCTGTTTTACAATGGTGGGCAAGGGAAACCAAGATTCAAAACACAGCCAAGTATCTTAACATTATTCCTCTTATTTACCCCTTCAAACCGTGCCTCAATCCCTGTATTCTGGAGCCCTGTTGTTCCAAGGTTGTGCATACCTAATCATTTACCTCTGTCCCACTTACCCCATGCAAACCTGCCTGTTATCCCATCATCCTTGTTCTTCCATTCCCTCTCCCTTCTTGTGTATTGCCCCCCACCCCCCTCCAGCACCCAAGCTATCCTGTGTCTATTCCCTACCCTGTGCTCTATCTTCCCCTCCCTCCCTCTCCTCCTCTCATCATAATCATCCTGGTGATCAGTAATATATATATATACTCCCCCCCCCCTTTTAGGGTGGGTTCTTTTCTTCATCTTTTACAACAATGGTCCTATGCAGTATTTCACCTTTTGAAACTGACTAATTTCACTCAGCATAATGTCCTCAAGGTTCATCCATGTTATGCAATGGCTTGCATCTTCCTTGTTGTACTTCAAGGTAGCATAGTATTCCATTGTGTGTATGTATCACAGTTTGTTTATTCGTTCTTCAATTGAAGGGCACTTAGGCTGTCTCCATCTTTTTGCTATTATAAATAGTGCTGCTATGAACATTGGTGTGAATATATTTACTCATGTTATGGCTCATATTTCTTGTGGGTAAATACCAGAAGAGAAATTGCTGGATCATAAGGTTTCTATTTCTAACCTGAGGAAGCTCCATATTGCTTTCCAGAGTTGTTGGACCATTTTGCAATCCCACCAACAATGTAGGAGGGTCCCAGTATCTCCGCATCCTCGCCAGCGTTTATTGTCCTCTACTTTTTTGATCTTTGCTGTTATTGCTGGTGTGAGATGATATCTCATTATTGTTTTGATTTGCATCTCTCTGATGGCTAGTGATCATGAACATTTCTTCATATGTTTGTTGGCTGCCTGGATCTCCTCCTTGGTGAAGTGTCTGTTCATGCCCTGTGCCCATTTTTTAATTGGGTTATTTGTCTTTGTCTTGTAGAGGTGTTGTAATTTCCTATAGATTTTAGAAATGAGCCCCTTGTCTGATGTGTTATTGCAAAAGGTTTTTTTCCCATTCTGTGGGCTCCCTTTTTATTCTTTTGGTGAGGTCTTTTGATGCACATAAGTTTTTTTTGTGTGTGTGTTTTTTTAATGTTTTATTGTGAATTGTGTGATAGTCTACATGGGAGAACATTAGCTTTACATTCATTCCATCATCTATCATTTCATTGGCATAGTTACCATCCTGTCCATGCATCCTCACCCAACCAAAGGGTGTACCCTGTAAGCCTGCACCCCATCACCACCACCACCATAGTCCTCAGCCTCTTTCCATCTCCTGATCCCGAGTCCCCAGCCACACAATCTCTTGACGTCGTCTTCTCTGCCTCCATCTCAGGCCTCACCCCTTCTCTGGGTAGGATCCCGCTCTCTGCTTTTCTACATTGATGGTCCTAGGGTCTCCTGCTCCTAGACTGAAAAGTTAATCACTCCCCTCCTTGCTGCAAAATGTCCACCTTTAGATTTCCAGCCCTCACAATCAGTCCTGATAACAATTATTCACCATTGTTGATGCACATAAGTTTTTAATTTGTAATATGTCCCAATCATCTATTTTGTCTTCTTTTGTTTGTGTAATTTTCAAAATGTTTGTTAGTCTGTGTATTCCCTGTATTGGAGCCATCACATATTTCCCTGTTTTTTCATTGATGACCTTCATAATTTGGGGATTCACATTTAGGTCTTTAATCCATGCTGAGTTCATTTTTATATAGGGCATGGGTAAAGGTCTTGTTTCAATCTCTTGCATATCGCTTTCCAGTTCTTCCAGCACCATCTGTTAACAAGATTATCTCCTCCTCATGCAATATACCTAAGGAAATTTCTCAAAAATCAGTTGGCTTTGTGTGAATGGTTAATTTCTGGATTCTGGATTCTGTTCTATTGATCAATATATCTTTCATTATACCAGTACCAGGATGTTTTGACCACCATAGCCATATAGTAGATTTTGAAATAGGGCAATGAGTGGCTTCCCACCTTGTTCTTCTTATGCAGTGCTTTGCTTATCCTGGGTCTCTTTCCTTTCCATATAAAGTTTGTAATTGTCTTTTCCATCTCTTTGAAGAATGTTGCTGAAATATGGATTGGGATTGCATTATATGTGTAAATTGCTTTGGGTAGTATTGACATTTTCACGATGTTGAGTCTTCCTATCCAGAAACATGGTATGTTCTTCCACTTTCCACTTTTGTAAATCTCTTTTGGTTTCTTGTAATAGGTTTTTTTTGTTTGTTTGTTTTGCATATGAACCAATCTTTCTTTTTCTTTTTCTTTTTTT
>NW_006408540.1:28928108-28929576 GCF_000296735.1 Chrysochloris asiatica | reverse complement strand
TATATATATATATAGTCTGAGGTCCTTGAGGATGCTCTTTTTATGTGGCATAAGTCTGGTAGATTAGAGCTATGACTTTGTGGTTAGCAGCCCAGCTTGAAATCCACTATGCTACCAGGGATCCTTTAGGAGAAAGTAGTTGTTGGTGCTCTTAAGTGTCATTGAATTAGTTCTGACTCATAGCAACCTTGTATAGGGTTTCTGAAGAGCACTCAGTGGGTTTGACCACTGACCTTGAGGTCCAGTGCTTTATCCCACAGTGCCACATCAGGGGAAGAGTTAAATAGATGGAAACATTGCCTTCAGAAGTTTGTAGACCTAGATGGAGGATATGTCAAGAAACAATAGTCTCGTATTTTGAGACTTTTTAAAAATAAAGGTTTCTATGATTTTGTGTAGTCCTGAGGTGGGATCCTGGGATAAAGCACTGGACTGTAATGTCAGCCTGAACCACAAGGTCAGTGGTTCAAATTTACCAGACACTTTTCAGAAAACCAATACCAGGTTATTATGAGTTGGAACAGACTCTATGACACTTAACAACAATTATGATTTTGTAGCATTTATTCTTTACTTGTTGTTGTTGTTATTGTTAGCTGCCATTGAATCGATACTGACTCATAGAGACCTTAGCCATTACAGAATGAAACACTGCCCAGTCCGGAGTCAACCTGAAAATTGTTACTACTCCTGAGCCCATTGCTGCTGCCACTGTGTCATTCCATCTTGTTGGGGATCTTCCTCTTTTTTTCTGACCCTCTGCTTTACCAAACATGATTATTTACATGGCTTAAACAAAAGTAAAAACAATTGCAAAAGAAAGACTTTTGTCTTTATACTTTTAGGAATCTACATTAAAAATAAAAATTGTTTACTATGTCCTGTATCAAAAATGTAACTAGGGTCTATTTATAGAGTATATATCCATGTACAGCATGTGTAAGAATGACATGGGGGCCATATCTGACGTCCTCTGAGTTCACAAAGGTAAAGGATAATCAAACTTAATATAAGCCCAAGGTTGATTCCTATGAGGCTTAGATCAGACATGCCTCCACCCTTCAGCCTTCTTTACCAATTCTGCCAGCAATCCTTCCTCCCACAGTGCTCTTTACTTCTCTTCTTGGTTTCATAATTCATTGCCAATGGCCACATATAACTCATAGACAATACATCAAGTTATGGGTTTTATTAGAATATTTAACAGTATTATATTGTAATTCACTATCAGAAATGTTCAAGACACAGTTCTTCTGTCAGGACAGATTCTTCTCAGCTGTGGCCATAGACAGGCCTCTCTCTGGTCCTCCATCTCTTACCATTTGGTGGCTTGGCCTCTGCCCTGCTTAGGCAATAATAAAAATCTCCTTTAACAGTGCTGATAAATATCCAAAGGGCATTTAATTGCACCATAAACCTCAGCCTAAAGTTGTTCAGCTCTTACTCCATGGATCAGCAAACCTAGCTC
>NW_006408540.1:28925961-28926953 GCF_000296735.1 Chrysochloris asiatica | reverse complement strand
GCAGGTTGTTAATGGGTCTTCCTTCAATCCTGATGTCACATTTTTCTTTATATAAACCAGCTTCACGGATTATTTGTTCAGCATACAGGTTGAATAAGTATGTTGAAAGAATAAAACCTTGTCACACACCTTTGTTGATTTTAAACTATTCAGTGTTCCCATGTTCTGTTCGAACAACTGCTTCTTGGTCCATGTACAGATTCCTCATGAACACAATTAAGTGTTTCAGAATGCTCATGCTTTGCAATGTTGCGCATAGCTTGTCATGATCCACACAATCGAAAGCCTTTGTGTAGTTAATAAAGCACAGGTAAACATTTTTCTGATATTCTCTGTTTTCAGCCAAGATCCATCTGATATCAGCAATGATATCCCTCATTCCACAGCCTCTTCTTGCTTGAACCTCTGGAAGTTCTATGTCAATGTATGCTTGCAGCCATTTCTGTATTACTTTTAGTAAAACTTAACTCACATGGGATATCAAAAAGATTGTCTGATGATTTCCACATTCCGTTGGGTCACCTCTCTGGAATGGGCACAAACACAGATCTATTCCAATTAGTCGGCCAATTAGTCATCTCGAAATTCATTGGTGCAGATGAGTGAATGTCTCCTGTACCACCTCACTTTCTTGAAAGATTTCAATTTTTATTCCATCAGTTCCTGGTGCCTTTTTCTTTGCCAATTCCTTCAGTGCACCTTGGACTTCCTCCTTCAGTATCATTGGCTCTTGATCATGTGTTACCTCTTGAAACAGTTGAACATTAGCCATTTCCTTTTGGTACAGTGACTCTATGTATTCCTTCCATCTTCTCTTGATGCAGATAAATAGTGATCTATAAACATCCTGACCCAAGCCATGGTATTTTCAATAGCCTCATATGGATGCAAAAGCTGGACGGTGAATAAGGAAGATTGTAGAAGAATTGATGCCTTTGAGTTGTGGTGTTGGAGGAGAATACTAAAAGTGCCATGGACTGCCAAAAGAACCA
>NW_006408540.1:28920675-28922306 GCF_000296735.1 Chrysochloris asiatica | reverse complement strand
TCCCCCACACACTCTTAAACTGGCCTCCCACTTGAAAATTTGTAAGCCAGTCATTATCGCCCCCTCATTTTAGGTAACCAATGTTTATGTTGCCCATCCCTATCTACCCTCTATACAGAGGGGATAGGATTGATAAATGATGTGAAGTCTCCTTCCTTCTCAGTTGGTATTTAGAGCTACTACATTCATAAATATAAGTCAAGTTTATCAAATTGTAACTATTTACACTTGTTTCCTTTATTTTTTAAAAAAAATCATTCTTCTTCTAGTAGACTACTGATTGTCAAGCCATCAAGGCTAGGTCGAATGGGTACCATCTGAAAGTTTGTGCATATCCCCTCACATTATATCAGCTGAATGCTTCCCTCTCATCTCTAATCCTCTGTGGTTATGTCCTTGTCCATGGGGTCAGAATTCCAGAGGTCTCACCACACTTCAGACCAATCAGCCCTTCCTCTTCTCTCTCTCATCTCCAGATAAATAGGAGTTAAACATGGTTAAACTCAGCCCATTTCTTCATTGCTGCCTTTCCCTTCTTCCACTCACCAGTAGACCAATGTGGCATACATGCCTGCTCATGTGTTCCTTTTGAGTTTCAGTCTTGGAGGGGGTTTTGTCCTGAAGGGATTTGATTGCTTTGTGAACTTTTGATGGTTCACAAACAACTTGCTTGTTCTTGTAGTAGCCAATCAGAATACCATTTTTGTTTTGGGTTTTTCCTGATAATCTTTCTTTGAAGATGTATTTTCTGTAGCTCTAGCAGTTTCAGGCTGGTCTGCTTGTCCTTTCTAGTGGAAATGTTCTATCTCAGCAGGTTCTGGATAGGGCTCAAGAATCCATCTAAGTTCCTATAGACTACAAAGGCTCCTCAAGAAGCCTATTTCTCTAGGCAAGTTCTAGACCCCTTTTAGGTTTTCCAATCAGTTATAGGCTGGAGATAGGCTTACAAGCTTTCTGTAATCATGTTTCCTGACATTTCTTTCTATCTTACAATAGTAGGCAACGAAAACCAATATTCATAGGGCAATCAAGCATTATTTCCCCTTTTCAGATTATGCTTTGATCCCTGTATAACAAACCCCTGTTGTTCTAGGGTTCAGCATACATCACCTATGTCCCATTTAGCCTATGCAAACCTGCCTCAGTGTTCCCCTATCTACCTTGCTCTTCCACCCACTCCACCTTCTTGTTTATTGACCTCCCCAACCTGACATAAGATGTATCTACCCACTACTGTGTGCTCAACTATCCCCTCACTCCACCCCCAACAATCCCTACCACACTCCCAATGTTAACCAAAAAGAAAATCTTTTCTCTTTTACTTTGTGTATCTTTCCTTAAGCTTTTGTAAGAATGGTCTTATGCAATATTTGTCCTTTTGTGACTAATTTCACTCAGCTAATGTCCTCATGGTTCATCCATGTTATATGGTGGCTTGCAGCATCCTTGTTATTCTTAGCATATTGTGTATATGTATCAAAGTTTGTTTATCCAGTCTTCCATTGATGGGCACTTAGGCTGTCTCCATCTTTTAGCTATTGTGAAGAGTGCTACTATGAACATTGGTGTGCATATATCCACTCCTGTTATGGCGTGTATTTCTTGTGGTATTCCTGGATCGTAAGGTATTT
>NW_006408540.1:28917205-28919615 GCF_000296735.1 Chrysochloris asiatica | reverse complement strand
GGCTTTGCAGTCTGGCGCATTAACCCACACAGCGCCACACCAGGACTCCTTTGTACTATAACTTTGGCAAATTCTTCTCCTTTTATGTCAGAGGTGTCTCGTAATTGTCTGACTTTTAAGGTCCTTTTAGGTTTGGTACTATTAAGTTCATAGTCCTCCTTCATAATCAAATCCCTCGACAAAAGGGCATCCAGTCATTGGTTAAGGCAGGCTTCAGTCATCTGGCTAACAATATCTTCCCTTTTACTCCGGATCCACTGTTGGCTTACACCTGGCTGCAGTCCTTCTGAATTTTTCTCAAGTGAAAGTAGATTTGTTATCATTTATGAGCATGGGGTGGTCTTGTGACCACAGAATTTAGTCTTCTGAGACTCAGAAATGTTACTTTCCCAACTTTGATTTATTTACTGGTGATATAGCAATGAATAATCTTGAGGTTTCTAGATAAACAATGACTCTCTTGAAGAGCTGATGAGGAGAGCCACTACTTTTTTGGAGTTGAGAGGATGTACATGATTCCTTAATTTTCTTTAGTTGAATAACAACTTCAAGAAAAGCTATCCCATTAAATGTTCTCAGAATTGGTTCAAATTCTATTAAGCATTTTTAAAAAGATGGTCTTTTTTATATCTGGATTTTGTGCCCATCCCCTTTCTATTTTACAGACCATAAGCTCTCCGTGAGGTATATCAAATAGTAAATTTTCATTAATGTCAGGACAATGTCCCTGTGACACACTATACATAATCTATAAAGGATTGGTGACTTCTTCAAAGGGCTGTTTTTTTGGATAAAACTTCCCATGTCATAACTGCATAGCTGTATATACCATGCTTGACACTGGCCCTTGACTTTTGTCCAGGTTCATAGTTTTCAGGTGGCATATAGACAATTGTCTCTCCTTCTGGTGCTGATTTGCTGCTTCGAGATTGTGATAGGGACTTCATGCGCCATTTTGATAAACCTAAATCTGCAATCTTTACATGAAATTCATTATTTAATAAGATATTTTGAGTTTTCAAGTCATGATGAAGTAGAGAAGAATTCATATTGTTCAGGTAATTTACTCCCAGTGCAATTTAATGCAGGATGCAAAACCGCAATGGCCAAGCAACACCAATATATTCAGTTTCTGTCGAGCAGTGGGGTGTGGATGTGCAGGTGTTTCATGGCTACCTTGGACGCCCCAATCGGAGTGGTGCCGGAGGCTCTGTGGCTCAGGTAGCGCAGGTCAGCGAGCTTGTGGTAGGGAATGGTGGGCATTGCGCTGCAGATGGCCTCCCGGTCCATGGTTGTGGATGGCATAGGCTCTCAGGCCAGCGGCGAGTTCCGGGTGTGCCCAATACTCCTGTGGCTCCTAGTCCGGCGCTCTGGCCAGCCAGGCTCCAGTGGTGTGAGGCCCTTCTGCTTGCAGACACGAGGTCACCAGGCTGCCCATTTCCGGCTAGGCAGGCCTGCACTGATGTCTGTGTGCCTATTTTTTAAATTGGGTTATTTGTCTTTTTTGTAGAGGTGTTCTAGTTTCCTATAGATTTTAGAAATTAGTCCTTTATCTGATATGTCATTGCAAAATATGTTTATCCCATTCTCTGGGCTCGCTTTTTATTCCTTTTGGTGAAATCCTTTAACACACTTTTGATTTCTAATTTTTAGAATGTCCCAATCATTTATTTTAGTAGCTCTGCTAGAGTAGTGGTTATGAATTGGGCTGCGAACTGTTTCAGCAGTTTGAAACTACCAGCTTTTCTGAGGGAGAAAGCTGAGGCTTTCTGCTCTGGTAAAGATTTACAGCCTCGGAAACCCTGTACAGGGTCGCTGTGACTCAGAATCGACTACATGGTACATAACCACTAACCACCACCACCCCCAATCATCTATTTTATCTTCTTTTGTTTGTGCAATATTCAAAGTGCTTGGTAGTTTGTGTGTGCCCTGTATTAGATCCTTTAAAATTGTTCCTATTTTTTCACTGATGACCTTTATAATTCTAGGATTCAATTTAGGTCTTTAATCCATGTTGAGTTGGTTTTTGTATATGGCTTGAGACAAAGGTATTTTTCAATCTTTTGCATATTGATTTCCAGTTCTGGGAGCACCATCTATTGAAGAGAATTTGACTTCCCCGTTCAATGTACTTTTTCCCTTTGTAAAAGATCAGTTAGCTGTATGTGGATGGGTTAATTTCTGCATTCTGGATTCTGTTCCAATGCTCCATGTATCTTTCATTGTACCAGTACCAAGCTGTTTTGATCACTGTCACCATATAGTGAATTTTGAAATCAGGGACTGAGAGAGTTCTAACTTTGTTTCTTCTTAAGCAGCGCTTTGTTTTTCCTGGGTCTCTTTCCTTTCCATATAAATAATTCAATAGTTTTTTCCATCTTTCTAAAGAATGTCATTAGAATCTGGA
>NW_006408540.1:28890786-28892670 GCF_000296735.1 Chrysochloris asiatica | reverse complement strand
ATGTGTTTGTCAATTCTGTTGTCTCGAATTTTGTTGAGAATTTTTGCACCTATGTTCATGAGGGATATTGATCTATGATTTTCTTTCTGAGTGATGTCCTTCCCTGGTTTTGGTATAAGATTATGCTTGCTTCATAGGATGTATTATGAAGTTTTCCATCCTTTGTATATTCTGGAATAATTTGAGTAGAATTAATGACAGCTGTTCTCTGAATGTTTCATAAAACTCACCAGTGAAGCCATATGGACCTGGACTTTTTTTGAATGGGAGATTTTTGATGACCTAGGCAATTTTTTTTTTCATGACCTGGATAATTTCTTCCTTTGTTTTAGACCTGTTCAAGTTTTCTACTTCACTCTGTGTAAGTTTCAGTAGGTTGTGTTTTTGTAAAAATATATCTATCTCCTCCAGGTTTTCAAACTTATTGGCATACAAGTTCTCATAATATTCTTATGCATGGTTTCTTATGCATGTTATTTGTATCTTCTCCCTTTTTTCTTTTGTTAGGTTTGCCAATAGCTTGTTGATTTTAATTCTGTTGTAGAACCAATTTCTTGTCCTGCTGCTTCTTACTATAGTTTGTTTTGTTTTGTTTTGTATCTCATTTATTTCTGCTCTAATCTTTGTTATTTACTTTCTTCTGTTGACTGTATGTTTATTTTGCTGGTCTCTTTCTAGTTGTTGGAGATGTTGTGTTAATGTGTTGATTTTAGTTCTTTCTTCTTTTTGGATGTGTGCATTATGAATTGGGCTGCAAACCACAAGGTCAGTAGTTCAAAACTACCAGCTGTTCCTCAGGAGAAAGATGAGACTTTCTACTCCCGTAAAGATTTACAGCATCAGAAACTCTGTTCAGGGTCGCTATGGGTTGGAACTGACTTGACAGCAATTAACAACAACAACATTTATTGCAATAAACTGTCTTCTCAGCACTGCTTTTGCTTTTGCCCAAATATCATGATATGTTATATTTTCATTCTCATTTGTTTCTAGGAAATTTGTGAATTCACATTTTATTTCTTTTACAACCCAGTCTTTTTTGAACATGGTGTTATTCAGTTTCCATGTATTTGATTTTATTTCCTTGGTCTTCCATTGTTGCTTTCCAATTTTATAGCATTGTGGTCTGAGGAGTTGCTTTGTAGTATTGTGATGCTTGCAAATTTATGGCCTAATACATTGTTTTGTGGCCTAATACATGGTATATTCTGGAGAATGTTCCTTGTGCATTGGGAAAGAATATGTATTGCTTTGTTGCTGGGTTGAATGCTCTCTATGCATCTATGAGGTCCAGTTGGCTGATTGTGTTATTGAATTTCTCTGTGTCTTTGTCAAGTTTCTTTCTGGTTGTTCTATCCTTTTTGAAAGTGATATATTAAAATCTCCCACTATATTGAATAATTGCTATCAGGACTGACTGTGAGAGTTGGAAATGTAAAGGTAGACATTTTGTAACAAAAGAAGGGGAGTGCTTGATTTTGCTGTCCAGGAGCAAAGGTCCCTGGGACCATCAAGGGAGAAGAGCAGAGTGCAGAACCCTATCTAAAGAAGCAGTGATGCCAGACATGGAGGCAGAAATGATGATGTGGAGAGATGGAGTAGCTGGGGACTCAGGGACGGAGAGGGACTATGTGCAGATGGCCAGGGGCAGGTTTGTGGGATGAACCTTTTGGTTGTTTGATGATGCATGGAGAGGACTGTAATCATTGCAATGTAATGAAATATGATAGGATGAGTGTAAAACTAATGTTCTCCCATGTAAGTTATCACTTAAATCACAATAAAAACTAAAAAAAAAAAAAAGTAGGCCAAAGCTTGGGAGGGACTAGAAAAAGAAATAAAATATGATGAAAAAGAAAAAAATTAAATAAAAAAATCTCCCAC
>NW_006408540.1:28885826-28889975 GCF_000296735.1 Chrysochloris asiatica | reverse complement strand
GTTCCCTCTTGAAGGCTTGTAAGCCAGTTACTTCTTGCCTTTGTAGTCCCTCCCTCCCCATTTGGGTATCCAATGTCCAAGTTGCCCCTCTATGTCTACTCTGTGTGTGGAGGGGGTGGGAATGTTTCTTGCTGTAAGGATTTATCGCCTCTTTTGTGTTACTGCATTCATATTCATAGGTCAAGTTCATTAAAGTTTATTTTATCAGAGATAACTATTGCCACTCCTGCTCTTTTTTGATTGCAAATAGCTTGGCATATTTTTTCCTTCATTTAACTTTTAGTCTGTTTTTCTCTTTGTGTGTAAAGTGTGTATTTTACAGACAGTGTATTGAAGGTTCTTATTTTCCTATCTCTTCTGCTATTCTCTGTCTCTTAACTGGTACATTTAATCCATTTAAATGTACAATGGATCAATTTAATCCATTCACATTAATTGTAATTATCAATAGGTATAGATTAATTGCTGTCATTATGTTTGGGTTTTTGTTGTAATGACGGTTTCTTTGTTCCGCATGCCTTCCTGTGTTGAGTTCTTGTTTTGTGTGTGTGTGTGTACTTTCTTGTCGGTTTCTTCATGTTTTAATGGGCTAAGTGGGACAGAGATAAATAATGATGTATGCGCAACCTTTGAACAACAGGGATCTGGGATACAGGGATTGAGGCATGATTTGAATGGGTAAAAGAAGGGAAATAATGTTAAGATGCTTTGCTGTCTTTTGAATCTTGGTTTCTCTTGCCTATCATTGAAAAATTTATACTTGAGGGGGAGAGAAAGGAATTATCAGAAACTTTACCATAGAAGCTTCTAAGTCTGTCTTCAGCCTATAACTGATTAGAATACCTAAAAGGGGTCTAGAACTTGCCCAGTGAAAGAGGCTTCCTGTGGAGCCTTTGCATTACATAAGACCATATGTGGAATCCTGAACCCCATCCAGAATCTTCTGAGGTGGGAAATTTCCACTGGAAAGGAGAAGCAGACCAGCTTGGAGGGGTTAGCAAAACAGAAGATACTTCTTGAAAGAAAGACCAGCAGGAACAATTAAAAACAATAACTGCAGTTTGATTGACTACTACAAGAAAAAGCAAGTTGTTCTCTCAGGAGCCATCAAGGCAAGTGATAGTGTCCCCTCAGAGCAAACCCCCTTCCAAGAGTAAGACTCAAGGGGAATACACGAGCAGGCATGTGGTCTCTCTGGTGACCACATTGGGCGCTGATAAGGAAAAGTTGGGGGAAAACAGCAATGAAGATGTGAGCTAAGTCTGACCATGTTTAATAGACTCCTGTCAACCCGAGTTGAGACCTGGTTGGCCAGTAGTATGGCAAGACCTGGAGACTCCTGGGTTCAGAGTCAGTGACACAGCCACGGAGGACTAGAGTGGAGAGTGAAGCATCCAGCTGATATGAAGTGAGAGGAGATGCACAAGAACACCCATACTTGTAAATAGTACCCACTTGACTATGCTGGATGAACAGAACTCAACTAGAAGAAGAAAGAAGAGGAAAAAAATAGATTAATCAGCTACAATTTGGTGAACTTGACCTATATTTATGAATGTTGTAGCTCATAAGAAGGAATAAATCTTTATAGTGAGGATCATTCCCACCCCCTCGGTTCACAGGGTTCACAGGTATGGGCAACTTAGACATTGGATACCTAAAATTGGGGTGCTACAAGGGCAAGAAGTGACTGGTTTACAAGCTTTCAAGTGGGAGCCAAGTTTCAGAGAGTATGGGGGAAAGTAGAATCTCCACGGAGTGGTTTCCAACCTCTGGACTGTGCTGATGAAAGGAGATGGGGATAAGACTCTTGTGGTACAATAGTGCATAATTGCTACCAGGATTGACTGTGAGGGTTGGAAATGTAGAGGTAGATGTTTTGTAACAATAGCAGAGGAGTGGTTGATTTTTCAGTCGAGAAGCAGAGGTCCATCAAGTGAGAAGAACGGAGTGTGGGACCCTACCCAGAGAAGCAGTGATGGCAGTGATGGAGGCAGAGACAATAACATGGAAAGATGGAGCAGCTGGGGACTCTGGACTCAGTGAGGGAAAGGGGTTGTGTGCTGACAGCGGGGGGAGGGGGGGCAGGCTTGTAGGGTGTACCCTTTGGTTGTTTGATGATGCATAGAGGGGATTGTAGTCATTGCAAAGAAATGAAATATGATAGGATGAATGTAAAGCGGGTGTCTCCCATGTATACCATCACATAATTCACAATAAAAATTTTAAAAAGAGAAGAAGGAAGGGACCAAAATGTATGTCAGAAGAGACTCTGAGACTTGCTAGTAAACATGGAAAAAAACTAAAGCAACTGAAAGCAACAAGGTGGCAGAGGAGTTGAACTGAAAATTTCAAAGGGAAAGAGCAGAGCAAGAAGACAAAGTATAATGAGATGTGCAAAGACATGGACTTAGAAAACCAAAAGGGAAGAATGTACTTAGTGTTTCTCAAGCTGAAGGAACTGAAGAAAAAATTCAAGTGTCAACTTACAATACTGAAAGTTTCTATGGACAAAATAGTGAATGACACAGGAAGCATCAAAAATAAGATGGAAGGAATACACAGACACACTGTACCAAGAATTAGTACCAATTTCAACAATTTCAATACTACACCAAGAATTAGTACAGGTTCAACCATCTCAAGAAATAATACACGATCAAGACCCAATGATATTGAAGAAAGAAGTTCAAGCAGTACTAACGGCATTGGCCAAAAAACAAAAACAAAACAAAACAAAACAAGGCTCCAAGAATTGACAAAATACAAAATGAAGTGTTTCATCAAACTGATGAAAGTGTTCACTTTTCAAAAAAATTTGGGAAGAGAGTTACCTTGTCAATTGAATGATGTTGATAGTGGATCCAAGCAAAATGAAGTCTTCGATAACTTCCATCTTTTCTCCATCTATCTTGATGTTATTTATTGGTCCAGTGGTGAGGAATTTTGTTTTCTTTATCTAATACCAGTCTTTGGACTCCTGGTGCGGCATTGTAGGATCAGCACTGGACTTCAAACCACAATTTTGACAGTTCAAACTCACCTGATGCTTCTCGGAAACCCTATACAGGGACATTATGAGTCAGAAGCATCTCGACAGCACTTAAAAACATATCAACAATGCATAGGATATTGTTCTTTATGCATGCCATTTCATCTTTGTTGACTTTCAATTTGCCTAAATTCATACTTTTTACATTCCACATTCTGATTATTAATGGATGTTTACAGCCATTCTGACTCCAGATCTTTGTACATTTCATTATAATAATAGACTTTGTCTTCTCAGGCTGCCCTTTGAAATACTCCGCTCAACTCCTTTACCTTCTCATTTCTTTATTTTGTTTGAGCATCTCTATGCTGGAAAGCAAGTTTCAGTGTCTCTTCTGGCACCCACTTTGTTTTTTCTTTCTCCCTTATCTTCTTAATGACTTTTGGCTTTCTTCCCGTATGATGTTCTTGCTGTCATCCCACAACTCTCTGGTCTTCAGTCATTTGTGTGGAATGCACCAAATCTGTTCTTGAGATGATATCTAAATTTAGGTGGAGTATATTCAGGGTCATATTTTGGCTCTCATGGACTTGTTTTCATTTTCTTCAGCTTCAGCCTAAACTTTCATATGCATAATTGATGGTTTGCACCACAGTCTGCCCCTGGCCTTGTTTTGGCTGATTATATGGACCTTTTCCACCATCTCTTTCCACAGATGCTATCAGTTTGATTTCTGTGCATTCCATCAGTTGCAGTCCATGTGTATAATCATCATTTATGTTGTTTAAAAAGGTTTATACAGTGAAGAATTAACTGGTCTTGCAAAATTCTATCATGCACTCCCCAGCATTATTTCTATCACCAAAGCCATATTTTCCAACTGCTGATCCTTCTTCTTTGTTTCTAACGTTTTAATACCAATCACCAGTAATTATCAATACATCTTGATGACATATTTGAGCAGTTTCAGACTGATGAATTTGGTAGAATTCTTCAATTTCATCATCACTGGCTTTAGTGTCTATGAATATAGTAGAGCATAGAGTAGTGTACATAAATATATTAGAGCACCTTATTCTTCTATTACGTTTAATAGATTGCAGTTGCTGTTGTTAAGTGCTGTTGAGTCAATTCTGACTCATAGAGAGCTTGTATAG